>NW_012140302.1:4474482-4499890 GCF_000956105.1 Propithecus coquereli
TATATATCCAAAAGAAATGAAATCAATACAGTGAAGTATCTGCTCTCCAATGTTTATTACAGCACTATTCACAGTAGCCAAAATAAGGAATCGATCCTAGTGCTCATCAGTGGATGAACAGATAAGTAAAATGTGCTATATATACACAATGGAATATTACTCAGCTGTAAAAAATGATCTTGCCACTTGCAGCAACAGAGATGGAACTGGAAGTCATTATGTTAAATAAGCCAAGCACAAAGACAAATCACATGTTCTCGCTCATGTGGTAGCTAAAGTATTTCACGAAGATAGAGAGTAGATCAGTGGTTACCACAGGCCAGGAAGGGGGTGGATATGAAGAGAGGTTGATTTAGTGGGTATAAATATACAGTGAGAGGAAATAAGTCCTAGTGTTGAAGAGATCAGTAGGGTGACTACAGTTAATAATCTATTGTACACTTCAAAATAGCTGGAAGACTAGATTTCACGTGTTCCTAGCATAAAGAAAAATATCTAAGGGGATATCCCAATTACCCCGATTTGACCTTCATACGAGTGTATCAGAATATCACATGTACCCCCAAGATATATATTTACACTATGTATCAATAAATATAAATACCTAGAACTAAATGGCAACAAAATTATATTACAGCCCACGGGAGTGAAGCTAATAGCTTTAAATATCATTTAAAAAGAAGAATGTTCAAAGGTAATGGGTCAAGAAGTTAGAAAACAAGGATAAACTCAAAAATCATATGAATTAAATATGACTGAAAATGAACAAAATAAGTATTCAAAAAGATAAGCCAGCAAAGCCAAAATGGGGTTGTTGAATAACACAACAGACACCTCTGATATGACTGATCAAGATAAGGAAGATACAATACTATGCACAAAATGGAGACATAGCTACAGTTAAAGATTCAAAAGACAATAAGTAAACACTGTCAATTACAGGCCAGCAATTTTGAAAACTTAGACAAAAATGGGTAAATTCCCAGAAAAAGAAAAGTGACCAGAACTGACACAAAAATAAAAAGTGCAAATATTCCTATTCAAAATATTGAAACAGTGGTTGAAAATCTTTCTCTAAAGAAAAGACTAGGCCTGCGTGGTTTTACAGAGTAATTCTATCAAATTGTCAAGAAACACATCATTCTAATTTACAGAATACAAGCAATACAAAGAGGTGGTATTTCCCAACTCATTCTAGGAGACCAGCCCCAACCAAATCTAGTGGAAAATATTATGGACAAACAAAATTGTGACAACATTGCCCTTATAAACATGGATTTAGTTTACCAATATTATGATTTTTGCATCCAAACGTATGAAAAAGACAACACAAGCTGGATATATAAAAAGATGGTCTCAAATTCAAATTCCTAACCTCAAACAATACTCCCACTTCAAAGATGGTTTAATATTAGAAATCCCATAAATGTCACATCAACAGATTAACAAAAATCAAATATTGTTAAAAGATATTTCCCCAGGGACCTCTTCTGTTTCTGCACAACATGTGAGCAGAAGCTCCCATGAGCTTTATTCCAAACTATCTTTCCAAGGATCACTGTATACAAAATAGCATTGAAAGATAGTGTCTCCTTCTGAAACAGATAGTCATCTTACTATCCAGTATAATAAAGATAATGTCTCGCTTCAGACCAAACGTTGGACTGGTTTGCTTTGTAGCCCATTTAAAAGATTCAGGTTTCCTCAGCTGTGATGCGCATCTGTGCTTGCACCATCTCCCTAGGCTTCCCTTGTTATTCCTGTGGGCGTGAGGGGTAAGGGGAGCTGACGTGAACATAGGATCACGCTGCCTGTTGTGCCATGAGCAAAGTCCCATGTCTCCTACCCACGAGTCCTGTGTCTTCTCCCAGCATCTATAAAACTGGCAGGCTAGCTTGCAAGTAGGGTAAAATTTCAGCCCCTTCACAGTTCTTGACAACTCTCATCACAAAATGTACAGGATAAAGCATGTGATAAAAATTTTCACAAGTAGTTGTAGAATACTAAGTGGGGAAACATCAAAAGCATTCTATTTACATTCAGAAATAAAAGAATTTTCACTAACTTATTCAACATTGTATTGAAAATCCTGGCAAGTGCAATAAAATGAGAAAAATACAGGCATAAAGATTAGAAAGGAGAAGAAAATATTTGTATAAAAAAGTAATCTACATACAAGTTATTAGGAATAATATGCATTAAGATGGCTAGGTACAAACATAGTATATTCAAATATGGTTGTATATCCATATACCAGCAGCAAATGACTAAATGTAATTAAGAAAAGATACTATTTAGAACACAATCAGAAAATCGAGGATTTAAGATTAAGTCCAACAAAAATTGTGTAAGATTTCTTTAGTGAAATAAACCCTAATTAAGAAATATATAAAAGATCTAAAATGGAGAGTTATAGCACATTTATTGATTGAAGGCTTAATGCTGGAATTTTATAGAACTCAAGACTAAATTTTATAGGAATAATAAATATCCAAGTATGTTGTCCAGTAAAAGAATAGTATTTCTATATTAGAATAGCTGTGGTATGTGAGTTTAAACTGGTTGGTGTTGACGGGATAGACAAGTTGACAAATGGAACAGAACAGAGAGCCCCAGAGACAGACCATGACAGTAGGAAGTCGTGTCGTGGGTGAAGGAAGAATTCTTTTTGATATAGCTGGAAAGTAATACAATAAAATTCAGTCCCTACCTCATACCACACCCAATAATTTAACATGAATTAAATAATTCATCCATATTTTTTACCAGCATTTTCATAAAGGTTTAATTTTGAACCTTGGAGTTGAGAAAAATTTAAGACACAAAAACATTGACTATGAAGGAAAACTAAAACTTTACTATATTAAAATTAACTTGTTAATTCATAAGAGCAAAAGATTTCTATAATATATGCTAGTAATAAAAAAATTCTGAATGTAAAAAGTCCTACAAATAAGCAGCAAATAGACAAAAGACGTAAATGAGCATTTCACAGAAGATGAAATGTAACCAATAATATACGAAGAGACGTTCATCATTAGTGATTATAAAAATGCAAGTCAGGGTCACAATGAGACACTCATTCAATTGGCAAAAATTTTAAAAGTCTGACAGTACCAAGACTGGGAAAAACTGAATCCACGAGATTTCTTATATCAAGCTATGAACAGTAACTCTGTAAGACAGCATTAATACTACAATGCACAAAAACGCTTTGTGTATGTATGCAGGAGAGGAGTTGCTGGCTTGTAAAGTATTTGGTATTCTAAAGCTAAATATTCACACTTTCCCAAATATAAATGGATCCCCTCTCCTTTGGTCAAATGTACATCCTCGCCCCTTCTGGTTGGGTAGAGCCCTGGGTCTAGTTTTGGCCAACGAGTTGAGTGGAAATCAGCTAGAGTCTCATCTGTGCCAGAGCACTGAAGTGTTGATTCCAGATTCTTCAGAGCTCTCTTTCCCTCTGTCAGCTCCTGTCAACATTAGAGGTGGTGACGGTCTTGTCAGCCTGGGTCCTTGAGTGGGTGTAGTCAGTGTTCCTCCCTGTTGAATACAAAGGACGTAGCGCAGGTGACAGACAAGCCTTTACAGTTGTGAGGTGCTGAGGTTCTGAGAGGGGCTTGTTCCTGAAGAACACTATGACCTGTTCTGGTACGTCCACAACAGGAGGCACGTACAAGACTGTTTACAGCACCGGTGTTCACAGTAGCTCTGGAAACAGCCCAAATGCCTGTCGCCTGAAGGAGGATGGATAGACCTGGTATGTTTACTCAGCAGGAGGTTATTCAGCAGTGAGTAAAATAACTAGTGACACACAACAATAAGTCTAAGCTTTAACAATGTAAATAAAGTGAAAACATAAACCCAAAAGCTGATTTACATACATAATACATAATATTATATCAAGATGCCCCTATAAAACTAAAAATAAAATGCAAACAAATGTTCAAGAATACGAATGGGTGTAATAAAATCATATACAAAGGAAAGCAGGACAGTGATAACCGCAGGATCCGAATGGTGGTTAACTGCGACAGGACCAGCTGGGGTATGGAAAGAACAAAATCGCATTGTCCGATGTAGGTTATTGCCAACATTTTTATTTTTGGGGAGTTGGAGGGATATAGGAATATTTTATAAGTCCTTATTAAAAATAGTTAAATAAGTGGCAGTTTATTCGTGATCAGTGATGAATGCCTTACGAACCAAGATTATAGCTAACCCATAATCCAATTCTATGTACCTGAGATTTTAAACAATAATGGCAGAACTGGTCCTACTGGTTAAGATCTTTGCAAAAAGAGAATATATTTGGACGGATTCTCAGTCGCCCGGGGGTTGAGAACACGTGGATGTGCACCATCTACCTGCGTTAAGTCACAGGGTGACCTGTGGTCAGAGGATCCCAATCACCTGAGAGTCATGCATCATAATCCTTTTTCTACAAGGTTCTTGGTTATATACCACAGTTAGAGGCTGAGCAGGAGGTAATTTCTGCATGAAACAGGACTATGAACAAATGTAGTAATTACTGACCTGTCGACCACTCTCCTCCTCCTACTCTTTTGCCAGGCCTTGCTCCAGGGACTGGGGAGACGATGGGACACTCGAGAGCTAGCAAAGGCAGGGACATCTGTTCGTTGGGCCCTACGGGCAAATACGTGGGTGCTATGGACATGAAAGGAGGGTGTCTAATCCAAACTGTTCATGGGAGAGGAGGTGACCTCCCAGCTGGGACCTAAGGTGTAAGTAGGATCTATGCAGGCAAAGGTGTGGATGGAGAGTGGAAGGTAAAGGAGGAAGAAGGTGCATTTCAGGCAGAAAACAGTTACGTGTGACCCCGAGTGAAGGAGGTTTTGAGCAGCTCTAAGGTTCAGTCTAGCTGGACTGAATGAACAAAGGGGAGGGCGACAACAGGAAATGTGAGAATAAACAGGTCACGTGGGGCCATGCAGGATTTGGGTTTTAGTCCAAAGGCGGTTAGTCACTCTGGAGTGTTAATCAGAGGACAAATATCAGATTTGCATTTCAGAAAAATGGCTCTGAGCTGCTGTGCGCACTTAGAGCGTGGATCAGGGTCCCAACAGGAAACACACAGCACACTCACAGGGTTTGACTGAAGGGAGTTTAATGGAGGGCTGTATACAGAGCCGTGGGCAGATCAAGGCAACCAGGAAGGGACAGCCGCACCTTTACCACTCCAAGCCCAGAGGACCAAGGCCGCGGAGCTGTGTTACCAGAGCCTGGTTGAACCTGGAGCCATGAGAGTGGCCCCCTAACAAAGGGGTTGTGCCTGCAGAGGAATGCCCACTGCCCAAACCAAGCCCAGCAGGAAGGGAGAGGGACACCCCCACTGCCATGGCCTTCTAACCTCTGATTTCCTGTCCATGCTTCCAGCTGGCCTGACCTTAGCAGAAGGCAGAGGCAGGGAACCTGGGTGGTGCAGTCTGCAAAGGTCAGCCTCTGGGGCACAGAAAGGGACGTGGAGGGCGGGTTCGGACCCCAACCACATTCTTCAGTCCACCTCTGCCAGCAATGAGGCTTATAGCTCGATCTGCACTGGGATGTCCCTGGTATTTACCTTTCAGTTGGTTCTGAGATGAGAAAATATAGCAAATGAGTGATATCCCTGAAGACCAGTGTTTGCTGTGGGTTGTCCACACATGCCATGTGATGCCAGAGCCACGTGGGTTTCTGAACCTGCCAGAAGTTCACAGTTCAACCAGCAAATGTTCACTAATGTCCGACACAGCATGGAGGACTTCCAGATGGTAGTCAGGAAGTTGGCTTTTTATCCCAAAGGAGAGCCACTTCACTGGTGGTTGTCACTTCACAAGGTATGTTGCAGGAAAATAAATTGCTGTGCTCCAAATCAGAGGCCTGTGTGGCAAATTACGGATATAAGACCTATAAAAACAGCTGATGAAAGTATTGAACAAATATTTGTGTGTAACCACTTGTACATGCAAAGTTCACCTTGTATCTGTTTTCTGTACTGCAACAGAGAGATCTAACACAGGCCTGCAGGGGAAATGGAATGGCACCGGCCCAGAGGAGGGTCAGCAAGTAATGCAGACCAGGGCGGGGAAAGAGAGGTCCTTTAAGGGAGGCATCAATTTCCTAACACAAAGTATTAACAATACCCGGTATCCCAAGAGTGGAAAGACAAGCACCACATGTACTCACCATCAAATTGGTATTAACTGATCAACACATAAGTGCACATATAAGAATAACATCTATTGGATGTTGGAGGAAGGAGGAGGGGACGGGTATATGCATACACAAAGAGTGCAATGCAGACCACCCGAAGGATGGACATATTTGAAACTCAGACTTGGGGGGGGCAAGGGCAACATACGTAACCTAAACATCTGTACCCCCATAATATGCTGAAAAAAAAAAAAAAAAAACAATACCCGGTTCGTACCATGAGCCTGTAGCCTGAAATGATGTTTGTAAACTAAGCTTAAATATAACAGCCTACCAACCACTTTAAATTTATTCATGCCTACTTGTTCCAAAAATAACTGGGTATGCATATCACAAATTGTTTGCCATTTGTGGAACCATTTTCTTATCTTTATATGAAGTCTAAAGTTCAAGAACCCCTTTGAGTATTATTGACAATTAAAGGTGTTTAGTTCAAATATCTGAGCACTGGAACCTTCTATGTAACCAAAGATAAGGCTTATTTTCTATATGAGGGCATCACATTTAAATATGCAGAAGTAGCTGCGCTATAAACACGGGGATTAGTTACAAGAAGCCAGCAATCCCAATGTCTCTGTTTTAGCATCTGTTTGTGAAGAAACCCAAACTGACATTCAAGTGCACACAGTTTATTTTGGATGTGATTCCGGGAAACACTGGTTCGGGACTGGGAAAGTGAGACAAAAAAGGGACGTAGCCAACACAGGGCACCTTACTTGCCATCAGAGCTTAATTCCATAGAGGAATTCTGGGCGTCCTCGTAGGAGACCTGCCTCAGAGTCAGCCCACCCAAGAGGTAGGGAAGCTGATACCAACTCCTGTCAGTCATTAGTTGAAGGCCACTAGTGTGTGTGTGTGAGAATGTGTGGATCACTGTGTGAGGAGAGAGCGAGAGGAAGTCCTCGGGTGGAGGAGCAGGTGCCAGTGGGTGGACAGCAGGCCAGCATGCTCTCAAATGGAAGGGGCTGAGGGAGCCTGGGCAGGGCACCAGCAGTGTCTCCTACACCCAACCACACACCTTTGGTTCTCTCCACCATTACTCAGAGGCCTGGATGGGATGGGGTCTTGGACGATAGAGGAGAACACTGGGTGATCATGTAGGACCAGACCAGCAGGACAGTCCAGCCCATTGAGCACCCTGGTCTGATGAGTCCACCCAGGGACACTGGGCCAGAGGGTTCACTGCAGGATGTTACTGTCCGCTTTGCTGACATCGACAGGTGAGAACCCAGGGTCGTGAGGGAGGAACAGGCAGCTTGAGCCTCAGTCACTCTGGCCTACAGCCTGGTCCCCTGTGATTATGTCTACACCATTCAGATCTGAGTCTATTTTTACAGGGGATTCCATGCATTTGGAGGGATTCTCCCACTGTCCTTAGCCTGTTGCCGTAACAATGTCCTGATTTCTCTCAAGCAGACTTCAGTCTATGATATTTGCAAGGAAGGGCCTCTTGTTTCCTCCTGCTCTTCACCCTCTCCAGCTTCCCAAGGCGGGATCCTAATCAAAAGAAGCCGTTCCTTATGGTGCAGGTACATGAAAACAGCCTTAAACGAGCACCCAAGAATTGACATCTAAACAGTGCTTCTCAAAGTGTGGCTCTGAGAACCCCTGCCCCAGAAGCTGGAGGAACTTGTTAAATAGGTAGATTTGGGGGCTCCCTCCTAGACCCACTGAATCTGAATCTGAGCCATTAACAGGATTGCTGCACCTTTAAAATACTTAAAAGATGAGAAACCCCAGCTTCTCAAAGTCAACCACTTAACAGTTTCTTCTCTCCTAGCTGGAGGTCAGATCACAGGTTCTCAAACTCAGCTGCACCTTTGAGAAGCAAACCAGGTGATTCCGATACAAGACGTAGCCCAGTGGCTCTGAAATTTTGGTGCACATTAGACACTGTACAGGCCACACCCAAGGCCAAATCCAGGAGTGAGATCTGGGCATTGGGACGGTTCAACTCCCCAGGTGATTCCAGGGTGCAGCCGAGTCTGGGAACCTGTGATCCGACCTACAGCTAGGAGAGAAGAAACTGTTCGGTGGTTGGCCCTGAGAGGCTGGGCTTTCTCAGCTTAAAGAGTTTTTAAAAACAGGCTCTTCTTTCCTCCTGGCCTTACAAGTCTTATCTAAGACTCTCAACTTACAGAAGAGGAAACTGAATACTAAATGGTAAAAATGCAGTGGCCAAACAGCTAATTGAATCTAGATTCTTCTATTAATTCAATACTATAAACATTCTTAAATACTCAGTGCCAGTATCCCGTGTTTAATATGTCATTGGCAGACGGGCATCAGATGTGTGTTACCCAAATGTACCAGGCATCCCCGCTGCATGATTCAAAGAGTTTTCTTTTAATATGACCTTACTCTGTACTTTTTAATTTCTAAAAATATTTCAATGTCCTAACCAATCTCTTTATAAACAATAAAAGCAAGAATTTTGGCGAAAATGTAAATATAGATAAATAATCCACAAATAAGTATTAAAAGTCCTCCCAACCACATGCTGAAAACCACAGGCTTTTAAAAAAGAATAAAATAAATACTCAAAACTTTGCATACACATACATAGTACAAGGCTGAAGTATTTTGACTTTTATCTCAACATTTGCAAGTGTATGAGAACATTACTAACCACAATACACACATTCTGGGACTTGTGAGTATGTCTATTACCATAGCTATGTACACTTTCCCCCATATGAAAGTAAAAAAGTAACTCCAGTTTATTGATTCATTTTATTTTTTGAGAAGCTCATATGCAGTGGAATGCCATAGGGTAAATCTCAACTGTTGTTTTGTTTGCTTCCAGGAGATTTTGCTTTATAGAAAATTGTTAAAGCAAGTGAAACAACCTCAGTTCACTTCAGTGCATCACACCTTACCTTCAAATGATGACGGTCCCATTCCCAGGGAGAGACGTGACCAGCTCCTCCATGCAGCCAATGCAAACTTGGTTCTCTGAAGATGCAATATGAGAAACCAAAAACATCAGTTTGGATCTAATCAAATGTACCATGGAGCCACAAATGAGTTTCGGTATGGGTAATAAAAGTTTCAGTTTCATATTTTTAAAAAATTAATATGAAGGGGAAAATAGAGGAATAAAACCACATTTTAGAAGGAAAATTATAGGCTTCCTATAGGGGTTGGTTGTCAAATTATAAAGGCAATTCAACTACACTAAAACCAACATAAGCTTAGTTTGATTTTTCCTGATGCCAAGAATCGTTTGCTTCGTGTGTTGCACATTCTCATTTTTCTTTATGCTTTAAACCTCCAGTAAAAAACACTAAATATTCAAGGTAACAGGGTCTGCATTCTTTCCATACCATAGGTTTGGCCGAGCACAAAGGAAACCTTCACCTGGGACGCTGCTTGAAATAATCCCTAAACAGGCAGAGCAAGGCATTTTTGAAAGTGTCCAGTTCTGCCTGAAGTGACTGTTTTCTGAAAGCATCTCCTGCTTCTGGCTCCTTTACTCTACCAGGTGACGAGAGCACTGATCTGTCAGACACACGTGTACCACCTGGAGCAGACCAGGCTGGAGACTTAGGCCAGGTGGCTGGAGGCCCAGAACCATGGCCTCCATGTGCTCCTGGTAAAAGTTGTTCAATTCCTCCCCACTTTATTCTAAAAGCTCATGTTTATTCTTTTCATCTTCTTCTTTCTCTGATTTCCTAGGTGATAGGGACTGTGTCAACAAAGGTGTGGTCAGGAAAACAGAAACCACTCTCCAGGTACTTCAGAAGGGGGCATTTAACTCAGAGTGGGTCTCAGCTGCCCTGCTTCTGGTGACTTAATCCACCCTGCCCCTGTCTCTCTGAGGGATGGTCGGGGCAGGGGGACATGCCACCTCCTGGGGCATGCATCCTGGGTTCTACATCCTAGAGATACCCAAATTCCTGGGTTCTGGCAGCAAAATGGAGAAAAATCTTCCTCCCCAACTCCAAACAGTTCTCCTTGGGGCCAGAGCCCTAGGCTGCGTATCAGAGTCTCTTCTGAAGAGCAGGTCTAACCTCTCACTCTGTTAGGGTTAGACAGGACTCAGACCTCTCACCTTTGTCTACACTTGCTACCTGAACTTCCCTCTCCAACCAAAATTGCTCCCCAAAATTACAAAGCAAAAATTCTCATCCTGTATCTATGCATATAGACAGCTACATTGGGGAGAAAGGGCGTGAGGTGTTGTCTGTACAATGAGCAAGGCCCAGCTCAGCCAACTAAAAATATACAGATAATTAAGAGTAGTATTAGAATAGGTATATATAAAAGTAAAAATACTCAAACTCCCTTTCCCTATTACAGATCTGTTTGTATACTCATTCCCTTTCCATTCTTCTGACCCCCTTCCCCTAAAAGAATAGAGTTGATAAGTGGGCCATATTTACTAGCGCCCGGGGCCACACTTCTCACACCCCAAGATGCATAACCAAAAGGCTGAATGTTGCTTCAAGTTCCAGTACGATGCAAGTGACCAGAAGTTTGGGAAGGTCCCAGGAATCAGAGAGCCACTGCCTTTTATTATCTATTTCTTTGCAACGAAATACTCCAAAATCTGGCAGATTAAAACAAACATCACTATGTACCCCAGAAATATGTATAATTATGTGTCAACTTAAAAATAACAAAACATTTATCATCTCATTTAGTTTCTGAAGGTCAGGACTTCAGGCGTGGCTTAGTTTGGTGGTCAAGCTATTGACTGGGCACCAGGCACCTGGGCTAGAGGATCTGCTTCAAGCTCACTCACGTGGTTGTCAGCAGGTCTTGGCTCCCTGTGGGCTGTGAAAGTGAATGAGGGCTTCGGTTTCTCACCACAGGGCTCCCTGCATGATCAAAACCCATGGCAGCCAGCTTCCCCCGGGGCAAGTGATCCAAGAGGAAAAAAGAACCCCAAACAATAAACAAACAAACAAAAAAAAGAACCCCAAACAGAAGCTGCAGTGTGTTTTGTAACCTAATTTCATAAATGGCATGCCATCACTTCTGCATGCTATGGGTCGCACAGGCCAATCCCAGTACAAAGCAGGAGGGGACTACATGAATAGGAACACCAGTAGGTGGGGATCGCTGGGGACCATCTGGAAGCTGGCTGCCACACCCTTCTAGATCTCCCACCCAGCTTTTGCAAAGAGTAAGAGTTGAAGGAGGAAGTCCTAGTCCACTTAATAATCAAGCAGCAATTGCTTTTCATTCAGGTCCTGTTCCTTGTCCTTTTCTAAAGAACACTGAGCTGGAGGGATGACTGACATTCTGGAGTCCCATGGAAATACCATCAAATGCTATTAAACTGTAATCATGGCGGATCAGGTCAGTACATTCACAGAATTTGGAAGTCAAGTCCTATATTGCAAAGCTGGAGTCTCTGACATATATCTGGTCCAGGGTCTTAAAATAAATAGAGTTTGGATCTTTTCTTGGCCCACATTAGAATCATCTTTCCCAGGGTCAGGGATGCTCAGAGACATTAGATTGTGGAAGTGGCTGCACCCACAAAGAACCCTTGCAAGCCAACCTCATTCCAAATGGAGAGGGCAGGGCTCTCGCCTGGGCCAGAGCAAGTGCAATTCAAAACAAGCCCTTTAATCTTTGGTGGGTGTGATGCCTTTCTGTGATCATAACTCCTCCTCCCTCATCTCAAAAAGTTGTTCTCAAATGATGCTTGGGAGGTTTTGCCTCTTCAGGGAAAGTATAGTTCTGATGCTGTAGGAAAAATAGTAGAGCAAAGAGATTTTTGTGTTGCCTTTGGAGCAGTAAAATCAACAAAGGCCTGGGGAATCCAAGGCTAAACTAAGACAACACTGTAGAATGTAGAGCAGAGGTCCTGAATGCATTTCATTGGATTTTTGAAGCATGAACTAGGGGCAGTCTGAGATATTGGAAAAACCAAAGGTGTTTTTCCTATTCTCTTAAAAGTCAACATGGAGCACTTCCCCTCTGGGTTTCTCCCCATGTGCAGCCAATCAATTCTCCAGCAGGCAACAACTGGGTGTTCTACAACTCAATTCAAGCCAGACCCTATGTACCTGGAGATAGTGTCAGATCTCACAGGTTGAAGGCTCAGCCTCACAAAACTGTCCTCCAATCCTGATGTTGCTTACAAGTAGTAGATTGCCACCTACACTTCTGACCACCCGGCTGTGTATTGGGAGTTCCCCTGACCTCTTCCTTGGGTTCTATTAATTTGCTACAGTGGCACACGGAACTCAGAGAAATGCATTTACCTGTTTGTTATAAAAGGATATTACAAAGGATACAGATGAGCAGTCAGATGGAACAGAGGTGCAAGGCACGAGGGAAGGGATGCAGAGCTTCAGCACCCTCTCCAATATGGGCATGTTGCCCTCCAGGCACCTCTATGTATTCAGCCATCCAGAAGCTCCAGGAACCCAGTCTTTTGGGTTTTTACGGAGGCTTCATTATGCAGGCATGCTTGCTTACATCACTGGCCATTGCTGATCAACTCAACCCTCTGCCCCTCTCCCCTCCCAGGAGGTTGAGGGGTGGGGCTGAAAGTCCCAACCCTCTAATCATGCCTTGGTCTTCCGAGTGACCGACCCCCATCCTGAAACCACATAGGAAATTCCAGCCACCGGTCATTATACAAGTATCAAGACACTCTTATTATTCTGCATTACAAGGATTTCAGGAGCTGTAGGTATGTATGCCAGGAAACTGGGATGAAGACCAAATACATATTTCACTAAATCATAGGTAGTTTCTATAGTTGCTCAAGATGGGCTTCTGCAAGGCTTAGGAGAAATGCAAATGGTAAAGGTCAGAGATCAGTGAGTTCATTGTGCTTCTGTGTTAAAACATATTTTAAACCATTCAAGATAGGCTAGATTGTACTGTAGTAACATACAATCCTCAAATTTTGGTGGCTCAAAGGTTTATTTCTCTCTCACACCTCATGTCCATGATGGGTTGACTTGGGTGTTCTACTCATCATCGTCACTCAGGGACCCGGGCAGGTGAAGCAGCCACCGTTTTGAACTTGGCAGGTCACAACACCAGATGGAAAGCGCACTCGGGAGAGTCTCCCAGCCCCAAATAGACACAGCATTTCCAATCATTTCCACTCATAAGTCATTGACAAAATTAATTACAGGATCTCACCCAACCACAAAGGACCCAAAAATACAGTCCCCCCCGCCCCCCACATAAAGTGCCTGGAGAGGGGAAGGCGGGTGAATATTGCTGACGACCACAACTGGATCTCAGTGAAACTGAAACCCTGATTTTCTTTCTTTTGCTTCCTCATCTACCTAATTCCCCCAGATAGCACTTCATTTGTGTGAGTGTCTACAGCTGGCAACAGCAACGTGGGTCTAGAGACTGAAATACATACTGTGTTTTGGAATTGTCACTCTTTAGGAAATGCTATTGTTGTGACTAGATGGTATGGGGTCCAGGGCTGCTGCTACGACGTCCGTAGGTCCTGTTTAGCCTTTGGGAGGATGCCTTTGGAAAAGGGGAACAAATGAGACTCAAAGCTGGAATTAATTCAATGGTGCAGGTGCTGAAACAATAATGTCCACTCCAGCAGAAGACATACCAGAACACTGCCTGCTCTACCCAGGCTGTCTGGTGCCAGGTACTTCGTGAGTGTGAAGACAAGGTCACAGCAGGAAAGAGGCTGCAGCTCAAATGGTTCAAAGGAAGAAGACTCCGTGGAATAACTTTTAGAGGTGTGGCCAGGATTAGGGGAACCAACCAGGATGCTAAAGCACCCAATGCAAGCATCAGCCCGAACCTTGTAATCACCTCAAAAGGAGAGGAGATAGTGTTATCTTAGCCTGTGAGAGCTAGAACTGGGAAGAAGGGGCTGCTGAACAAAATCTATAGTTGTTCAAGTACACAGCCACTGCTAGAAATGTGGCCAAAGCTGGAAGAAATATTCCACCTTCTCTCTTCCCACCTGCCAATCTCCTATCAGTGTCTGTCGGTGACTAAACCTGGCAAGGAGCCAGCTAGAAAGGGGGCTCTAGGGGTGCAGGTCCCAGGTGCCAGCGTCCTGGGCAGAGTGAAGGGCAGAAAATGGCCCAAGAAAGATGGGGGTGGGGCTGAGGCGGAGACGAGGAGAAGTGTGACTGTCTCTAGCTGGGTTAGCACAATCAGAAAACTAGGGTGACTTCTGACCTTTAATTTCTCTTGGACTTTAATTTTCCCAAAAGAAGAGAGATTTTATTTTCTCCATGGAAACATACACATAAAATAGGGAAAGTTTGTTACTGGAACTTAAGTATCTCTGGGGAAATTTAATAAAGAGAGGGGATTCATATGATTTCCATTTAGAATATTTTTTATATAGTGGGCAATGTGGGTGTGCTACCCAGGTGCTTACTGTTCCAGTGAGCCAGGCTGACCTATAAGGCTAGGAATGATTTGACTTTAGAAATAAAATAAGGGGTCAATATTTGGTGACTCTATGACCTTGGGCCAAGTGTCTTATTTTATCCTTTCAGAAGCTTCTAGAGCCCAAAGAAGAACTGCCCATTTCCCTGGGTGCAGGAATTTATAAAAATCAGTGGTGAGTGTTAAGAGGCAGCCTTAGGAGTTTCCCCTGATGGCTGGTGTCTCCCACTGAAGGGGGTTGTCTCATTCCTGGTTGACCGTAGCCTTGAGTGAGGACTCCATGGAAGGGCTTAAACTTGAGCTCGCTGGTCTAACACCACCAAGTGGGTAAATGTCGAGGAGGAAACACTTCCACCAGTCACACTCGACCCACTCCTCCCTGATTTCTACTCTCCACCCAGGGAGGACCTGCTATCTAACAAGAATTCTGAGGTGTTGATTGGGTCTCATTTACAAGTTAATGCAAGGTGAGGCCTGTTAGGGGGTTCCTGACTCGGTGCACTGGTTCTGTGCATTGGAATGAGAGAGAGCTCCAGGAAGTTTCATTGTCTTTATTAAGTGGGTGATTTCACCAGATTCCTTCCTCCTTGCAGTTGGAAGCTCTGCTCTCTTTTCCTAAGTATGTTGGCTACTGATCTATGGCTTCTGAATTTAGGGGAGAGATAGCAAGCCCTGCTCTAATCCTCAAACCCAAGCCTCGTGCTTAACTCAGAGCTCTGTGGTAAAGATTACATGCCACTGGCTGCCATGGTTTGAATCGTCCCCCAAAGTTCATATGTTGGAAACTTAATCCCAATGCAGGTGTTGGGAGGGTGGGGCCTAATGGGATGGGAGGTGATTAGGTCCTGAGGTCTCTGCCCTCACGAGTGGACTGATACCATTATTGCTGGAGTGGGCCAACTATGGCAGGAGTGAGTTCCTGATAAAAGGATGAGTTCAGCCCCCTTCTTCTCCCTCTCTCATACTCTCCAACCATATGACACCTCCCACCACTGGATGACACAGCAAGAAGGCCCTCACCAGACGCGAGCCCCTCGACCTTGGACTTGCCAGCCTCCAGAACTGTAAGTGAGAAATTTCATTATGAACTAGTCTGTGGTATTCTGATACAGCAGTGTAAAACAGACTGAGACACTGACCTATCTAGTAGTAAAGAGGCACTTTGAGTTTAATTTTGCTACACATGTATTCACTATTAAATTGGAATTAACTAATGAGCACATGTGTACACAGAAGGAATTAAAACTCAGTGGAAATCAACCAGGGGAAAGAGGGAAGCAGAGGGGAAAAAAATCTACCTAATGGGTACTATGAACACTATTTGGGTGATGGGCACACTTATAGTCAGACTCAGCATTACAAAAGAGATCTATGTAACCTAAACCATTTGCACCCCCTTGATATTTTGAAATTTAAAAAAAATTGCTTTTATTTTTTATAAATGCATCCTTTAGGTGCCTGGGGAGCAGGGGAGTGGACATTCATTGCTGCTTGCCCAGGACCCTTACCCCCTCCCAACTATCTTTTTCTTTTGGTTAAGAGCACCTTCCTTTTGGAAAATTCGACTTCCTCACTCCAGTCATGCAATTTGAGTGGCAGATTCTCAGTCGCAGTCTATAGAGCAGGCACATGACCCAAGACAGACCAATCAGAGCAATAGTAATGACTGGCCCTGTTTCGATCATATGCCCATCTTTCCAGAGTATCAGTCCTTGTTGTTTTAAAACCAAATCCTGGTTGGAAAGAGCCTTTTCCTTCCTGGTAGTGAAGTTGGTAAGAGGTGAGCGTAAAGCAGCCAGGACCCCTCTCCCCCTGTCAGAGAGAGAAAGTTATTCATTCTTTTCAATGGAAGACTTCCATCCCAAAAGCAACAGATAAGTCTGCAAGAACATTCCGGAGAGATCATGTAATCCTGCTCGTCCACTCTTCCCCAGCTGCACCCTGCCCTTCCTGAAGCCCATAACATTTCCTTTTTGTGTAGGGTAGATTTAATTGGATTCTATCACAAGCAGGAGTCCCAGCTGATTTCACAGGGGACCGTTAGGGGAGGATGTGTAGGTGTTTGGGGTGCCTGGCCATCATAGCACCTCCAACCTACGTCCTTCCCAGGTGAGATTAAGTAAGGCAATGGCACAAAATCAACAGTGATTGAATCTCCCTAAATGGGTCAGGGGATGCCTCCCCCCAAATTAATGCCTATTGGAGGCATAGGTTTTCAGAACCCCAAAAGCACCATGGCAGAATTTAAGGACCTTCTAGTAACATAGAGACTGTAGTAAAAGTAAGAAAATTCTGCAGCATGAGAAACATCTCACAAGCCGTTCTACGGCATTTGGACTTCATCTTGTAGGGGATGGGGAGACACAGTGTCTACCACTCAAGACCCCCGACCTCTCTATTCAATCAAAACAACTATCTGCCTCAGGCTGGCACTTCTTGGGTGGTAAAGGAGAGATTGGATGTTAAAAATAACTGGAAGGGGAATCTGAGCTCATTTGCATGGTCCTTAGAAGTCTGAGGCAAAGGAGACTGGGACAGTTCTAGTCACGGGTGATCTCAGACCGAGTCCCGCTGCCTCCTTGATCCCAGCCCCGCCAATCTTCGCATCTGTGAAATGACATCAAAGGTTTGCTGAGAAGCCTTTGCTGACTCATGCGCTGACCAACACTGCCATCTAGCGGAGCCTTTGGAAATCACCTCACGGGATCACGCGGGCTTCTGCACCTCATCAACCTAGCGGGCAGGGACTGTCAGTGATGAGCTTCTTGGCCCTGGTCGCCCCAGCACCGTGCACAGGAACACGGTTCCCGGTGTGGGAACAGGGCTCTGCAGCCTGCGGGCTATGCTCACCTATCGGCCTGCTGTGGCCCTCATCAAAAACATGTGCTTCCAGCGCTCTGTCCGTCCTGTGTCAGTGTGAATGTAGGACGGCAGTACTGTACAAACGTGGCATTCCTTTGGATACTTCATTGTCTGTTTTGAATGGCCTTCCGCCCCTCATATTCCTCCTCAGTAATTTTGGGAATTGCCAATGCCAGTTGACAACCCCAGTCATCCTGGTGACGGTAGTGTCTGCCATGTTGGTTTTTAACCATATTTTAGCTCACTGGGCCAATGAGTCCTTTAGTGCAGTTCATTCGTGAACGTGACACCCCCACCTCGCCTGGTGAGCTAGAAAGCCCCCGTGAGGTATCGGGAGCACTGATATCTATGCTGAAAGGGCCACCGTCACCACGTGTCTTCTAATGTCTGAGCTACTGCTGCCATGGTCCAGGGCATTGGCTACTCCGGGACCTCATCCTCCACATCTCCCCTTGCCACCAGCCGTTGTCACCAGCTGGCACTCTTTCTCATACACCCGGTGTTCTATGAAGACATAAGGTTTCTTCTCTACAGTCCAAAGGCTGGCAAAATATTCCCATTGGAGAAAGTCACCCCTACTTCCAATTCTGCTTATTTCCATACCCTAACTTCTAGTCGCTTCTCTTTTCAAATCTTGGGTCAGAAGAGGAATATTTCCATTATAGCAGTTTTGGGCTCAGTTCTGCCAAAGCAAGTTATGATTCTTCTCTTTCTCAATACTTAACTCTGAAGCATGGCCCAGTCCAAGACTGGATAGAAAAAGAACAGCTAGAGAGTCCTGCCTTACTGGCCTGTTCCTTTTCTTGAGAAAAGGGCAGGTGATGTAGGATCCACTGATCTGGACTCCTGGCACCATTCTTGGCAGATTTCTAGAACCAGGAAATGCACGAAGTCATGCACTTGCTACATACTGTCTCAGCCTGGAACCCAACTGAGCGAGGAGGAAGGGAGGGGAGGGAAGAGTGGCGGAAGGGAGAAGGAGATAAGGACAAGGAGAATACAATCAAAATTCTATGAAAAAAAGTAGACAGTGTCTACATTTTCAGGTCATTTGAATGTGACTTCTGCCTTTTTTCGTATAATGTGGAATTGAAACTGTCAAAATTGACTGACTTGGTCTCCATTCAGTTTGCCAGCAGTGAGACAGAGTCAAGGGGTATTTTTGTTTTGTTTTGTCTCTTTTTGGTCACACATTTTGCAAGGTTTCTATTGCCAGCAAAAATCCCAGGGATTGTGTCTGTTATCTCCTGCTGGCTAAAGACTCCACTCTGCTTTTCTGGGAAGCTGGGCCTGTCTACACCACCCATCTCCTGGGAAAGAATAGAGTGAGGGGTGAGTTGAGAGGCTTCTGCAGAGGCAGGACTTGAACTGTCTTGAGAGGAGGGAGGTAGCTCAGGCTCACGGAGCAGAAGGCCTGGCTTTCGGCTCTCCCCTTGCATCACTGTCCCTGCATTGAACATCGTTCAGTGCTATTCAGCAAGCTTGTGTTGTGTGCCAGAGCTTGTGCTGGGGACATGGAATCCACAACGTAGCAGAGGGTTTCGTGGCTATGGGGAAACACCGAGAAAATTAATCTGGATCTTCTACACAAGACTGTAGGAACAATGAAGGAGGAAGCTATTCAGTAGTGGAAAAAAACAGCAGAAATTAGAAAGAGCAAATTCAAAAATAGGAAGTCCTGCAGAGATCATTAGAATAGTATGAGGCTGAAATCCTAAATCTCACAGTGTCAGAAATTGAGGAGAATTTGGGGAACATCTAGTTGAACCTGCTCTTATACCAATGTAGTGGCTGAGTCTTGATTCTGCCACCAATTTCTGGGCAACATCAGATAAGTTTTTCTATCTCCAGTTCAGGCAACCTGATTTGCATCACCCCAAGATCCTGTGTGAGGAAAGGAGGTGCCTGTGTGGCAGTGAATGGAGGGGAAACAGGGACTACAAGACAAACAGGGCATGGGAATAATATGTCGTGATAGCATTTGGGAGGTACAAGGAACCCCAGGGTAAAGCTATGTGCCTGCAGAGTCTGATCAATTGCATCTCTTCATTCACCAATGGATTCTTGAGTGTCTGGCATGCCCCAAACTCGGTACTGGACATAGAAGATAGAAAGATGAGGAAAACATACCACTGTTCTGAGAAAATGCATAATTAATGGACTCACACTTTTCTCCAGAACGTCCGACTCCAGTATCCCTTCCATGACTGTGGGCTCCCGCTCCTCCCACTGCATCCACTCGCTGATCCCTTGACCAGCCCCCAGACATCTCCCAGCTTACCCAGCCTCCTGACCACCCTACCTCCATGTCTTCCTTGGGATCCATGGCCAGCCAGGCCAGCTGTGTTCTTGCCAGCTCCCTCAATGTAGCCCCTGACCTTGACCTTTGATCTCGCTGCCCTGCCAATTCCCAGTTTTGGTCCAACCCATGCTTTCCATCCATTCCTTAAATATTCACTAAGTACCTGCTGTGGGCTCCTCTACACACTGAGGATACTACAGTGAGGAGAAAAATTCCTTCTGGGCTTGTGTTCTAGAAGCAGTAGACAACCTTCATATAAACAATAAACATAAAATAAATCATAAACATGCAATAGAGTGTCACGTAATAAGAGTGGTCAGGGAAAGCCTCTTTGACCTGAATGAAGTGCAGTATTGAGCCAGGAGACCATCCTGGATAAGAGCATTCCCTGGGGCAGGAAATGCGATCAGTGTGTGCAAAAAGCAGCAAGGCGGTGTGGCTGTGTGAACCTAGTGGAGAGGGAGGGACAGTGGTAGGAAAGGGAAGCCAGGGGCCAGGTCAGAGAGCCCTGTGGGCCGTGTTGGGTTCCACTCTAAATGTGACGGGAAGCCACTGGAGAAGGGAATATCTGAGCAAGGGGGTGATGTGATCCCTGGAGAAGAGTGGGAGCCAGTAAGGTGCTGCTGCAGAAATCCTGGGAAAGAGCATGGGGCTCCTACAAGGAGGGCTCAGTCACCGAAGTGATGGGAGTGCTCATGCGCAGGCCGCGAGCTGCAGGTAGAGCTGAGGGATCTGTGAGTGGATCAGGTACGAGTCACAGGGAATGATGGGACAGACCCTTGGTGACTCTGAGGCAAGAGTGTTGCCATCTTATGAGACAAGTCATGGGGAAGGACTGGGTTGGCAGAGAGTGAACAGGAAATCAAAGATGCTTCCCCTGTATGTCTGAGATGTCTTAGTTGTCCAAGTAAGATATTAAGTAGAAAGTTCGGTACACGATATAAACGTGGGTCATGGGATTACCAGTGATGCTTAAAGCCACGGTGCTCAGTGAGATCACCTAAGGAGTGGGTGTAAATAAAGATGTCTAAGGATGGAACTCTGGGGACACCTTGACACTTAGAGGTTCAGAGGGTGGGAAAACCAACCAAGGAGGTTGAGACAAAGTTGCCAGAAGAATAGAAGGAAACAAGATGAACCAGTGTCCTGGAGGTAACCACCTGCTCAGCTGTCACCAAGATGGTGTGCCTACCCACGGAGCCAGGGACATGGTCCTCCACACATTCATGTCTTCCTGCCCCACGTGCACCTGGAGGCTGCTGCGTCCTCCTCTCAGCCCTTGCTGGGTAGTTTTCTTCACCGGGTCCCACAGTGTTTCCTCCACTTTCCCCATCCCTGACCCCTTCACTGACCTCTCCACATCCTACAAATGACCTCTTCATTAGAAAGAGGGAGAGAACGTGCTTTCCTTCACTTCACAATGACGTCCACCTTCCTCTTTTTCTGTCTTTCTCTGGGCAAAGTCCCACATTTGTCACCTTGATTCTCAGTATCCCAATCTCCCTGTCACCAACATCCTGGGTGGGTCACCAACTGCTCACCCTGCTCTCAACTGTTTCCCAGCATTGGAAGCAAAAAGACCAGTTCATTCCTAATGTGGACAGCCTCCTGCCTTCCTCACTCAAAATTCACCTTCCACCAGTGCATCCTTATCAAACTCAGATCTGATGGTCATAGTGTTCCTCTGCCCAAAATCCTTCATAGGCTCCTTTAGGAGAAAGTCCACACTTATTGCAGGGTATTCACGTAAGTCCCCACTGGGACAAGCAACCTGGCTCTCCGTCCTCCATCCCAGCCTCCTCTTCTGCTGCACATGAAAACTCTGTTACATACAGGGAACGTAATCCTCCACCAAACTCCCACACATGCTCTTGCCCGCTGGCCAAAGTTAATCCTCATGCCTGGATTTTGCCATGGAGCCTTCAACACGCCAGCTCAAACATCACCTCTGATGTTATCTAGCCCATCTCCTCCCAGCCCTGCCTCCTCTACCAATCAGAATTCACTGCTGTCTCCTCTGTGCACCTAGACTTTGTTTCCCTATATGTTGCAGCTGTCATTACAGTGTCTGTCACCCCCGCTAGACTCACGGCTGGTTCACTAGTGGTCGTGTCCACCTTTGCTTATCCCACAGAGCTGTGTTCTTAAGAGGAGCTCGAAACTGAATTTGTGTGGGGGTGGGGATGGCTGCCAGTTGCAGGAGGGGTTTTATGGTCAAGGAAATGACTCAAGTTAAAGCCGAGGCAGGAACGAGTCCGGTGTGTTCAGTGAACAATGAGAGGGCAGTGTGGCAGCAACTGAGGGCTCTGAGGTGCTGGGAAGGATGAGCTGCTGGGGTTGAGGATGATAAAGGAAATCCGTGGTCAGGCTCAAGGGTCTGGACCTTGTCCTTGAGGCAGTTCCTGTGTTTTCCCAAGTCTTGTGGATTTCAAATGTCTGTTTTTCTGCCACACCAAATATCCAGAAATTGTGGTTCTGTGGCAACGTCATGCCCATCAGGGTTGTGACGAGGGGAGAGGGGGGCTTAGAGAAGCATGCGAGCTGCCATCAGGTTAGAGGTGTGCGGGGGCAGGACCCTGGATGCCCCGCAGGGAAGCCGTTAGTGTGCTGCAGGTAAGACGGGGGAGCCCAGGACCAGGACGCTCCACACACAGACAGCAGGAAGGTAGCCTCGGGAAAGCCTGCCCATCACAGGGAGAGGGAAGGGCCAGGTCCACCCCTTGGGCAGACAAATGAGCAGTCTAAGGGCCTTGAAAGAAAGCAAGTTGCCTACATTCCAGTTAGAACTCGGGGGTCACGGCTCTCCCTCCAGTGCTCCTTTTCACTCCCGTGAGAGGATAAGAGTAAGGAGAATGTTGGGCTCTGGAGATCTAAGCTCAGCCCTGAGAACTGTTTTCAGTCCCTAATGACATATGCAAATTTAGTGCTAAAATAACCCTGGGCTATATATATTTCTAGCTCTGCCTCTGGCATCCCAGTAAACAGCGAAGGACTGCAACATCTCTCTGAGCCTGCCCATCCCGGCCTGCACTGCTCCAAAAGCTTGGGCTCCCAGGGTCCTGGGAAGGGGTGGCCATGGTGGCCTTCAAATACGGCAATTTTTTCCCATCACACAATTATATATTCTCACTGTAAATTTGGACAATAAAGACAATTTGTACTGAAAGAAATTACCCATGACCATGAAGGACTTTATAGCGCATTTCTAAGTGCACAGCCTCACCTGGTGAGAACCCAAAGCCACACACACCTGGCCTGGTGTCTGCTTTCCTGTGGTTCTCTCAGGGCTTCTCGCCCAGGGAAATCCTGTCCTGGTTCTGCAACCTACTCTGGGCTTCTCATATTTCTACCAACTACCACAAAACAAAACAAAACAAAACACCACAAATAAAACCTGACTCTTTCTCCAAAACACATAGTTCTCAGGAGTTTAAAACTGAGGTGAGAGTTTTAATAGCAGTCTGAGAAGAACAGAATGGAGAAACTATGAGTGGAACAAGAAGAAAGGAAATAATTAAGATAATAGCTGAGAATATAAGTCTTTAAAAGAGCCCATCAGATATTAAGCAGAATTTCTAAAATGACACATACCTAAGTATAAACTAGTAACATTTCTGTATCTCAAAGAGAATTTCAAAAGCTTTCAGAGATGCAAAAATATTTTTTTCTATAGTACAAAGGAGCAAGAATCAAAAAGACATAAGACCTCATCAGCAATGCTGGAGGCTAAATGACAATGGAGAGATGCCCTCCAAAATCTGAGAGAATGGCTGAGTATAGAACTCTAGGGGTAAAATATCAAACGTGAGGGAAGATGAAGAGGCTGTGCAAGTCCAGGTCTTGCAAGAAGCGTTCCAAGACAGGATTATGTGTGCAAGAAATGTATTAGGGCCTCACCGTAAGAGACATGGGGCCAGGAGGGGCTGGGCGAGCTGTCAGCCTGCGATGGTGGTCTGGCTCTATGTGAAGGACAGAAGGAGGGAAGGGAGGGTGGGAGTATTAGACGGCGCTGCACTTCTAGGAGAGTTCAGAAAGGTTGCAGGGAGTCCTCAAGCCCAAGTGAAGTCCCTGCCTCCCTGCCCAGTCATTGGCTGGGGATGGCCTATGAGAAGCCTCAGCGTGAACATGCTGATGAATTTCAGAGGCAGCAGACCCCACCTGGGCCAATTACCCTCCCTGCAGGTGGAGGTCTGAGGGGCGTTCTAACAGCAGCCACAGATGTGTTCTGATTTGCAAGGATTCAGAAAGGTTACAACACACTAGTCCGGTGTGTGAAAAATGAAGGATGTGCTTTAGGAAAAAAAATCCCCAAAAAAGTGAAATATGAGAGAGAGTAGGCATTGAGTACACCCCGGAATGGCAAAAGAAGTTAGTTATGAAAAAAATCGCATGGAACCTCAGTCCCCTTCAAGTGACACAGGTAGAGCACTATACTTCCTTCCACTGAGGGGTCAATCACACCGCTTGAGATTCTGCTATAAATAAAAGCTAAATGATCATAATCTTATAAGGGGATTGGGTGTCTGATTTTCAGAGTCAATCTGTAGAAAAAGCACAGAAGTAATTTTAGTTAAAGGATAGAACGAAAACATAGTAACCCTTGACAAAGTGAAAAAGGATGATACCAGTCGGGAGGTAAAAGTGTCAGCAGCTCAGTGATCTCACTTTTCATAGTGTAGGCGTGTCTGAATGAGAGTGACAAGAACACATCTGTAAGTTTATTATTTACAGTGACATAGATAACAGAATCGAAGTCAGAAGTGTAAGTGGTTCTTGGAAAGTCAGGCTGAGGAGGGAGATTTTAATTTGTTTTATACTATTCGACATTGCGCATGCTATGTACATGACTAATTTTATCATTTTAAGTTTTGAGTGTTGAAAAGGACTCCTAGAGATTTAAATATTAAAAAAACTATCTTGTTTTAGAAAAGGTGTTAAGTGTGGAAGCTTTAGTGACTCTAACGTGAAATAAGAACTCATCTATTATTCTTAGGAAAAAATTGTCTACACTCAGGTTAAGAGTGATATCATTTCAGGCCGTGACAGGCAGGGATGGCAAAGTGTTCGTTTAGTAATGCTAGTTTTGTTTAACTTTAGCAAGACTATATCCTTTGTGCAACTTAAAATGATGTTTATTAAAATATCTGCTTCTGGAGAGTTTGCTTTTTATTCCCTGCGGGTAGTTCTTGGAATATGTACAGAGGACAGTAGCATAAAGGATCAGAAGGTATATCTTTATCTCATGCTGGTAGCAGCAGCCTAAAAATAATCACAGGTGAAAGCTAAAACTCATTCCCTGATGTAAGCCCCAAGTACAATGTTATTCCAGAAAAAAAGAAAATTTTAGAGAACGAAGTTTTAAGTATTCTGGGTGCTTTGCTGGGGGACAGAGCCGTGACCAAACCATGTGGAGCAGACACTGCAGTCAGGTACCCGAGGGCAGGATGGGAGGAGAGGGAGATAAACTGGCACCGAATGCCACTCTTTTAGAGGAGTCGTCCACATCAGTTCACCAATGTAAGGGACTGTCTGAGGGCTTGGGATCAGAGCCTGAACTGTCGTAAAGAATGCATCTATCTGGGGGAAACAGGGAGAGGGATGGAGAGAGGACAGGTCTTCCTTCTGTAGCTGGAGGCAGGGGCAGCTGGGACTGGGAAGAGGGATGGTTTGGCCAAG
>NW_012140302.1:4501200-4502311 GCF_000956105.1 Propithecus coquereli
CTACGAGTTTTGTTTTGTTTTACATTCCTTGAGATTCTCTACATAGACCATCATGTCATCTGCAAATAAGGACCGTTTTATTTCTTAACTGTATGCATTCTATTTCCTTTTCTTGCTTTATTGTGCTGACTAGAACTTCAGCACTATATTGAATAAGAGTGGTGGGAGAGAACATTCTTGCCTTGTTTTTGATACTAAAGAGAAAGCATTCAATCTTTCCATGAAATATAATGTTAGCTGTTGATTTTTTTTTTTGTAGATGCTGTTTATCAAATTGAGGAAGATCCCTTTTATTTTTCTGAGAGTTTTTATAATAAAGTATAGAAACCCTATTTCCCTTTGTGTCCCTTCACCTTCCCCCATTGATAATAAATTAAATTTCTTCAATGGGTTTAGAACCACATCAATGTTGTAATTTTTGCATCATATAATTTAGAAAACTCAAGAGAAAATGCGTTATATTTACCCATGTTTTCACTCTTTCTATTGTTATTTCTTCTTGATATATCGATTTATCATTTCCTTTAAGCTTATATAAGATCTTATAGCCATCATCTTAGGGTAGATCTGTTGGTGACAAATTCTTAGTTTCTCTTTCTCTGAGAATGTCTTGATTTCCTCTTCATTCCTGGAGAAGATTTTTGCTGATATAGAATCCTTGGCTGACAGTTCTTTTCTTTCATGCTTGAAAAATATTGTGCCATCTCCTTCTGGCCTTCATAGTTTTTCGTGAGAAATCACTCTCATTGAAAACTTTTCCCCCTATAGGTAAGGTATCATTTCTCTCTTGCTGCTTTCAAGACTTTGTCTTTAATTTTCAGATGTTTGACTATGCACGTCTTAGCATTGATTTGGGAGGGGTTTACCCCGTTTGGAGTTTTCTTAGCTTCTTGAATCTGTATTTTTATGTCTTTCACCAAATTTGGGGAGTTTTTAGCCATTATTTCTACAAGTACATTTTCAGCCTCATCGTCCTTCCTTCTCTCCCTCTGAGACACCATTGTCACAAATGTTACATCTTTTTTACATTTCCACAAGTCCCTGAGGTCCTGTTAATTATTTCCATCCTGTTTTCTGTTGTTCATGCTGCATAATTGCTAATATTCTACCT
>NW_012140302.1:4502472-4503165 GCF_000956105.1 Propithecus coquereli
GGGAAACAGGGAGAGGGATGGAGAGAGGACAGGTCTTCCTTCTGTAGCTGGAGGCAGGGGCAGCTGGGACTGGGAAGAGGGATGGTTTGGCCAAGGCCTGGAGGAGACCTCTTGTGAACGGGAACAGACTTCAGATTCTAGAAGCAATGATGTTCAGTATCCAGTATCAATTTTTTTTTCTTTCTGCTTCGTAATCGTCTTCTATTGCTCTAAAACTTTCAGTAAGGGACACCACATCCTACTTTAACTATAAGAAGTTAAGAGAAGGATGCAGTGTTCATCCTCAGCCAAATACTCCCTGCAGGCAGAGACAAAGGACCAGTATGCTACAAGCTAGCAGGATACCGGTAGGTAGCCAGTACAAATGATCTGTAGATAGCAGGAAATGCTTTTAAGAATTTTGGAATTGTATCCTTTGGACAGGGATTGTCTAATATTTTGTGGAGCAGGTAACTTGATTAAAAGAATGGGCTTACCATCGCGCATTGGAAAGGTTTCCAAACCTTACCTCTTGGATATTAAAGGGAAGGCTGGTAACTTAATAGTGGGGAAATCAGGGATATTAGAATTACATTTTTTTTTCTGCAAATAACCATGAATTTTTGCATGTAAAAAATATTTCTTTAGATCCTCTTGGATTTTTAATGAAAATAATCATATCATATACAATTAGTGAAAGTTTTCTTTTCTCTT
>NW_012140302.1:4506860-4515686 GCF_000956105.1 Propithecus coquereli
AGTACGTCTATATTGTTATGCAACCATCACACCATCCATCTCCACAACTTTTTTCATCTTGTAAAATTAAAACTGTCTATTCTCATTAAATAATAACGTCCCATTCTCTCTCCCTCCAGCCCTTGGCAGCCACCATTCTACTTTCTGTCTCTATAGTTTTGACTACTCTACCTCATGTAAGTGGGATCATACAGTATTTGCTATTTTTTGTGATTGGCTTATTTCACTTAGCATAATGTATTCAAGGATCATCCATGTTGTAGCATGTGTCAGAACTTTCTTCCTTTTTAAGGCTGAATAATCAATTGTAGGTATATATATCACTTCTCATCCATTCACCTATTGATGGACACTTGGGTTGCTTCCATGTGTCCATCACTGCAGTAATGCTGTTGTGAACATGGGCATACAAACATCTTTTCAAGACCTTGCTTTCAATGATTTTGAGTGGAAGTGGAATCGCTATATCACATGGTAATTCTATTTTTAATTTTTTGAGGAAGTTTTATTTGAGGAAGTTTAATTTTTTGAGGAACAGGAAGTTACTGTTTTCCACAGTGGCTGCATCATTTTACATGCCCTCCAACAGTTCACAAAGATTACAATTTCTCCACATTCTTGCCAACCCTTTTTTTTGGTTTTTTTTTTTTTTATAGTAGCCATCTTAATGGATGTATCTCATTGTGGTTTTGATTTGCATTTCCCTAACGATTAGTGATGTTAAACATCTTTCTATGTGCCTAATGGCCATTTTTATATCTTCTTTGGAAAATAGGCAAAAGGCTTGAATAGGCATTTCTCCAATCTAGTTGTTTTTTACTGATTTATTTTTATGGTGACTACTTTAAACTCGGTTAGAGAATTCTAATACCTGTAATATTGGTATCTGTATTTATTGTCTTCTTTCATTCAGTTTGAGATCTTCTTGGTTCTTGATATAATGAGTGATTTGTGATTAAATACTGGACATTTGGGGCATTATGTCACAAGACTCTGGATCTTATTTAAACCTTCTGTTCTAGCTGGCTTCCTCTGACATCGTCCTGGTAGGGGAAGGCGGGAGTGCCACCTTGTTACTGCCCGGTGCGGGTGGAAGTCCAGGTTTCCTACTTGGCCCTCACTAACCCCTGTGAAGGAGAGCTCCTTGTCACTGTTGGGCAGAGGTGAGAGTTTGGGCTTCCTGCTAGGCTTCCCTGGTTGGGAGGGGCAGGAGTGCCCATGAGTCCTCCCCAGATGGCCTCCCCTGACACCATGGGAGTGGATGGCAGCCTCATTACCTCTGCGTGGTGGTAAAAGGCCCAACTCTCCACTAGACCTCCTCTGATACCACCCCAGCAGGAGAATGAGGAGTGTCTTGTTAATTCCAGGGCACTGTGGAAGTCTAGGCTCCTACATGGTCTTTACCAGCCCTGCAGAGGGTAAGGGGTACCTGTTCCTGCCAGGCAGGGTGTATGTTCCCACTCCCTGCTTGGCATTCTCTCGGTATTCCCAGTTTTGGGAGGAAGGAAGATTTTGGTGTTTCCTTGTGGTCTGGCCACAGCTCCTCACTCAGCCTCTGCTGGCCTGGGGGGCAGAGGGTGCGGGGCACAGTTATTTCCTGTGGTGTTTTGCTGGAGTAGAGTGGTTATTGTCTAAGAGTTTTCCATTTTGCTAGGCTATCCTTTTCCTGGTCCTGTGGCTGGACAAAGTGTGGTATAATTGAGACTTTTTTTGTCTATGCCTGTTGGCTTTTTGGTTTGGGGGCACTTCAGCTTCAAATCTGGGATGTATGAGGCAAGAAGAAAACCTAGGAAACTCATCACCATGTTCTTTCTTGGGTTCTGTGGTCCCTAGCTGGTCTGCCCTCTTCTCTCCTCCTTTCAGAGCCTTCTGCTCTTTGTTTTTCACATAACGTCCAGAGTTTTTAGTTGTATGTTAACTTCTTACTTAACATTATCAATAGGTTTCTTGGAAACTGCAACTTTAAGTGAAACAACATATAAGGAAGTCAATTAGACAATAAGCTAATTGATATAAACAAGAGTTAAGTTCCTACAGTGCATTTCTGGTCACAAAAACATAACCAAACTTCTAAATAAAGACCCAAAACCTTTCTAATATTAAACATTAAAATAAATGAGAACTATGCATACCCTTAAGAAAGATTAATAAAAACAAGATAATTATTTACCCACTTATTGAAGGACATAGGTGGCTGGAGCCTGTCTCAGCAGCTTAGGGTGCCAGGCAGGAACCAGGCCAGGACAGAATACCAGCCCATCACAGAGCACATTCACACACAGCCACACTCAGGCTGGGACCATGCAGACAGGCCAAGCAACATAACTTGCACACCTTTGGGATGTGGGAGGAAGCCAGAGGACCTGGAGAAAACCCACAGGGACACAGGGAGAACATGCAAACTCCATATAATGGCCCCAGGTGGGAATCGATTCTTTTTTCTCATCAGTGTTATAACAAAATGATGTTAAATGAAATATTATTCAAGGCCCTGCTGTACTTTGCAGAAGGAATCAGGGAAAAATACATCTACTCCATCATCTATGCCATCAGAAGTCTAAATTACTAGTTCATTTAAAAAATAGTTATAAACCTATTCAGATATTCTATTTTTTCTATCAGTCAATTTCAACAAGCTATGTGTTTTTCTGGGACACTATTTCAGTTTTCAAATTTATTGGTGTAAAATTGTTCACAGCATTCTTTCATTTTAAAGTTCCCTGATATTATCCACTGATACGTCCCTGATATGTTCCTTTTTCTATTTATCATCTTGGTTATTTGCTCGTCTCTCGCTCTCCCCTCTCCCCTCTCCCCATTATATATGGCAAAGGTTTGTCTATAATTGTCTTTTCAGAAGATTGAATTTTAGGTTTGGTGATCATGGTTTACTATATCTTTTCTGTTTTATTAGTGAACTAGCTGTTGCAATAAGACTGCATAAAAATCCACCAAAACTCAGTATTTAAACAACAAGCATTCATTTCCTACTAAAGGATGTGTGAGTCAGCTGCACTCAGCTGGGCTAGGCTGAAATCCCGGTTCCACTCCAGACTTCAAGTTGCAGGTCGTGTTCAGGTCTTACCCTCCTTGGACCTGGGGCATGTTCTTCTCTTAGTGAATGGCAGGCATTCAGGAAACCCAAACTAAACTGCGCAAACGTATTTAAGTCCTCTCGTCTTATCAAATTTGCCAACATTCCACTGGCTAAAGCAAGCTGATCGTGAAGCCCCTTTTCAATGGGACAGGGAACTATGTATATTCTACCTGGTAACTTTGCAGTATCTTTCCATTGTGGGTAAAGGATGTGGATGTATAGTCCTTTACTGGGTGAAGAACTGAGTCCAATAATCCAATATATCACAATTGTTGATCTGATCTTTATTATCCTCTACTTAATTGCTTTGGACTCTGTTCTTTCTAATTTCTCGAGTTGGATGATTAACTCATAAATTTTTCAACTTCTTTTAGCATATGAGGCTGTAGATTTCTTTAAAGGTAGCCTTTAGCTGTACCCCATGGGGGTTTTTTTTATTATTTTTTATTTATTCAGGATATCATGGAGGTATAAACATTTTGGTTACATGTAATGCTGTTTGCCCTGCCCAAGCCAGGGCTATCAGCATGTCCCTCCCCCCATACAGTGCATTCTGTTTCCATTAGTTGTGAATTTACCCCCCACCCCCACCCCAACTGGCACCCAGTGAGTATTACTACCATGTGAGCAATTTAGTGTTGGTATTTGCTTTCTACCCATCTGATAAAGGGCTAATCACAAGAATCTATATAGAACTTAAGAAAATCAACAAGAAAAATTCAAAAAACCCCATCAATAAATGGGCAAAGGACATGCACAGAAACTTTTCAAAAGAAGACAGAATAATGGCCCCATGAGTTTTGATATGTAGATTTTCACTATCGTTCAGTTGATAAATTTCCTATGTTCCTTACAATATTGTCTTTAACTCAAAAACTAAGTATTCTTTAAATTTTTCAAGTGTATTTTACATTATGTTTTTGTTATTTCTTTTTAACTTAATTATAGTATAGTAGAAAATCTGTATGATATCAATTCTTTTATTATTTGTAAAGGTTTGTTTCATGCCCTTAATATGAAGCGGATTTTCACAAATGTTCCATGTGTTTGGGTAAAGATTATATTTTTTAATTTGGGGTATAGTGTTTAATGTCCATTATATCACAGTCACCATGCTGTTAACATCTTCCAAACACTTAATAATTTTTCATTTACTTAACCTGTAAAAACGAAGTTGTTTTGGATTTGACATTTTCCTTGTTTCTCTAAATATCTTGCTTTGTGTATTTTGAGGCTATTTTGGGTATATAATATTCAGAAAAGTCATATCTTTTTAATGAATTGAAATTTTATCATTACAGAGTAACCCTCTTCAAAGAAAAAAAGCATTTCTAGATATAAAGTCTGTGTCTCATTTTGAGATAACTGCACCAACTTTGTTTTGGGTAATATTTGCCTGGTATTATTTTTTTTCCATTCTTTTATGTGCAAACTTTGTGTTCCTTCATGTGCAAAGTATACCTCTTATGAGTGATATAGAGCTAATTTTTGAAACATCCAACTAGATAATCTGATCTTTTAAATGACTTACCCTTTTTATATTAATTATGATTAAATATTCATTAATATTTCTAGAATTTTTTGTGCTACCAAATTTCAAATAAAAGACACACTTTCCTCATTATCTTTGAAGTTAGAATACTTTAAGAAATTTTTATTTTTAGTTGAGGGTACATAATAGTTGTATACGTTTATCGGGTACCTGTGAGTTTCAATACAGGCATACAATGTATAATGATCAAATCAGGGTAATTGGGGTATCTATCACTTCAAGCATTTATCATTTATTTGGGTTAGGAACATTCCAATGCCATTCTTTTAGTTATTTTAAAATATACAATGTGGTACACATACACAATGGAATAATATTAGGCCATATCAAGAAATGAAATCCCGTCATTTGCAACAACACGGATGGAACTGGAGGGCATTATGTTAAGTGAAATAAGCCAGACACAGAAAGACAAATTTTATGTGTTCTTACTCATATGTGGGAGGTAAAAATTTTAAAAATTGAACTGATGGAGATACAGAGTGGAAGGATGGTTACCAGAAGTTGGGAAGGGTAGTGGGGAGGGTGGATAAAGTGGGGGTGATTAATGGGTGCAAAAATACAGTTAGAATGAATAAGGTCTAGTATTTGGTAGTATAATAGGCTAACTATAACTAACAATAATTTGTTGAAATTAGAATGCTTCATATAATTCATGTAATTAGCAGCTTTCTTCCTTTTTAGTAGCATATAAAATGTAGGTGTATTTTACAAATGGTGTCATCTTAGACATTTTAGATTCTATGAAATAAGATATTTACCTTTTTTTCTTAAATTTCTCTCTGCCCCCCCCTTTTCTATCTTTATTGACTTGATTAAGGTGTATTTCCTCTTTTCCTCTACACTTGCTTGGAATTTTCACATTCAACTTATATCATTTTAGTGATTACTCTTAAAATTGTAGCAAGCATGCTTTAATTAAATTCTAAAGCTAATTAGTATCATATTTGGATTCTTCCAAAAGCTGCGGTTCAGATGAGAACTTGAGTACAGGCATTTGGGAAGTGACGTCAGGAAACATAATTGAAGGCATGGGAAAGAGAGATAAGAAAGAGAGAGAAGCCCACCTAGGGAGCACCCACAAGCAGGGCATTTATCTACTCTCTCCTCCAGTGGTTGGAAGTCGTCCTGGGTGTTAACGTCCCTAAACTTCCAGGTTGTGCCTACTTAAGGCAGAGCAAGTCTCCATGGTGCAGGACAAAGACATTGGGCATAGTAGAGAGACATGTGCTTGAGCGAGAGCCGTTAGTCTCTTGGAAACTGTCTACCACAGCTGCAAGTGAACTTGGGTGGGCAGAGGATATGGGCAGCATATCAGTAGTGTCTGCTACAATCAGTATTCCTAATCTTCTCATGCTCATTGCCAAATCTTTGAACTTTTCATTCCAATCCTCAATCCTACTTCATGTGTTCCTCAGTATATATTTCATTTCCACTTTTTTATATACCTTCAAAAATTATTATTCTTAAGCAATCAATGGTCACTCAGATTTACCCCATATATTTATCAGTTTCCTTGCTCACCATTCCTTCTTGATAGTCTCACTTCTTTCTTTTATGGGCTTAATGTCTTTCCTTCTTGAGTATAAGTTTTCTTCATAATCTGAACTTTCTGGCTCCTAGGTTTGGATAATGAGTTTAGATATTGAGATTGAAAAGTATATCAGGTTATGCAAACCTATTTCATTCCCAAGTTTGAGATAGCAAATAGCAAGAGTTTTCATGGAGGATTTTTATAACTCAGCAGGGTGTTTCCCCCCTCAGAAAGAGTCTTAGTGAATTCAGTCTTTGTCAAAAATGACTTTTGTTCCCCAGTCCAGAGTGATAGTTTAGGTATAAAATTGTAAGTTCATTGTTACTTTCGACACTTAAAAGATACAAGGGGACTTCAAAAAGTTCCTGGAAAAAATGAAATTAAAAGATAAAAATATAAACTTTATTTCTCAAGACAAGCTCTGTCAAGTTCAAGACACTTTTGCTGTAAGTAGTGCTACCAGCCAGTTAGTTCATACCTACAAAACCGAGGGTCCTGAAATTTAACTATGTCAATGCAATCTTTTTTACATTATTAACTGAAGAAAAATGGGTGCTCTTTAAAGATTTTTTTTAAGATTAGGAAACAAAAAGAAGTCAGAAGGAGGCAAATCAGGACTGTAAGGTTGGTACCCAGTGATTTTCCATGAAAACTCCCACAAAATTGCCCTTGTTGGATGAGAGGAATATGCAGGAGCATTATGATGATAGAGAAGGACTATCTGGTGAAGCATTTATGGGCATTTTTTGCTAAAGTTTTGGCTTAACTTTCTTAAAACACTCTCATAATAAATGCTACCATTCTTTGGCCCTCCAAAAAGTCAGAAAAAAATGCCTTGAGCTTCCCAAAAAACTGTTGCCATGACTTTGCTCTGGAGCAGTCCACTTTTACTTTGGCTGGACCACTTTCACCTCTTGGTAGCCATTGCTTGGATTGTGCTTTGTCTTCAGGATTGTAGTGTTAAAGCCATGTTCCATGTCCTGTTACAGTTCTTAAAAGAAATGTTTCAGGATCTTGATCATACTTGTTTAAAGTTTCCTTTGAAAGCTCTGCTCTGAAGCTGATCTGGGAACAACAGTTTTGGCACTCGTTGAGTGAAAAGTTTGCTCAAGTTTAATTTTTCAGTCAAAATTGTGTAAGCTGAACCAAATGAGATGTCTGTGGTGTTGGCTATTTTTTATGTTGTTAATCATACGTCTTCAATTAGGGCATGGATGAGTTTAATTTTCTCCTAAAATCAATGTAGATGATCTGCCACTGCAGACTTCATTTTCAACATTGTGTCATCCCTTCTTAAAATGAGTTATCCATTTGTAAACTGCTGATTTCTTTGGGGGCATTGTCCCTGTAAACTTCTCGTAAAGCATCAATGATTTCACTATTCTTCCACCGAAGCTTCATCATAAATTTGATGTTCTTCAATTTTAACAGAATTTAAAGTCAATTCCTCTGAAAGGGGCTCTTTTCAAACTGATGTCTTATCCTTCTTGGTGACTCAAACTAGATCTTATTCAGACATGTTATAACAACTTAGTATAAGTTTATTTTGGTACAAAAAAAATTGAAATCCATGCATAATTTTTTCATAACGTGCATTTTCCGTGAACTTTTTTCAGACCCCTTGTATTATTTGAGAGTTTTTGATTAGAATTCTGCTGTCTAATCATTTCACTTTGACAATCTGTCTTTTTTGTGATTGTTTTAAGATTTTCTCTTTGTATTTCTCTTTGTGTTTCTTGCTTTTCCTGCACTTCAATGTGTCTAAATGTGTACCTACTTTTATTTATGCCATTCAGGGGTGTGTGACCATAGAACTGGTCAAAGAAAAAGATAAAAGAAGAGTATTTCTGGATTCTGGAAATACCTTTTGGCCCAAAGACTTAGGGAGAAAAATGAAAATACAGAGTTTAGTCAGGCAGTGATGAAATTGGTGAGCAAAATCAGCTGAATGTGCATTGGAGGTTGTAGAATTCAGATGACACTAATCAAGTAATCCAAACTGAAAGAGATTACAAAAAGTGTTGTGTGATGGTATAATTGAAACAGGTACTTAACCCTACCTGAAGACTGTGGACTTGGGTGTCTCCTATAATCTAGAGATTACTAAAACTGGACTCAGTGTGTCAATCTGTGATGTAGGAAGAATCACACTGGACATAGGCAGCTCCAAGTCTGGTATCCCTGTACCAAATGTCTCTGTTCAATTGCAACTCCAGCTTGCCTAAGGTAAAAATTATATTTTCATGAATTATTGTCTCAGTAACCTAAAGTTATAATAAAGCTTGGTAGGTTAAGTGTCTTTTAACCCAAGAAATATAGAAATTATGAAGTGTATCAAACCCATGGCATTAGTTTGTGTTACATTGAGAATAATCTCTGAGTGTTGGGTATTTAAAATGCTTGTAAAACATAATTGAATTTGGCATACTAAAGTAAACGACAAATTAGCCTGTGATTCCAAATTAAATTTGTGCTTGATTTGAAGTTAAATGCTGTAAGAGGAAGGGACTTAATTTATAAACAGTGTTAAGATAGTGAAGAGAATTTGTATTAAAGCGTTGCTTAATAACGAAGAAAGAATTAGCTTGTTGGGTCATAAATTTCTTGAGTTTAGACATTCTAACTTCTTAAAGAAACTTAAAT
>NW_012140302.1:4515857-4569817 GCF_000956105.1 Propithecus coquereli
ATATATTGCTCCATAAAGCTAATTTCAATAAATTTTAAAAATCAAACCCAAATAAATGAGAATAATGATCTCTGTGCACAAAAGCTGCCCTTGAACTTCAAAAATCTCACATGGAAACCGAACCTAAGAATTCATGTCCTTTATCAATGTCATCTCTTGCTCATTCTCTCTAATCTCACCTTCTGAAATTCCTATTGGGTGTAAATTGAACCTTTTCACTCTCTATCTTTCATGCCTCTCATTTTTTTTTTCTGTTTTCTTCCCCAGAATGTAGCACAGAGAAATAACTTATCTCTTCCAATTCTCAATTCCATCTTCACCTGGATCTGATTAATCTATCCACTGGGAATTTTTCTTTAATTTCAATGGCTCTATTTCTCATTTCACGTCAGACACAAACCTAGTTTAACTCTTCAGAGTCACACTGCCTCCTTTGTCCTCAAAATTTGTCCTACTTGCATTAACTCACTGAGTGAAGAGATACTCTGCTCCCTTCGCTGAGCTCCTCAGTCCGGCCGGAGGCCTGAGATTGCATGACCCTCACATTTCACACGCCATGCCTGTCTGTACCAAGTTGCTCCTCCACTTCTGGGTGTAGGATTTGGTTTCCTGAGTGACATCAAAGGATTAATAACATAACACTTATGAGTTAGCTCTCCATGGAGTTGAATTTGAGCAATGGGAAATGGGAAACAGGAGGGAGCTGGGCAGATAAATTCCCCTTCCCTTCTTCCTTCTAATCAGAGGTGGTGTTTCTTCTTGAAAACCTTTCAGAAAAGTCCTGTGTGCTAAGCAAATATACCTGCTATGTGACCCACTGTGTTTCTTCACAGCTTCTCAAGAATCAGTGGGTAGTGCAGCACATGACGTAATGTATCACGTTATGTTGCTTCATAGCTCTCCTTGACCCGCTTCCCCTTTTTCTTCCTCACCTGCATCTCACTGGGGTTGTCACTTCCGAATAAATTATCTACATCTTAATCCTTGCCTCAGGCTCTGCTTTCTAGAGAACCTGAGGTAAGAGTATTTAAAACTCTTGTTTAGTTCTTTTTAGAAGTTTGGTCTTCCCTCATATTTTTAAAAGTTATGTTCTTTGATGTTACTAACATAACTACCTATCAGACACTAAAACTCTTTAAAATAATTATCTGACATTGTTGAGAATCTAATCCTGCTTTTCATATTGCTGACTCTCACTCATGGTGAATGATTTCCTTATGTGTTTTGTGATTTTTAGATTGTGAGATTATCTTCAGAGGATTGTATTGAAGGGAACCCTGAGCATCCTTAGATGAGTTTTTGGCCCTCCAGAGAGAACTTGCATTCACTTTATCACATATATTACCATCTGGGGAGTATTCAGCCACATAAGTAGTATAAATGCCAAACTCTACCTTCAGGGAGGGCAGGTGTCTTAGGGAATCAGTTCCCTTTATCCAGATACAAGTAAAGACAGATAAGCTTCCTTGATACCCCTCTTTGTTTATGGTTTGATTTTGGTTGTAGTTCCTACCCTTTTTATAAAGATACATAGTAGCTTTTTGACAGTTTTCAGCTTTATGTGCAAAGGTTTCAGCAAGGTCTCTGAGGCAGACAAACCCTCTGAGGACAACTGCAGTGTGAGCTGAAGTTTTCAATTTCCTCTTCATTTTGCCCCTACAATATATAATTGTTTTCTTATAAATACACTATGCATTTAAGAGACTATTTCTTATATTTTATCGTACCTTCATGGTATTTTATAATGGAAGGTTTTGGGGATTATCTAATCTGCTATAGTGCCACCGGCTTCTACAATGCTAGAAATGTAAGATGAGGTCTATCTTTAAAAATAATAATTGACATGAACTATTATTTTTCAAGTACTATATAAGCATATTAAATGAATTAAAATTCATTTATTCTCTTAACAACCCTATGAGGTAAGCACTGATCATCCCCACTGTGTTAGTCTGGGTCCTCCAAGACACAGATGTCAAGACCAGAATAAGTGTGCAAGGATTTTATTAAGGGAAATGTCAGTGAAAAAAGAAATTGGGGGAAAGCTGGTAAAGGCTGCAAGAGTCTATAACCCAAGTCTAACCCTGAGTGAAGGAGAAAGGGAGGGCACGGTGGGCTAAAAATGTCTTAGACTACAGAGCAGTCTTAGAAATGTTTGGCAAAGCTGTTGGAGGATCTTTGAGCCAAAGTTGGCTGACAGAGGATTCCCATGTCTCTCAGCAATGGGTGTGCCCCAGTATCCCTGCCATGATAGTCATTGGTAAGGAGCAGGCCATGAGAGATATAGATAAGAGTTCATCAATCATAGTAGCTAGCATTACATACTTGATTCTATTAGCCTTACCACTATCCCACCCCAAACTTAAACATCTCCCTCCATTACATTGGGCCTAAGTGGACACTAGCATATCTGTTTGTTACTTATAGTCCTCTGTTAGTTGTTAACAACACAAGAAATGATAATTTCAACTCCATTTGCTGTGAATATGGTGTAACTTGAATAATTTGTCAGCTCAAGATGCCACCATCCGGTGGTGCAGGATAGCACCAGGAAGGCATCTAAACTAGCTCGGGAAGATGGAAGCAGGGCTGAGAGTCTTTGACTTGGCAGAGTAGGTCACAGCCACTTAACATCATGTGAAGGTGGTGGGGGGAGATGAGTAGGGAAACTGTAGTGTCTGTTGTATTTATTAGCTGCTTTGAGACCTTTGCTGGTCCTCCCAGAACTAACTAGGTGAGAGAGAGGTTACTTAGTCCCATTGGTAGCCAAAGCTGGGTCAAAGCGACTCAAGGAACACAGGTTACATGAGTCTCCCCACAGCCCTTTATAGTTCAGGGTCAAAGCCTTTCTGCTATCTACTGCAAACTGTGTTTTCTAAATACAGTTTTATGGGAGTGCAGGCATGCCCATTTGTTTAGGGACTGTCTCTGGTTCCTTTCTCGAAGTGCACAGTTAGTAGTAGCAACAGAGCTGCTACCAAGCTTAAAATATTTGCTATCTGGACTCTTACAGAAACAGTTTACCAACCCCTGGTCTAGACACCATTATTATACACATTATACATACGTAGAAATAGGGGTTTTGCTGATTTAGATCATTTGATTCAATTAGCAGGGTACGTTAGTGGTTCAGCCAATCATTCAACATAGGACTATAGATTGCTTCTAAGGCTCCCTTGCCTGCCCACTCTATAGAAATCCTACTGTGCACATCTCCTTAGCCCAGAGTATGAGTTTGATTTTTTAAAAATTAGGATTCGGATTATATCGATTCCTATCATCCTCCCTTTCCATTCTTTTCTGTCCCAAGAACAAAGGTGGCCTGACACATTTTTGGAAGAAAAAGAGGAAACAACAAATAACCAAACCCTTTGCAGAGCCCTTGGCTGAGGGAACATTGGGAAGTGGTCTCAGAGTTATACAGACTCAATTTCAAAGGCAAAAGGATGTCCAGTAGCACCCAGTGGCCCTTTTGGGGGACTGACACTGGTAAATATAAGGGACATGTCTCAGGTTTCTGAGGCAGGTGTGTGGGCTTTAAAGCATTTATTGTGTTGCTATCAAGCCCATTATTACTTGCCACATGTGTGTCATGAGGTCTTCATTTAGAAAACAGAACCCAGGGGCCCCCTTGCCATCACCGACTCCCTCTGAATTTAAAACGGCAATATCTTACCCTTACCCTTGCTAGCTCAATCTCTCACACTCTCTCTAGCTCACTGCATCTTTCTGGCTCCTGTGTGTGCACCTGACGCTTTCCTGCTCCCCCGATCCAACCTTCTCTGAGTCGATCTGAATATTCAGTCCCTGAACCCACTCTACTCTATCCTAATCTGTCAGTACACTTCCACATTCCCTTCTTCCCCCATCCATCACTGCAAGCGCTCTATTATCCTCAGCTCGAATCTTACCCGGTTATCCTTATAGAGTGTGTACCTGGCAAACCTCCAGCAATGGATCAATCCAATCATTCACTTTCTCCTCTCCTACCACCAGCCTACTAGGGCTTCTGGGGACAATCAAAAAGCAGGGGGGCCTGGAGCCACTACAAACCTCTCCTGCACACTCATCAGAACCCCCACTTCAGCACCATCTATCTTAGCAAATGCTTTAACAGTTGTTTCTCACCTTTTCCCTAGAAACAAGCTGTGATGGACATTGGTTGGTTGGCTTCCCAGCATCCATTCTCTGCCTTTCCCTCCCAATAGTACTCAGAATTGCCTTTGAGTCCCTCTCCCATTCTCAATTGTGCTGTCTGTGTGGGTTTGACCTGATTCCACCTTCAGGGGTGGGCACTGATGGACTTCAGCTACTGAGCATCCCCCTTCTCTGGCCACACTGAGGGGTTCATCATGGATGCACCGTGGAGCTCACCACCCCACTGGGCTAGTGAGACACGCAGAGACTCACTGTGGATGTACCTCTGCGGATGTGACATCTCTGACTGCTGACACCTGCAGAGCAGGACAAGGGCAAGAGAATCGCAGGAGCCTGGGTCGTGAGGATGCCCTGAGCCTCTGCATCAAACTGTGCCTACACCCAGGGCTGCCTTTAGACTTTCAACAGCATCAGTCGTTAAATCTCCTCATTGCTTTTTTAAAGCCAATTTGTGTTGACCTTTCCATTGCTTGCATCCTAATTGATCCTAAATGATGCCCCATTTACCTCTGCCCTCAAAGCCCCCATTTCACGACACCCCCAGCAAACGACCTGGCCTCCTGGTTCGAGGAGGAAGTGGAAGTCACCCAGCAGGAGCTCCATCAACTTACTTCCCTGACACCTTTGAGAACTTCTGAATCTGAACCTACCTTTCTCTTTCCTTCTAGTCTTCTCCCCCCACCTTCTCAGAAACTTCCTCTCAGTCTCTTTATCTTCTTCCTTGTCGCTAGTTCTTTCTGTTCACCTTTCCTTCCCATAGGGTGCCTCCCAGTGCAGAGTCAGTCCATAACTGTTCCTCAATCCCACCTCCTCATTTTCCTGCCTTTCCTCTATCCTCCTCTGCCAAATTTCTTGGGGAGAAAGTGTCCTCCCACAAAGACTTTGGCTGGAGGGCATGCTTGGGTGAGGATCAATGATCAATGGAATATTCCAGGGTTTCTGCCCAGTAGGCAGTTCAACATAGTGGGGGGAGTCCAAAACTGAGGCCTGGATAAAACATGTCGATTGGGGCATCGCTGGCATTTGTTATCATTGAAGCCACTGAAGTTGGTGAGACCTCTCAATGTGTGTGCGGAATGAGAATAGAAGGGGGCCCAGGTGGGGTTTTGGAGAACAGGGACACTTAAGGAGGAAGTGGGAAAACAGGGCATCTTTGAAATGCCAAAGAGCCCAGTGGTAAGAGGAAAACTAGGAAAGAAGGCTGTCCTGGAAGCAAAGAGAGGAGCATGTTCCAAAGAGGAAATAGTTGGTCAACTGCTACTTAGAGGTCAAGTATGATGGGACAAAATATTGGATTTGGCAGTACCGAGAGTTTCAGAGTGGCAGGGCCAGAAGCTAGCATCCAGTGGGTAGGAGAGTAAAGGAGGAGAGAGTGACTATAGACATTTTTTTTTCTTTCCAACTATCTTTGTTTAGATTTCTCCAAAAGCAGACCATAGACAAGTACTTGGGTACAACTGATTTATTTGGGAAGCAAACCCCAAAATCACAGGTGAAGTGTAGGGTAAGGGAGATAGGAAGGGAGAAAAAGCAGCGAAGGGGGCACCCATGGGCCAGACTGCTGTGCACCACTGAGGCACAGTCCTTCTGCCCCCCACCCCAAGAAGTGTGTGCACCAGTCTCAGAATGGTGCCCCTGGACCGTGTATCCACTGACTCCCATGGCCCATTGGTTGAGGGCTGCCTCTGGAGGCTTTCTCCCCGCCAAGCGCACCCCCTTGCACTTGCCAGAAAGCTTCTGTGGCGTGGGAGGAAACCCTCAGGGTGCAGGTGGGAAGAAATCACTTGCCAGAGCTGCCAAGTGCAGCTGCCTTAAACTCTGGAGGGTCCGGGGACTGTGGCAAGGGCATCCATCCCACCAGGACCTTTCACTCCTTAACCAAGTCACATGGCTGAGGTCAGAGAAGAGGACCTTTTGAAATGTAACTCAAGGCAGGCATGACAGAGACTTAGCATCATAGTGTGGATGAGAATGCAGTGTGCTACCCAAGATTAATGCCTGCAGAGGATGGAGAGGTCTCAGTGAGCAGTAGATAAAAACTTTTCTCAGCCCCACATTCTCTTCCTGAAGTGGGAGCCAGAACTAGGGGCAGGAGCGGGGAGAGGGGCAGATGTTATCACAGTGCTCTGCTCTTTGACCCTTTGTGGTAGAGCTCGGGAGGGATATGGTGAACACCTCGTTAGGTCTTATGTGTTCCTTTCCATGACCGAGCTCTGTACCCTCTATGTTAAAATAGCCCAGTGACTTGGCCTCCTTTCCTGGCATGTGCCTGTACCATCATTGTTTCTCAGCGTTTATTGGCCATGCACCATGCACCAGGAACTGGGGAGATTTTGCCCTGGAGGTGAGCAATGAACCTTAGACCCAGCCAGAAAATGGCTGGCTATGGGACTGTGCCAGCATCTTGAAATGAGCATATAAGAAAGATGAACAAGCGGGAAAGGACTATTCCTCCTTCCCTCCCCTGCCCATCCGTTTCTCCAAAGATTAAGCATAGAAGAAAAACAAGGTGTGGCTGGGAAAGAGTGAAATAGGGAGTGCTGGAAGACTCTGCAGTCCTTTAAGCTGCCCTAAATCTTGGAAGGGTTGTAAGTCCCCTAAGCACAGTCTCCAGTGGCACAGTTAGCTCTTCCTCCTTTTGTACAATAGAGGCAGAATGGTGGGAGCTCATCCATGCCTTCTGAATACCCACTCCGGGGAAGAGGGAACAAAGAATGGGAGAGCCAGGTGGCCTGGGGCTAGAGTGATCCCTGGGCAGGCCATGACAGTCCAAGTGCAACAACTGGACCCTGCAATCTTGAGTCTGCCCTGATGATCTCACCTTTGACATCTTTGCCTGATCAGCAGTCTCTTCACACAATTCTAGGGGCCCTTCTTGTGTCTGAAAGAAAGGGCTGCATGGATAACAACACGTGGGGCAGAAGCGTGCAAACCTATGAAATGTCAATGCTGGGAAGCAGGAAGGAAGAATTGTATGCATTTAAGAGGAAGTGATTGTAGATTGTGTTAGAAGTGGAGTGGAAGATTACTCCAGGCTAATGCCTGTGGTTAGAGTTGTAGTAAACATTTTTCTTATTGTCAAACTCTCACACCCGTGACAAGATGGCACCGCTCACTGCTCAGGGTTGTGCTCCTGTCCTGCGTTAACCTGCCAGCGAAGGCCTCTCCCCCATTCATCTTTCCTTTTCCAAGGAGCAGCCATACTTCCTTTGCTCCAAGGGTTGCCTTGTGTCTTTCTTGAGCCTCACCCTAGGCTTATGGTGTCTGCTCCTAGCTTTCCAAGCCCTCTGCCTCCCTTCGTGAAGATATCAAACCACAGCTCTAGGAAATTTTCCATGATTAACTAGCAAAATGAGATAGGGATGTGGAAAATGTGTGTTTAACAAAGAGCAAGTTCATTGTCGTTTTTCCCTGCTCTTTGACCCTTCAGAACCCAAGAGCAGTTTTACCCTCTGCATCAGTGCATTTGAAGTCTCTGTATTATTTTTTTATATTCTCTCTGATTCTCGCATCCCACACGGGAAATGCCCATTTTTATAACTCACAGGGGTGACATTGCAGGGCTGTTCCCCTGGCAGCCACCTGGCCCTTCCTAGGTTCTGGCTGTGTGTCATAAGGATGTCACTGAGGGGTCTGACAGTGACTGACAGGGGTGTGACAGAGGCCCAAAAGAGGAACAGCAGGCAGACTGATGTGCGAAGCAGGAGGGCGTGATTGAAAGGCCAGGCCCAGACGCATGCGCTGAGGGAATACAGAAAGAAGCCCTCGGCCAGGGCCCAGCAGAGAGGTCAGCAAGGTCTCTGTCCATTCGGGCTGCTGTAAAAATACCCCAGACCGAGCAATTTATGAACAGCAGAAGTTTATTGCTCACAGTTCTAGAAGCTAAGAAGTCCAAGATCAAAGTGCTCGTAGATTTGGTGTCTGCAGAGGGCCCGTTCCGCATAGGCGATGCCTTCTAGCTGCTTCCTCACATGTGGAAGAGCGAAAGGGCTTCCCCATCCTCTTTTATGTGGGTGCTCATGAGGGGGAGGCTCATGAGCCAGTCACCTCCCAGCGCCAGGGCACTGGGATTAAGTTTCAACACGTGGAAGTTGGGTTACCACAAACACTCAGACCACGGCAGAAGGTAACAATACTGGGCATTCCAACATGGCGGGCATGGCTCATCTGACACTCACATACCTTTCTGAATATTATGTGAGATTATAAAACACAGATAAAAGACCCAAGGGATAGTCAAAGAGAATTTGCTGAAGGGACGGTTTGCAGGGATGTGGGCAGGGTCAAAGACAGCAAATGCTTCAGAGCATGGATTCTGGAGCTGGACTTCTCAGCTTCCCCACTAATTATCATAGCTATGTGTCTTTGGGCTAGTTACTTAACTTCTTTGTGTCTCATGATTTCACAATATAGTAAAATCCCTTTTAACTGATTTTTCACAACCACCCTGTGACGTAGATAAGATAGGCAGCTTTCCCTTTGATGTGTGATGAAACCAGAGAAGTTAAGTAATTGGCCGAAGGTTAGGCTGTGAATCTGTGGCAAGTGAGGACTGGCAGTAAGAAGTCCCTGCTGCCAAGTCAGGGCTCTTTCCACCTCATCAGCTGCCTTATTCACAGAGACTTGCCCTTCCCTGACTGCTCCAGGAGGGGAACACATCCCATGGTGTTCTCAGCCTGGCCAATTCTCATATGAGTAGGAAGGGCTTCTCAGGTATTTCCAGAAATGTCAGCCTTTGATATTTCCTGTTTTGTGTCCCCACCCTGATAATTGCCCCAACTCGATTTACCAAACAGCAACCACATAGTCCAGACAGTACAACTTGATCTTGCTTGCAGATGAGTCCGTTCTGAGTAAGTGGATTTGATTGCCTTAGGGGAATGAAAAGCTATTTTCTAGTTCAAAGGTAGAACGAAGTATGAGTTCCTTTTCTTCTAAATGCATGGGCCTTGATGCAACGAACTCCAACTCTGCAGGTATGAGTAGAATAAAGTCACATGCAATATCGTCTCCTGCCTCCCTAGGCCTGGTGGGAAGGAAAGCAGGCATGGCCATGTCCAGATCTCTCTCTCTTCCGTCCGGCCCTCTGCTCCCCTACCGGGGTCTTCCATTGACAGAATCCGAGCAGGAAGCTGAAGGCAAGGGGGACATGGAGTCAACCTCTTGGGGCAGAGAGCAGGGGGCAAAGACAGGCGGAGAACGGATCCCAGTAAATGAGGCAAACGGAGAACAGACAGCATGGAATTCCACCAATACAGATATCAAAGGGCATCCCTTTCCTGTAATTGTGACATGCAATATCTTTAAAGAAATAGTAACTCACAGTAGGACTTCATACACAGTTTTTAAATTTTCTGTTTCCATGTAACAAGTTATCCAAAAATGTAATGGCTGGAAACAACAAACATTTATTACCTCACACAGCTTCTGAGGGTCAGGAACTTGGAAGTAGCTTTGCTGGGTGGTTCTAGGTCAGGGTGTCTCATGAGATTTCAGCGGAGATATCAGGGGCTGCAGTCATTTGAAGGTTGGACAAAGGTGGGAGATCCACATATGAAATGGTTTACACACACGGCTGTTGGCTGGAGGCCTTGAGTCCTCACTGGCTATTGGCAGGAGGTTTTAGTCATCGTCACGTGGCCTCTCCAAAGAGCAGCCCCCAACATGGCAAAGGGCTTCTCCCAGAATGAGTGACTCAGGAGAGAGAGCAAGCAGAAAGCCACAGTGTCTTCCGATGACAACTCTCAGAAGTCTTAACACCATCACTTCTGCTGCATTCTACTTGTTAGAGTTCTAAATTCAGTCCACATTTAAGGGGAGGAGAACTAGGCTCAGCCTTTTGAAGTAAGGAATATTTAAGAATTTATGGACCTGCTGAAAACCACCATATGCTCAGAAGATCCATAGGAGAAACAGTTCAGGATGACTTCACAATGGGGATGAAGGGCTAACCCTCAAGAGATCTGGGAGATCTCAGGAAAAGGTTCTCAGTGCCCCCAGCCCCCCTCTCCTCCCTAGTAGTTGGGACCCATACGTCCTTCTGGGTGATCCCTGTGTTGCCTTATTTTTTCCCAACTTGTTATTATACCTACCCTACTTCCCATTATTGCTCTTGGCTGCCACTTCTTGGAAAACAGCTAAACTAATTTGAGCTGAGGTATACATGGTTTCTAACAAACCCACAAATCCCCCATGGGGGTTACATAATTCTAATAAAAGCTCTCTTGAAGCACAATGCATCCAAGGGAACCAATCTCTTTAATCTCTTTTGTGCAGAAAAGGATAGTTTCTCTAACACCAGTAAGGGCCCCCTTGCCCCTGGACAATAATATAAAAACATCAGAGCTCTTGCTTAAGTGTTACATGATTTAATTTTCATAACAAAGCTGAAGACCCGTTTTTCATTTCTAGCCAGTGAGGAACCTATGCTAGCGGAGAGTGGCGACATGGCAGAGGCTGGGTGTGAGGCATGGAGCTGACTCCCGGCACAGGACTCCTGTGGAACCTGGTCTCCCAGCAAGGACCATGAGCACCATCTCTGTAGCAAAATGGGTAGCCCACCCTGGGAACCCAGGGAGATAGAGTTTATTCTATTCTACTTTCAGTAGTTTGGGGAGGATGATGTGGGTACAGAGCAGTTAGAAACAACTACTAGGATGCCTTAAGGCAGCAACTCTCAAGCTTTCTGTCTCGGGAACTCTTTATACTCTTACAATATCAAAGATCCCAAAGAGCTTTTGCTTATTTGTTTATTCGTGTTATATTTATTTAACAACTATTTTTATCATAAAATTAATAGATTTAATTTAATTGACAAATAAAAATCATATGCATTTATTATGTACAACATGTTGTTTTGAAATATGTATACATTGTGGAACAGCTAAATCGAGCTAATTAACATATGCATTGCTTCACATATTTTGATGGTAAGAACACTTAAAATCTACTCTCTCAGCAATTTTCGGGAATCCAATACACTGTTGTCAACTATAGTCACTATGTTGTACAATATAGCTCTTGAAATAATTAATATCTACTTACTATATCAATTTATTTTAGAGTTATGAAATTAGAATTTAAAATTGAGAAATTTTTAAAATATTTAACTCATTTAAAAATAACAGTGTCAGTAATACCTATTATATGTTAACATATGCTTTTGTGAAAAGCATATTTTCCACAGCAAAACAAAAGGGAAAAAAGTGGCATTGTGTTACATTTTTGCAAATTTCTTTCATGTCTGGCTTAGAAGGCAGCTGGATTCTCCTATCTGCTTCTCCATTCAATCTGTTGTGATATCACACATTGTGTAGCTGGTAGAAAACCCCTCTCTACAGTCATAGCAGCATGAGAATGGAAAAGGCAAATGATGTCTTAGCATTATCATGAAAATACTGTTTACCTCAGAAGTCCACACTTTGAGAACAGCTGAATTAATGTGGTCATACAAACTTCTTCTTTATTTTGCTGATGACAGACTCTAAACAGAGAATACTGGAGTCAGCACTTCCTGGCTCTGGGATGATGTCTGACATACACAGACATATAAAGCCTCCATGGCTGTATTCAGTATGCAGTGGGAGCTAAAGTAATGAATAAATGGAAGAATTGTCCAGAAGAATGGAAAAGCTGGATAATACATTAGAAAGCAAGTGGAATTTTGTTCCTATGGTAAGATTATTTTACTGTTCACCAAAGTCTGCTTCTGCTTTCTGCAGGAAGACCAAGCATCTCTTCCTCTTGAAGTTTGATATAGCCACGTGACTTGCTTCAAATAGAGTGATGTGTGACACTTCCAGGGAGGAGCTCGTAGAATCAGTTTTCTCTTTGTCACACTCTTTTCCCTCTTGGTAACCACAGTGCTTTATGTGGATATTAGCTGCCCCATCAGTCTAGCACCCAGAGTGAGGACAGCATTGATGGCAAGAAAAGTTCCTAGCTAACCCTTGCTGGACATGTAGCACCAATGAAAAAATAAACACGTGTGTTTTTCAGCCATTGATACGTTGGGGTTGTTTGCTATAACAGTACGATCTAGCCCATCCTGACTGATACAGCTGTCTTAGTCCATTTTGTGTTGCTATAAAAGGAATACCTGGGGCTGGATGATTTATAAAGAAAAGAACTTTATTTAGCTCATGGTTCTGCAGGCTGGACAGAAGCATGGTGCTGGCATCTGCTCAGCTTCTTGTGCTGTGTCAAAACATGGTGGAGAAGGTCAAAGGGGAAGCAAGCATGTGCAAAGAGGGCCAAACTTGAGGAGTGTCCTGGCTCTATAACAACCCATTCTCCTGGGAACGAATCTATTCCCCCCAAGAACCAATCCAGTCTCATGAGAGTAAGAACTCACTACCTCAAGAACAGGACCGAGCCATTCACAAGGGACCCTCCCTCATTACCCAAACACCTCTCACGAGGCCTCATCTCCCAACACTGCCACACTGAGGATCACATTTGAACGTGAGAGTTGATGGGAACAAACAAACCATATCCAAACCATAGCAACAGCCATCTCACTGGAAAGGCAAGTCGAGAATATGGAATCCACCATTTAACCACATTTATTGGGAGTCTACTGTGCATTAAACACCACGCCAGGTGCTATGATTATAGATAATTTAAATTTGGCACCAGCCTGCAAGGGGCTTAGAATGCAGAAGGCATATAAATAAATAAACTATATCACTCTGTTGTAATTGCCACTATTGGCAAAAGATACTAGGGAAGGGAGGAGTCCATGAATCCTGTATCAGTCAGGGAACCAGCAAGAGACAGATGACATAGTCAGCCTGGAATGTTTGAAGGGACATTTTACTGAAGTGACCATTTTTGAAGTATGGGCAGGGTAAAGGGGCCAACAGGCATGTAGAGACATTCAGTGACCATCAACAGAGGAAAGCCAGTCCCACTCTAGTCTGAAGAAATGAGGGTTAGAAATAGTATTACTGGACCAGATGGAATCGTGGCAGAGGGGCCATAAACACCAGCTACAGTTGTGGAAGGGTAGAGGCATTGCCAGAAGCAGAGCAAAACAGGAAGGGGTCAGGAAGAATAAATATTCTGACCTCTCTCTCCTCCTGCTCTCTGATCTCCTGCCCGTGCCTCCTTTGGCAAGATTCCCCTGGGAACCAGAGGTAAGGGTGCCCGGATGATCCCATCAATGCAGTCGGTAGAGGTCAACCTCCCGGTCCTCAGAGCAGAGTGGAGAAGGAGCTGCAGGAGCAAATGGAGAATATCCTTAATAAGGTCCCCTAAAAATAGAAATGATAGGAATAGTTGATACAATATTTTCTAAAACTTTTTATTTCATGGCTTAATTAAAACATCTAAATTTGCAAGGAGAGTGCTCAGCTACTGATGGAATGGAGATGGGTTTAAATGAGTATTCATCCACAGGACTGGATACTCGAGGCTCCTATTAGTAAAGAGAGACAACAAACATATGGCCAGAAATCCCATCCTGGATTTGGTTGGGGGTGGGGCAGGGTAGGAGCTAAAAGACAGATGAGGAGAAGATGGGTAGGTAATAAGGAGGAAAGCATCTTCCCATCAGCCAGAGAGCAGATCACTAGGGGTGAGTTGTAAGGTGGAAGTTGCATCATTTTGCAAGCTAGCCTCAGAAATAATGCAGCATCACTATCACCCTATTGTATTGGTTACAAACTCACCTAGGTGCAAGAAGAGAAAAATTAATTCCACTTCTTACTGAAGAAAGCAAAGTTCTAGAACAGCACTGAACAATACAGTAGCCAGTAGCCACATGGGGCTCTTTACACTTAAATTAATTAAAATTTAATAAAATTAGAAATTCACTTCCTCAGTCACATTGGCCACATTTCAAGTGCTCAATAGCCATATGAAGACATAGGATATTTCCATCATTTCAGGACGGTCTGTTGGACAGCATGGCTCTAGAAGAACATGTGAGACAGGACATATTGTCGCAGCCATTTTGTCAAAATACAGGACTTAAATCATATTGTATTCAGGAAGATGGACTAAAATGGGGCAGTGGTTCGCATGATGTTGTATACAAGGGTTGGCAATAATTGATGCTGTTTATTGTGAAGAGAGCACTTGGGTTGAGTCCTCAAATGAAAGGAAGCACACATAGCCCCAGTGGCTAAAAACAGGGCCAATAGGAAGGTATCACCGAAGGGTGATTTTTAGGCCAGTATGCTCTGCCTTTCAGGTCATGAGCCTCTTTGAGCATGTGATAAAAGCCACCTCTCCTCAGAAGAAACGTACACATACAGTACCATGCATCTCATTTCGAGGGTCTATAGATCTCTCCAAATCCATCCGTGGACTCACCAGATCAGGGCCCTAATTAGGCTGTGAGCCCCTGAAAGTATTTCCTTTTCCCCAGCCATTAGCAGAGTACCTGGCCCTGATGAAACTTAATCACCATATGTTGAAAGAAAGAGGTACATTTTTGCTCAATACAAGTAAGAATTTTAATAGGCAAGGAAGGCATTTAAGTGGAACAGGTAACATCAGGAAGCCAGCAAGTTTCTCCACAGTGGAGGAGTCCAAGCAGGTGTGTGCTAATGTAGAGAGGACTTCAGCTTCCAAATGAAATGGACTAAGCTTTAACGTCTTGCCCAGCTCGGGAGATCCAAGGTTCTATAAAAAGTGACAGTAAGGCCCAAGGGAAGGCATAATCACAATTTGTATGAAGAGGGTGGAATCCAGAAAGGCTCCATGCAGCTGGTGCCATTTGGGATTAAGTTCATTATGTCAGGTGGCTTCTTCCCTGAGATTGAGTCCTCTCCTAGAAGGCTTTTCAGGCATCATACCTTCCCCTCCCCCACCAAAAAAAATGCCTTTTGTCCTTCCCATCCCCATACCCAGCTTCCCTGATAAATGCAGACATACCTACACTTGGTAATGGACAGAGCTTGAACAGCCCTCAATGGGTCTTCAGGCCCCTGGCAAGTAGACTTCTGTCCGACCTATCCCACAGGTTTCAAACATACCCAGACACACCTTCATCCCCCACAATGTATTGTCTGAACTTTGAATAACATCATGAGAAACTCACCTTGAGTCTAAGGCTAAAATCATCTAGCTCTTTGGACAGTCTTGCTGCATGTGTAAAAGTCAGTTATATTCAGTTACTCTTTCTTCCCCTACTAGTCTATCATTCAAGACCAGGAGCTATATCCCCACTTCTTAAAATACATTTGGCAGCTTGTCTGTACTGATTGGTGTTTTATTCTTGCAATTTCACAGTGATAGGGTTTTGGATACAGTAGATAGGCTGGTTTGAGTATAACGATTCTTAGTACATAAGTTCATTATTGAGTGTGTTGATCCAAGAACCAAGTGACTGAGGCAAAAATCTTAATCAATGGAGGTTTATTTACCCAAAGTTGAGGACACGCCCAGGAAAAACACAAACCACAGACAAAATTTTGGCTGTTTTGCCAAAGGGGAATTTGGAAGTTTCAGCATTTAAAAGCATACAAAAGAAAAAAAGGCCCAGGGGTTGGAGGTAGTAAGACAAGAGGGTTATGGTACTTGTGAGAACCAGGAAAATCTACATTTTGCATAAGATAAGGCAAATGTTAGAAGAGAGAAAGGAAGTGAAGGAAGCATCAGTTATATAGATATTCCTGGGTAAGTGGAAGAATGTCTGAACCTGTCTTGTCTCTGTTCTGCTGTCTGTGAAGATAAACATGTAATTCATTATTAGTGTGGAATATAAGATACTTTAATTTTAGGAGCTAGACACAGCCTGCAAATCTAAAGTTACAATTTGGGTGTCCTTGCTTTTGAGAGGTCAGTAAGGAATTTCCTTAATGAATGCTCTGTGAGGCCAGTTCTTCACAGATGCCTGAGGCCTTTACCATCCCATTTGTATAAGGATTTGGGGTGAAGGGGACTGAGATTTTTATTTTCTTTCAACAAGTATGTGTTACCATCCACAATCTTAGAGGACTCTGTTTTTCATAGAGAGAAAGAGGCACACCCCCACCATTCCCAACACATATTGAATCTTGACTGTATAATTGCAGGAATCAGATTGTTCTGGGTTTGAAACTCAGTTTAGTCACCCATGAGCTGTGTGACCTTGAAGAAATGACCTCCTGGCCTCTCTAAGCCTCAATTTTCTCAGTTGCAAAATGGACACTCTCTTCATTCCAGGACTGTTGTATTAAATGATGCTTAGCCTGGTTCTTGGTGTGCAGGAAACATTCAAAAAATGATATCCACTTATTGTGTGACTTCTCCCTATATACTCCATTTTTGAACGGAGAGGCCAAGATTGTTAATGTCCTTTTGGGTCACAATTGGAGAAGGACATCTTGAAAAATGGAACTGTCACTGTCCTACAACCAGGGTCTGGACTAGGGTGAAGTGAGTGAGGTGAGTCGTGCAAGTGCAGGAATGATCTTGTTTTTATTTAAAATGGTGATGTTTCATGAATTTTTTAACATTGATTTTGATTTTTTGAAATACTGCACTAAAATATTCCTTATTTTGTGAACGGAGTTGTCTTGGCATCCCTCTTAAATTCTGCACCCAAGGCAGTGTCTCATTCATCTGGCCCTAGTCCTGCCCTGCTTACCACACCACCACCCAGCCGTCTTTGTTTTCCTATGTTTTTCTCAATAAAGTTCACAGTTCAAGGACATTAAAAAAACACCTTTACTTCCCAGCAAGGGATCCTGCTTATCTGAGGATCCCAGAGTGGCTTAGACTTGGGGAACACAAATTAGGCGGAAGTCCTCCTGGTCATTGAGCAACATGGGGTAGGGGCAGCAGTGATGTGATGAATCCCAGGACCTGAAGCCTAGTCCTGGGAGACAGGAAAAGAACTACTAGATAAGTCTAGAAAAGTCCGAGACCAGAGCAGCCAGAGATGCCGGGAGGAAGACTGGGCTCGCTGCCTGAGTTTACCCTCTGCCCTGGAACACTTACCCCGCAGGAAGGGGGCGGAGGGAGTGGACTACAGCTCCCAGAGGGCGGCGCGGCGCGGCGCCCTCGCCGATTGGCCGCGCGGGCCCCGCCCCCGCCCCGCCCCGCCCCGCCCCGCCCCGCCCCGCCCGGCGAGCTGACCCCTGCGAGCGCGGGGCTAGTGTGCGCCCGAAGCTGGCTACCCGCCGAGCCTCGGCCCTGCGCGCTTGGCTTCATGGCGGCGCGGCCGCTGTCCCGGATGCTGCGGCGGGTTCTGAAGTCCGTCGCCCGGAGCTGCAGCTCGGGGGCTCCGGTGACGCAGCCCTGTCCCGGGGAGCCCTTGCAGGCTGCCGCGGAGGTGAGCCCACCCCTCCCGCCCGCGTCTGCACCTTGTCGGTGTACCCGAGAAGCACCTGGCCCGTCCGCGGGGGCCGCTTCTGGGAGGGACCCTCGGCGCTGTACAAGGGGTGGAGTGAGGGGCTTCGGGTAGCCTGCTCCGTCTCACCCGCTAGCCAGCGGGCGGGGCTGCTCGGAGTCTGGCTTCTGAGCCTCCCCGCCCCCAGCCATGCCGCCCCCTTCCATGTCTCAGGGTTGGCCAGAAATGGGGGCAACCAGGGGACCGGCACTTTGGGTTCAACGAAGTGTTTTATTAGTACCCCTCAGCCCTGCCTGCCACCCCACCTCTTCCCTGAACATTTTCCCTCCCTGTCCCTTGAGGGGAGGGTGTCTGTGTGTGACCAAATGTTCCTGTGACACCTGCTTCACAGTGTGACTGACTAAACATGTCACCTTGATGCCACCGACAGCCAGTTGTCACTTTGTAGCCACAGGGTTCTGTGACCCATCTTTGCTGACTTTCTCTTTCTGTCTCATTTTTATTAACCTTGGGAGAGTTCAGCCTCATTCTAGAGCAGGACCGAGCAGGACCTGGCCTCTTCCAGGTTACGGATTCCTGCATCTCTTTAGGGTTTGGGATAGGATCCCTCAGTCCTTGACAGCGCCCCTCAGAATGTTTCAAGTCTTAAAAAGTTTTAAGTTTGTTCCTGTTCTTTTGCTCATGTGGTTAGGGAGTAATTTGGAGAGAGAGGCATTTCCTCCTCTCATTTGGTGAAACCTCTTTTCTAGACTTATCTAGTAGTTCTTTTTTTTTTTGAAACAGAGTCTCACTCTTTTGCCCGGGCTAGAGTGAGTGCTGTGGTGTCAGCCTAGCTCACAGCAACCTCACACTCCTGGGCTCAAGCAATCCTTCTGCCTCAGCCTCCCAAGTAGCTGGGACTACAGGCATGTGCCACCATGCCCGGCTAATTTTTTCTATATATTTTTAGTTGTCCTATTAATTTCTTTCTATTTTTAGTAGAGACGAGGTCTCGCTCTTGCTCAAGCTGGTTTCGAACTCCTGAGCTCAAACAATCCGCCTGCCTCGGCCTCCCAGAGAGCTAGGATTACAGGCGTGAGCCACTGCGCCCGGCCTGGTAGTTCTTTTCCTGTCTCCCAGGACTAGGCTTCAGGTCCTGGGATTCATCACATCACTGCTGCCCCTGCACCATGTTGCTCAATGACCGGGAGGACTTCTGCCTAATTTGTGTTCCCCAAGTCTAAGCCACTCTGGGATCCTCAGATAAGCAGGATCCCTTGCTGGGAAGTAAAGATTTTTCTTTTAGTATCCTTGAACTCTGAACTTTATTGAGAAAAAGATAGGAAAGCAAAGATGGCTGAGAGATCTTTAAAGAATCTAACAAAAGGGAAGTTTCTTCTCTATCCACCCCACAATTTATTTTGTACCTTCATGAGAGGACTTGTGTGCTAAGTGACTTCATATGTGGTCTCATTTAGTCCTCAGAATAAACTATGTGAGGTGAGCAGAGTCTGTATTTTCAGGTGAGGCTGCTCATCAAAGTTAACTTGCCTCAAGTCACAGAGCCATAAAGCAGGGGGCCAGGAGCTCAGCTCTGAGGATTGTGCTCACACCTGCTCCCTCTGGGGAGAGAGGAACAGAGGCTACTCCTGTCCTTCCCTTCACACAACAAGGGAAGGTATAACAGAGCAGGAAGAACATAGAATCTAGGGCAGAATGCTGCAGTATGTTCCAGCTCCACCCCTTATTAGGTATACAAGCTTCAGCAAATCCCTTCACCTCTTAGTGCCTCAGTTTTCTCATCTGTAAAGTGGGAGTAATACTGTCTACTTCATAGGATTTTATAGGGATTAAAATCATTAACATAATGTTAACATATATACTAAGAACAAAGTCTGGCACATTATTGTCCTTGCTGCTATTGGCACATGCTGTGTCCTGTTAGTCCCCTCCCACTTGGACATGCAGGATAGCCATTCCGCCAACTGTTTGATCACAGACCTTCCTCCCTGGACACCGCCATTAGTGTTAACTTCAGCAGACTGGGAGCTCCTCAGGGCTGGGTGCTTCTCCACCTTTTACTTCCCCACAGTGCTTGACACAAAATTGTGCAGGCATTGGACTCAGCAAGTGTTTTTGGCTGTTCGAACCCCAACTAGAGGTGAATCACATGGTATAGTAGACAGAGCACTGGGCAGGGAGTCCCATGTTTTCCCCTTCCAATTTCACCTGGCTCTTGGGGCTGTCACTTCCCCTTGCTTCATGTCTCTAAGACCAGAGGGTTGGGCCAGCCCATCCTAAGATGGGGAGGGCACAGAAATCTGTCTTTAAGAGAATCTCGGAGGTGAGATGAGTCTGGAGATACATTAATATATATTCAGCTCATCTGCAGAGCTTGCCAGTTGGCAGGAGCTGGGGTGGGGGCATCTGGAACTCCTGTACCCACTTCCCTTCCTGCAGGGTCCCTCTCCTCACACTCTCCCCACAAGGCTCTGGTGGTCTGTCTGGTTTGGGATGGGAGGTGCTTGGAAAGCCAGGATGGAAAGCCATTGGGCACTGTCTGTCTGTGTGTCAGGGTGTGAGTGGGAGCTGGCTGTGAGGACAGTGGAAAGGGGGTCGTGGGCTGGGTCTGAGGACAGGATGAGCAGCTTGTACAGGTGGAAAGGGCACGTGTGGTGTGTGGGTCAGTGGGGAGGTGGGTCGGGGAGACTCAGCGACCTGCCTTCCTGACTGGGGCAGCCCAGACAATCTTCTCTGCAGGGCTGAGCCTAGCCTGGGAGCACTGCGCCCCTCTTTCTGCCTCTCAGGCTCCATGCAGCCTTTGTTGGGGCAAAGGCCTGCTGCCTGTGGCAGGGGAGGAAGTGACTCTGGGCAAGACAAAGGCACCCAGCTGTTTAGGGGGCCAGAAAGAACAAATGCAGCTAGGAGTTAGGCTGGAAGGAAGTGGGCGTGGAGAGGTGGGAGGAGCACAGCAGGACTGGGCATGGGGAGTGGGGGAAAGGAGGGAGAGGGCACTTTGCAGGGGGTCATCTTGACTTCCAATCTGCCCAGCTCCTCAGAATCCATGTTTCAGTGAGGTGTGACTGTCCTTGCCAGGAGCCATAGGTATGAAGACCTCACACTTAGGGTGGGAGTGAGGCGGGTGGGAAGGAGAACCAGGCCTGGGGGTAGGCACTTTGCTGGGTCTTCTCATTTAAGAGAGATTAATTTTGAGGGACCCCTGGTATATACCATCATAATAGCAGGTAAATTGGGGCCACTGATAGTTGGGTTTGGAATATGCTCTTTTTCTCCTGAATAACTCTGCTACTCTGCCTAGACTCTGGAGCTATTTGTGGGCTATCCTTTACCGTTCAAATCGGATGCCCAAGGGTGTGACCGTCAGGGGAAGGCACTTGAGGGTGGGGTATCCCCTTAACTGACTCCTTTGTCCCCCTCTTCCCCATCCCTCACCCCAGACTGCAGTGGGTAGACAAGAGATAAGCAGTAGCATATGGCAAGCTGTCTAGTGCCTGCTTACAGCACTGGCGCTGGTGGCCCTGGGAGAGCTCAGACCCTACTTGTCCTGCTTCAAGTGGTGGGACAGCAGCTTTGAAACCCTGCCTCAGGCCATCCGCCATTGGTTGGGTTGGAAGGCCAAGGTCTTACAAGGCTGGGAAGTTGACAAGGAGTGGGAAAACCAGTCATGGCACATGCCGTGGTGTTCCTCCTCAATCACTTACTGAATACCTACTGTGTGCCAGGAACTCCTGCCATTGAATTCGATAGGATTATTATTCCCATTGTAGAGAGGAGGAAGCTAAGCTTTAGAGCAGTGGTCCCCAACCTTTTTGGCACCAGGGACCAGTTTCATGGAAGACAATTTTTCCATAGAGGGTGGGCTGTGGGAGGTGGCGGGGGTGGGTGTCATGGGTCGGGGGAGGGTAGTGCAGGGCTCAGGCAGTAACAGGCCATGGACTGGTACTGGGTCACGGCCTGCGGGTTGGGGACCTAAGTTTTAGAGAATTTAGGCTACTTGCTCAACAGCTAGAGCCAGGCTTGTAATCCAGGTTCACTTACTCCAAAGCCTATGCTCAGAACCACAGCTATCCCTGGATTAAAATAGCACCAGACCCTGTGATGTCTGCAGGCTGCACAGTGGAAAGCTGAGGCACTCAGTGGGGTCAGAATCTTTGGGGTGGTGCTCTGTCATCAGGCTCCTAGAAGCTGCTCAGGTGCTTTTGATGTGTGCTGGGGTTGAGAACACTGCACTGGGCTACACCATTTTGACCGTAGAGACCAGCCTGGAAATGAACGATCACCCCAGTGTAAGTGGATTTGCATACGCCTTCTTTCTCTCTACGTTAGGGACGGCTGATTTGTTCATGGACACAGTGGTTCAACACTTGGTACCAACATACTGTGCTAGACGCTGGGGATACCGAGTCAAACAGGCTGACTTCTCACGTAGAGGAAACAGCCTGCTCCAGGTGGGGGTCCTGGGAATATGAGCAGCTTAGGGCTTTCTTTTACCTCTGATGTGTCCCAGTCCTATCCTGTAATTCCCTCTGAATCCTGGGCTCTTTTGACTAGTGCTCATATTTTTTTTCTCCAGGGACTTAAAAGGGGGGAAAAAAAAGTGGAAAAATGAAAGTAGGACATGCAGTGTTGGAGGCGAGAAGATGCAGGGACGAGGCTTGTTCATATCCACGTAATGAGTTCGCGTGGCTGACAGGGTGAGGGTGTGTGTGTTTGGGAGGCTGTATTGGGAACTGGTGGTGCAGCCTGAAATAATCTATTCATAGATAAGGCCACAAAAGTTCTGAAAAGTGAAATCTGGCCGGCCCCTCCGTGGCCAGAACAAAAATGCTTAATTCCATTCTAGATTGCTCCATCACTCTGCTGGCTCCCGGATTTCTGCTGAGTCATGCTCCTTGGTCCTCTCACTTGCTCCCAATTCCTGGGTTTATTTTGGCTCCTCCGTCACCCAGCCCCCCTCCCCCCAATATGTTAAGATTAGGGTGAAGCGGGCATCTTGGCAAGTGAAGAGGCAGAGTCTGGAGTGAGTAACAAATGACTAAATTGCAAATAGCTGTTAATGGAAAGGAGGGTGCAGCACCACTCTAAATCTGGATTCCAGGGTATCTCATCTGGACTCTGGCGGCCGATGGGATTCTGGATCCTGGAGCGGCCCCTGCCCCGCCCCCATGCTACCCGTGGAGAGGCAGCCCGTGAGTTTGAGCTTTTCCCAGCACACCACAGGAAGGGAGGAAATGACTGTTTATGAGTGTAGCAGACTGCAGTTCAGAGAAGTGATTGCGGCTTGTTTCCTATGGGAATGTGAGCAAGGTTTCTCAGAGGGGGTGGGAAACTGCTCTCGGGTGAGTAGAATAAGGAAAGTTTTTTGGACCCAGGAAAATCATGAAAGCACTCCCACACGCTGCCACTCACGTCCCTTCTGTCTTTGAGTTAATCAATAGCAATTGACCCTGGCTGCTGATTAGAAGCACAGAGATTGAAAACACAACAGCCCCAGAGTTCTGGATTCATTTGGTCTTCAGTGGAATATTTTTTAAGTTCCCCAGATGGTTCTAATGTGCAGCCAGGGCTGAGGAACTTGCTGAAGCAAATGTTTCTTTCTCCTGGTGTAGACATGCAATCTACCTTGGAGCTCTCGAGGGCCTAAGGCCTCTGCTTTCTTAACAAGATCATGATAATCCTAGAACCTACGGCTTCTGATACCCGCCACCCCCCATCTTTACTCCTAGCAAGACAACCTTAGCCCCTAACTGTGTTCTTACTTGACAACTGGGAAAACAGTCCTGGAGAAGTTAAGGTCGCCAGGTCACACCTGGCCCAGTCTAGAGCCCTGCCTGTAGATCTCGTGGATGACCACCACAGTCATGATTTCTTTGTCCTAAAGATTCTAGGGAAGTGACTTCTCCCCACCCCAGTCATCATCTGCCTACCTTCTTGGACTCTCCCTGTGTAATCGGAGGAAAGAATTTAGAACCTGAAATCAGAAGACCTGGATCTGAATATTGGTTCTGCCAAGGGTGTGTTCTTGGACCCCATCAGAGCCTTAGTTATCCCTTACGGGGTGGGTGTGGGAATTGAGCAGAGGACATTCTTTGGAAACTTGAAGATGCTTGGTAAATGTTATTTCCCTGGAGCAATTATCTCTTCAGCATCTGTGGCGATCCAGGGCCGTGCTGTCCAAGAGGGAAAGAGGGGGAAGACAGATCAGAGCAGATCAGAAGACTAGATCACATTCAGGAGTAGGAAGAGCCTGAGGTTGGCTCCTTCCTTTTTCTCCGCAGGAGGAGTTTGGGCCTTGCTTAGAGCCACCAGCAGTCTCCTCCTGCGTAGGCCCCACCCAGACAACGGGTACATAATCCTTCTTTCCGGCACTGGGTAACGTTAAGTGTAAGGACTGAATAAAGAAGGATAAGGATTTCCCCTTTGCCTTCACTCCACCTTACTGCCTAGCCAGAGATCCCACGCCCCAGCCGAGTGCCCAGAGGACGGGTCCTTCCCTTCAAGCCTATTTCTCAATCTGTAAATGAGAGGGACAATCTCAGCTGCCCAAGGATTGTGGAGAGGTTGGAAGTGCTGTACAAATGTCGGTGTGAGGAAGGGAGCAGTGGCGGTTGACATCTGGGGCTATCTCAGTTCTCCCCAGGTGGTTCTCCCTGTGTGCCGCCACCCCCGCCCCCCGCCACACCCCAACCTCCCTGCTGTCCTGTCCTTGCAGGAGCTGTCCAAACGGAGGCAGTTCCTGCGGGAGCACGCGGCCCCCTTCTCCGCCTTCCTCACAGACAGCTTTGGCCGGCAGCACAGCTACCTGCGGATCTCCCTCACGGAGAAGTGCAACCTCAGATGTGAGTTCCTTCCTGGGCCCTCTCTGGGCTGCCATCCCTCTGCGGAAGCGGTTCTGAAATCTGCGCATGCCCAGAATTCTCCCCAGTCCTCCTTTTCCTCTTTCTAACTTCCCCACCCACCACTCCTTGCTCGCCAGGCCAGGTGGGCTTCAGGGGCCAGATCGGGGTCAAGGTTGAGTTTTATGATTGTGGAAACTGGGATCTACTTGGGATTAGATTTGAGAGCAGAATCACAATTGGGTCTAGGATTGAGATTGGGTCCTGGACTTCTCACTCTTCAGGGCCCCTTCCCCTTGTTTCCCTGTAGTTCCCAAAGTCCAGTACGTGGCCAGGGGTCGGGGGTGGGAGGTGGACATTATAAATAAGTGAAATACACAGCAGTGCCCTGGCCAGCACTGCCTGCCATGGAAACACCTCAGTTCCATGATAAATCAGCCGGGGCCGGGCTGAGCACTCATTTCATAACCCTGTGTGGGGAGCACTCAGTTCTGGTCTTCCTCCCTGCCTTCCCCCTTCCCCTCCTGGCTTCCCCCTTCACTTCCACCTCCTTTCTTCTCCTCCTCCCTTCCCCTGTCCCACCTTCCTTCCTTCCATTGTACCTCACAATAGGAAATGTATTTATTTAATGGCTCAATAAATGCATACAAATGTGTTTAGTAAATGTTTAACCAAACAAAACATGCTATATGTAACACGCACTAATATTCTTACTCATTCTCTTTAATCTCAAAACACCAGTTCTGGACCCAGATCAGTAATTAGACTTCATGACCCCTCTGACAGATGACCCAATCCTTAACAAAACCGTGCTGCAGGAAGTGTTGGTAGAGGATGGCGCCTCCCTCGCCACGGCTCACCTCACGTACCCCATTCTGCTCCCTCACCCTGAACACGTAGCACCTCAGTTTTCCAACCCAGACACTGGGACTGATGGTGACCTGAACTAAGTACTAGGTAGGTGCTTGTAGCCACAATGAAGGGCAGCTTTTAGCAGGCCAGCGAGTACTTCTCCCTCACCTCATGGCACGTGCAGAGAAAAGGGACTGTTTGCTTCAGCTAGAGGAAATGGAGGACGCACAGTGCCAGAAGGAAGGGCCCCAGGCCCCGGCCAGGGCCTGCCCAGCCACCTGATGAAGTCAGGCCTTGATGCCCGCTACCTCAGGCCAGGCTCCGCGCTCAGCTTAGCTCATCTTTAACCTGTGCCCTCAGCCCCCGCTGAGGGATGTCACAGCCAGATGGGGACAGGCGGTTGACACTTTGGAGATGAGAAAGGTGAGGCCCAGAGGGACGCTGGCCTAGAGATTGTACCACCTGGGATTTGGTGAGGTCTTTCCTCATTGTCCGGATGGAGTTTGGGGAGACTTGGTCTGCTGGGGAGTGGGGGAGCCGGGGCACCACGGGCCTGCCGTGCCCATCGCCTACCTCCACCTCCCGTCCTTCCCTCAGGTCAGTACTGCATGCCCGAGGAGGGTGTCCCTCTGACCCCCAAGGCTGACCTGCTGACCACAGAGGAGATCCTGACCCTCGCCCGCCTCTTTGTGAAGGAAGGCGTCAACAAGATCCGGCTCACGGGTGGAGAGCCGCTCATCCGGCCAGATGTGGTGAACATTGTGGGTGAGTTGGACAAAAGTTGTCACCACTCTTCCCAGCTCCCGCCTCATCCAGTGGGACTCAAGCATTAATGTTGAGATCGGCATCGGACGTTCATTTAGAGCATGGTGCCCACTGAGTCCTGCAACGCCTCTGACGCAGGTGCTATTATTATTCCCATATGTGATGGGAAAATGAGCCTTAGAGGTTGAAGAACTTGCCAAGGTTACTAGCAGAACTAGTAAATAACAGATCCCAGTGGCTGGCTGTCATAGTGAGACCAAAGTCCTCCCCAGGAGCCCACATGACCTGGCTCCTGCTGACCCGTTGGCCTCTCACCTGTCCCTCTGCCTCACCCCCGTCCCCAGTCACACAACCCGGGCCTTTGCACATGTTGTTCCCTTTGCCAGGAGCTCAGGACTCCTGCTGGACCTCCCCCAGGCCTCTGCTGACATGTCATCTCCTCAGCAAGGACTTTCTCAACCCTCCTGTCTAAAGTGCGTCCCCAGACACTCTCTTCCAGAAGTTGGCAAGCGACAGCCCCAGGCCCAATATGGGCCGTCACCTGTTTTTGTCTGACTTGCAAGCTGAGAATGGCTTTCCTATTTCTAAATGATGAGGAAAAAAAAATCCAAAGAAGAGTAACATATTCTACCATGTGGAAACTGTATGAAACTCTAAGTTTCCACGCTGCATTCATGGAATGGAGTAGTTGCAGCAAAGATGGTGTGGTGAAGCTGGCCAGCCAAGCGGGAAATATTTGCTATCTGGACCTTCACAGAAAAGGTGTGGCAACCCCTGCCTCACCACCTTACCCTACCTTGTTTTTCTTCGTAGCATTTACCTCATCCTGGCACGGTGATTGGGTTGTGTGCTTGGTTATTTGTCTGTCTCCTCCATTAATGGGTGTGAAAGCTCTCAGGTTGCTGGGGCAGGTTTTGCTCACAGCACCTAGCACCGTGCCTGACACACAGGTGGTGCTCGCTGAGACTTGTTGGATGAATGACCAGTGGGTCAATACAGTCTCTCTGCTGTGCCTCCTCACTAGCAGCGAACCTTCCGGCAACTTTTAAATCTGTTCTAAGCCTCAGGGCAGTGACAGTACCTACCTTAGAGGGTTGACCTGAGGAGGAAGTGAGAACGAAATGCCCAGCGTGTGGCCAGTGCTCTGTAAGGTAGCTCTGCACAACTTCTTGCCATGCACTGTGTCCCCAAGATCAGGAAGAGAGGGAGCTTTGCTCGTGTAATTTTAGATGATAAAATCAGAGGAGTATAAGGTTCCATGTTCTCAACTACAGTCTCTCCCCTGCCCTCCCCTCCCCTCCCCACCCCACCGCTGCTCTGGATGGGATCTCCCAACCCGCAGCTGTCTGTCTGCCTCACTCGCTGGTTCCATAAAGGTTCTCTGGAGTATCTGAGTGTGTGCCTCGTACTGTGCTGGGGACACAAAGATGAATGAGCTGCAGGTCTGTTGGAGGAAGCAGCTGCTGGGGTGGCATTGACCTGCTATATGTAAGGGCTGAGCAGGGGGAGCTCAGGTGCTGGGGGAGCCCCAGGGAGGGGCCCAGGGTGCCCTGACAGCCCTCTCCTCCCTCCTTCCCCATGGCCTGCTCCCTCCAGCCCCGGTCACTGGGATCCTGCCATGATTCCTGTGTTGGATGGGCTGGTGCAGGCAAGCTGACCCCTGTTCCAGGCAGCTCCTGAGAGCTGAGAAGCAGGCTGGCTTCCAGGAAAGGGCCGAACTTCTGAACCCAGCTGCGTGCCAGGCCCAGCCCCCTCATTCAGGCTACTTCCTCCACCCCCCACCTGCTGGCACAGGTTCCACTTTGTGCCAGGGCCTGTGGGAGAGCAGAGGGGGTGAGGCTCACTCGCTGGTCAGGGAGGGGCAGGATGGCTGGGCACAGACATGGGCACTCAGAACTCTCCACAGAGGCCCCTGACTGGCGGCACAGTGGGAAGAGTGGGACCCAGGAAAGTTGGCAGCCCTGGTCCCATTCCGCCACTTCCTGGCCAGGTAGACTTGTGCAGGTTCCTTCCCCACCCTGGGCCTCAGTTTCCTCATCTGTGGACAGGCACTTTACTGCTGTGATGTTCCCTGATTATTGATCCTGGCAGATGGCATGGGATGGGCAAGGGGTGATCGCCAAATAGATGCTGGTTGGCACAAGGACCTGCCCGCAACGACCCGCTTCTGAGGATCTGCCTCCTGCCTCCAAGGGGGTGGCTGGGTGGGTACCCTTCTCCTCCCCACCCCTTCCCTTCCCTAGTGCTTCAAACAGAGCGGCAACCACACCACCGTGAATTCTTATGGTGCTGCTCTTGCAACCACTTTGGCATCTCTCAGGCTAGCCTCTTTGATCTTCCCCAGGGGTGCTGCTTCAGAGCAAAACAGCCCTGGAGCATGGCGCTGGGGCGTGCTAGCAGGGGAAGGAGGGCTAGGGTGAAGGACCAGAAGTCAGCGCTGCGATGTTCAAAACCACTTGTGCCCACCCTCCCAGGTGAGAGTTTTGAAGGTGGAGTGAAAAGATGGCAGGTTTCAGGTCCCTGCCTGAAGCTCTGTGTGGCTTGGGGGTGCTGCAGAACGCCATGGGAAGGGTTGGACCCCTCAGTGCTCTCTGGCGCCCTCTGTCTGCAGTCATCGGTGATGCCCTCTGCCACGCCTCGCCTCTCCGGGGCTTCTCCAACCTGCCTTGCGTGTGGACAGAGTCCTCTGCCCCTTCTTTTCAGCTGACAGTTTAAAGAGGGGGGCAAGGGCAACATACGTAACCTAAACATCTGTACCCCTAGAATATGCTGAAATAAAAAAAAAAATAAAGTAGCACTGTCCAGTAGAACTTCCCAAGATGCTGGAAGCATTCTACACCTCTGTTGTCTGATACTATACGGTGGTCACTATCTACACATAGCTTTGGGCACTTGATCTGCGACTAATGTGGCTGAGAAACTGAATTTGTAATTTTATGACATTTTAATTAGTTTAAATAGTCTCATGTGGCCAGCAGCTGCCATGTTGGACAATGAAAGAGGGATTCTTCAAAAGAAGGAGGACGGGAACTAAATACACCAGTACTGTAATAGTTTTGGAGGAGTTTGCAGAGCCTTGTTTTGGATCCCAACTTCAAGAACTTGTCAACTGTCAGATAAGCTTGGCTTAGCCCTAGAATCCCTCAGTGTTGTAGCCTCTTCCTTTAATTTCTCTTTTCTTTCTTTTTTTCTCTTCTTTTGTTTCTTTCCTCTTGTCTTTCTTTACTTCCCTCCTTCCTTCCCTGTCTTTCTTAAAGAGCAGCTAGATCTCAGAGCTTAAAGCCCACAGAGGCCTAAAGAGATAGAAAGCCATTGACAAACCCAGAAAAGGGTTAAGGTTTTTGCTTTGTGTTACTTTTGGTGGATTCCAGTTGTACAGAGTTAGATTAATTCATAATCCTTGGTTCATGAGATATACTCATGTTAATTTACTTATGTGTTTTAGTAATGTTATAAATTCCTAGGGAAACCCACTACCCCACTAGATTGTTTTTTGTTTTTTGTTTTTCCCAAGAATAAGAACACTGGCTAGAACTTCCAACCACCTGTTTGATCTTCCCTATGCTGTACCTACCCCCACCCCAACCTCACCACCTGAGGTAAACACTCCTAAATGTTGTGTTCATCATTGCTTTGCTTTTAAAAAAGTAGATGTAATGCTTTTGAACCTTGTAAGTATCATGCTGTGTGTAGTCTTTCAGGGCTTGCTTTTTTGATTCAGGTGAAATGCATACATGTCATCCGGAGTTGGAGTTCTTTTCTTTTCCCTCTATTCCGTTATGTGACTAGACCCTACTTGCTCCTTTTATTGGGCATTTGAGTTGGTTCCAGTTTTTTTTGTAGTAAACAATGCTGCTTTGAACATTCTCTTCTCGTTAACGTATCTTGGTGTACCATTTCTCTAGGAGTGGAATTGCTGGATCATAAAATAGGTGAATGTTTAACTTTGGAAAACAATTTGGCATTACTTTATAAAGTGATTGTGCCAATGTGCAGCTCACCAGCAGTATATAAGAGATCCTGTTGAACATCTTCCCCAGCATTTAGTATTATCATTCTTGATTTTTGCCAGTTGAACAAGTGGAAAATTATATTTCATGTGATCTTGATTTGTATTTCTATATTTAAGAATGAAGTCAGGCATCTCTTCACATGTTAATTAGCTATATATATTTCTTTCTCTGTGTAATACCTGATCATGTCTTTTGCCAATTTTTCTATTTGGTTATTTGTCCTTTCACACTGATTTGGTAAAACTTCTGTACACATGTCGCAGATATCTTCTCCCAGTCAAAAAAATCAAGCTACACCTTGTGTAATGATTCTTTTGATCAGTAGCAGTTCCTAAATTTATCAGTTTTCTTCTTTTATGATTAGTGCTTTTTATATCGTGTTATTGAAACATCTAACCGAGGGTCAGGTCAACTACTGACGTTTTCCACTAAAAAATTTAAAGTTTTGCATTTAAGTCCTTAGTTCATCTCTGATGATTTTGGGAAATCCAATTTAATTTTTTTCATGTGGGTAGCCATTCTTGCTAGTTCCTTATATTGAACCATCCCCACTTCCTCCATAAATCTGCCAGGTAGGCATTGATCTGTTTCAGGTTCTGCTCTGTTCAGTTGGTCAGTTGTCTGTCTGTGTGCCAGTGATAGCTATATCTGTCACTGTAGCTTCATAATAAGTTAATTGTCTGGTAGAGCAAGTCCATTTTATTCTTTTTCAACAGTGTTTTAGCTATACTAAGCCTTGTCCGTGTAAATTTTAAAATCAGCTTATCAAGTTCCGTGGAAAATCCTGTTGAGATTTTGATTTCATTGAATCGGGGAAAATTGACGTCTTTTTTGCTCACAACCTCCCTGCCCCGCAAGAGCCGTCTACCTCCTTTGTCCTGCTTGTTGCTCTCTGTGGCTGACCCCTAGGACCACACTGCTCAGGGTCCTTGTCTGCTGGCCCACTCTTTGCCTCTATGCTGGATTTTTGACAGCAGCCGAATTCCCTCAAAGACTAAAACTCTCACAGAACAGCCCCTCCTTCGTGGTGACTTTCCGGGCTCCTAACTTAATTTTCTCCCCGCGTCTCCTTGGCTTTAGGCGTGGTAATAGAGTTCCAATTTCGCTAGCCTCAGTGCTGTGCTGTCCATGTTTTGGTCCCTTAATCCTGCCCACACATTTGCAAGCAGTCTTTTCATTATAGTCTCTTTATTTTAACCATCTGGGATGAACTCAACTTTATGTTCATTTTTAAAAATTACATTTTGGTTTTTGTTGCTATTGGGTTCCTTTTTTACCCAGCCAGGCTGCTATCTACTGTCAATACTATAGTATGTCTGTTTAAATTCTTTTAAGTCTTCTGTGCTAACAACCATATTATCTGTAACTAAAGACAATTTTTTTCTTTCCTATCTATATGCCTTTAATTTTCTTTTCTTAATACAAAATCTAGGACCTCCAGTGTGCAGTGTTGAATAGCAGTGGTAATAGGAGAATGCTCCTAATGTTTCCCCATTTAGAATAATGTTTCTTGTGAGTATTTTTCACAAATAATTTTTGTCTGGTTAATGAAGCTCCCTCCCTAGTTTACTAAGGTGTCTTTTCTTTTTTTAATTGCATGCTTTTTCTACTTACATTAGGATGATCTATGGGTTTCCTCTTTACTCTGTTACTTCGAATGATATTTACAGATTTTCTAATATTAAATCTGGAATAAGCCCAAACTAATGGTGGCATATTATGGTTTTATGCCCTGTTAGGTTCAGTCGGCTAATATTTTTTTTTAGGGTTTTTCGTCTATATTCATGAGTGAAATGGACCCGTAGTTTTCATTTCTTATGACTGACTGAACTGATTTGGTATCATGTCTCAAAGAATGAGTGAGGTTGTATTCCCTCGTATTCTATTATCTGTGACACTTTGTGTAAGTCCGTGATAATCACATCCTTGAAAGTTTGGTAGATTTTACCTGTAAAACTCTATGTACCTGGTATTTTCTTTGGAGGGAGATTTGTAACTGCTGCTTCAGTTTCTCTAATACTTATTCTATTCAAGTTCTATAGTTGTTTTGCAGTCAGTTTTGGTGGATGTTTTTATTTTTTATTTTTTAAAGGAAATTTGTCATTATTTCTGACTTCAAATTTGTTAGAATGAAGTTGTTGAAGAAAAATATTTTCTTAGTTTCTTAATCTCTGTTTTACTTATAATGTTGGCCTTTTTTATTCTTGATATGATTTATTTGTGCCTTATCTCTTTTTTCTTAATGAATTTTGCTAGAAGTTTATCTATTTTGCCAGTCTTCAACAAACACACTTGGATTTGTTGACTCTCTTTATTGCATGTTTGTGTTCTCTTTCATTATTTCTGTTTCTAGCCTAGCCTAGGCTATTGCTTTCATAAAATTTAGTTTTAAGTATTTGTAAATATTTATTTTGTTTTGTTCTTTGATCTATGAGATATCTAGAAGTAGTGTTTTTCATTTTCAAGTATATGATGATTTTCAACTTATGTTTTATTATTAAATTCTAACTTAATTGTGTGGTAATCAGAGAATGTTAGCTATACGATCCTTGCTTTTTAAAATTTATTGAGACTTGTGTTTAGAATTGTTTTGTCTTATTGATAAATTGAATCTTTTATCATTATGTACTAGGTCTTTCTATTTAATGATACTTTGGTCTTAAGATCTATGTATTTTATTTTACCTAAGTTTTATTAGCTTTCTTTTGGTTTTTATATGTCTGTGTCTGTTTTCATCTTTTTATTGTGTTCCTTTCTGTGTTCCTATACTTTAGATATATTTCTTATAACAGCTAAGTTTTGTTTTCCTTTTCAAATCTGAAAATCTCTGTCTCTTAACTAGTGAGTTTAGTCTTTTTACCTTTATTGCAATTATTGATATTTGGGCTTATTTCTATAATCTTTTAATTTGTCACACTTTGTGTTTATTCTTCCTACTTTCTGGTTTTTAAAATGACTCCCCCAACTTCTTAAGACTCAAGCACACTCTTCTGCCCCCTGATTTCTGCAGCCCTCCTCCATGATATTTTCTGAAATTTTACTTCTTATTATGAATTGTCTGTCCCTCTCTTTTAAAAGCACACTCTGTCTTTTAATACAACAACAAGCTTTACCAAGGTGTTTCATCACCTTTAACTCTCACAGTGTTGCAACGTCTGCTGAATTTTTTTCTTATTTCATTAGAGTATTTCCTCTAAAAGTTTTTCAATGCAGTTCTTTGTATGGCAAATCTAATTAAATCTGTTATCACAGCTAGTTTTCATAATGTTTTTAGTACACTTATGCCCTGTTAGGTTCAGTTTCTAATATTTTGTTTATGATTTTGCATCTGTATCCATGAGTGAAATGGACCTAAAGTTTTGTAATGTTATTTGAATGAATATAAAGTTTTAGGTTCAAATTCTTTTCTTCAGCATGTGAAAAACATTACCCCGTTGTCTTCTTACAGTCAGCATTGCTGTTGAGAACAGTCTTATGTCAGTTTGGTTCTTACTCCTTTGTAACAGATGATACGTTCTTTTGCTCTGAAAGTTATTAGAGTGTTTTCTGTCTATCTGATTTTCTTGAATTTTACTGTAGTGTGTCTAGAATAGGATTTTCCTCATCTGTTCTGATGACATTCGTTGAAATTTCCCTTTCAATTCTAAACCATTGTCTTAAGTTTGGAGAAAATTTTCTCTATTATTTCTTTAACTATTTCCCTCTCACCATTTAGATTTTTTCCCCCAGGACCTCTGTCACCTGGATGTTGTCCCTTCTACTTTCAGCCTCCACGTGTCTTAAATTGTATTTGAGTTTTTTATTCTCCTCCTCTTTTTCCTGGGAGAGCTCCTTAATCTTATCTTCCAACTCACTAATTTCTACCTCTGTGTCCTTATAATTCTTTTTCTTATATCTTGTGTTCTTTATTTCACAATTGTTTTTACCTAATATTCCCCCCCCTTTTTTTTTTACAATTTAGAACTTTATTTCACATAGTTATTTTTTTTCTAATTTTTTATTTCTTTTACTATATTTATCATGCTTATCTTATGTTCTTGGTCTGACCATTTTAATATTTTTTCTTCTATCAGTATATTTTAAAGGATTTCTTTTGGGGGGGTTTGAGGGAAGGAAGCTCAAGGCTCTCTTTAGTGTAGGCCTGACTTTAGGTTCCCCTGAGGGTTTTGGCTATTCTATATGGCATTGCTTAATGTGAAAATGTTTAAGGCAAGATCCTAGTCTTTGATGGGCAGAGGGTGCTCAAGGAATTGAGAAGGGGAGTGTCTCAGGTCCCAGAATAACAGAGTTATTTACTTTAGTTTGTTATGTCCCCACCAGACAACCAGCCTTGCCATCAAGACTGCATGAGTTGTTCACTGTACAACCCCTGGTGATATTATTCACTTAGATTATGATGAGAATGACACCCTCTAGGGTTGTGGTAAGTGGCCATCTGGCAGGTCTTTGCCTTGGATCCCTCAGGGAGAAGCAGAGTTAGAAGGAGACAATCACCCTTGATTTTAATCCACCATTCCTGGGGCTTTAGAGTGGGGAAAATGGAGCAGTGACCACTTGAGTGTGGCCAGTCCACACCTGTTGTCTTCAACTCCTCTTCCAGCAGGGCTTGGCAGCTTCCCTGAGTTTGCCTCCAATAGATTCTAAAACTAGTTCTCTGGGCGATTGCCACTGATTTCATCAGTAAGGGGATAAGCAATGATTGTGCCTACGTGTCAGTGGTCAAGGGCAAGAATAAAACTTAACCTGCCTTGCTTTCCTGTATCTGCTCACATTCTCTGCCTTCAACCCCAGGCTACCGCCTGCACCCCGTGCCAGTTCAAAACAGCTGTCCGTCGTCCCGAGTTTCTCAAGACTCTTGTTTCAAGTTCTTAGGCTCTATGTTTTTCTTCAGGGTTCACTGGGCAGAGGGAACCAACAACCACTGCTGATTTTCCTTGTTGGAAAAGCTTGAGTGAAGCACTTTTCTTTCTTTTTCAAAAACTTTCATTTTTAAATTATCGGGGATTTTTGTTGTTTTTTTGGTTTTTTTTAACAGAAGTAATACATGTTTATTTCAGATAAGCAAAAGATTGTCACTACTACTCATTCGTAACCACTGTTGGTACCTTGCTTTGGTGACCTGCCTGCCTTTTTTCTCTGCATCTGGTGCTTACTGTTTTTAACCTGCTCTTTCTACTCACTATAACATGTACATTTCCCTACACCCTAACACAGAATTTTACTGTCATTTTTGGTCGCATAGTGTTCTATCATCCAGAGAAAACATAATGTAAGCAGTTTTCTATCGTTGGCTATCTGGATTATTTCCCACATCCCTGTATTATGTATTGCTCTGTAACCAACATCCTTGTAGGTAAATACTGTTCACATCCATGATTATTTCCTTAGGTTGATTCTTAGAAGTGAAATTCTAGGTCAAAGGCTTTATAAAGTTCCATACATAACCTCGCTCTGGAAAGGTTATATAATTTTATTCTTATACCATGGGTGTATTCACTTCAATGCACCCCTGCCTAAGCCGTGATTAATTTTGTAACCTCCTGCTGCCTTTTTATCAGTTCAGCTTCATGTGAGCACTTTTTTCCTGGTTTCTACTCTCATGCAGCACTGAGCAGATTTTTCACAAAGAGACATGTTCACGTAGTTTCTTAGAAGCACCTGGTCTGGTGGCTGGAAGGATCTAGTCAATGGGACTGTCTGTTGTGTAGCACAAGCTCGACTAAAAACCAAGGGCTGCGTGTGTTTCCCTACATTATGAAAGAAAACCTTTTCATTATAGAAATAAATTTTAGCTATCAATAAATATAAACATCAACTATAATCCTATTGATCAGAGATAACTACTGTGAACATTTTGACAGTGTATCTTTTCTCTAGATTTCATTGCATTCGAATGTGAGCAGGTAGGTCTTTAGGGCTCATTCTTTTCATCCTTTGTTCCTATGTATGCAGTTCTTCAGGAATTCCTTTGCTCAGTTTCCTAGCATTCCCATTTGTTCTTCGTAAGTCTCCATTCTGCTTTTCCATTCAGTTTTTTCTTTCTATAACTATATTTTTTTTAATTTCCAAGAGTCCTAATTAGTTCTTTTTCGTGCTTTCTGGGATGCACTATTTATCCCAATGAGGATATTCACTCTGTTTTTTAAAAGAATTGTCTTCTGTTTTCTCTGTTGCTTCTTTTTCTTCTTTCATTCTTCTGTCTGGGGGATTGGTTATCTTTTCCAATGTCCTCCTTAAAAGTCTGGCAATTCTTGACTGTGTACTCATCTTAGTGCCTGAGGTCTCGTTGGCTTGCCTGGCATTGCTGTTTTGGTTTCTGTTTCTGCTGGTTGCCCTGAGGAGGTGGAGAAGGGGTGTGGGCTTTGGGACTCCCCTTCTCCTGAGTGTCTGTGGGAGACTCGCCTGCCCCCATGGCTGGCTTTAGTGTCTACACTGGTGCTCTAGCCTCGGGGAAAATGCTTCTGTTGCATTCCTCGTGTTGACAGGGAAAAACAGGCCAATTTGCCCAGCTCCTCCAAATGCAATTTCTGATGTCCTTGACATGCCTTGGGACCTCTCTGCGCCCTGTACCCACGACTACTAAGCTTGGTGCACACTAGTCACCTGCCTTGTTTTTACAGAACGCTGTCCTGGGTACACTTTGGGTAGTGATCTCTGTCCATCTGATCCCATTCGCTTTCTCTCTTTCAGTACTTCTGTGCCTCTCTAGGCCATTGATGGCATTCTTTATTACCTTCCAATGCTGTTACGGATTTTTAAAAAATCCTTCTGTTATTTCTAGAGATTTTTAGTGGAATAGAGCTGTCAAATAGCACATAATTATTCCAACTCTTACTTGCTTCTGTTATACAGCATATCAGGACCTGCATAGTTGGTTGTTAAGAGCAGAGTCCTGAGTCAAGTACACGTGAATTGAATCCCATCTGTTCTTACTAACTGTGTGACTTTAAGCAATGTTCTTAATCTCTCTGAGCCTCTCTTTCTCCTTGTCTACTAAATGGGGGTACTCCTTGTTGTGAGGCTTTGGTGAGCTCATGTATGCAAAGCCCTCAACAGAGCACCTAGCACAGAATGAGCACTCAGTGCTTCGTTTTTTGGTTGTTTTGGTCATTGTTTTTGTTTTTACGTTTCTCATTAAGCTAAGCCTGGTTAATAGAGGTCTGCACAGAGCCTCTTTTCCATCCATCTTGTTTGGACAAAGCTTTGCCTTCCAGACCTCTCCCGGCCTCGCCAAGAACAAGCTGTCTGACGCCCCGTCCATTGTCTCTGCAGCTCAGCTCCGGCAGCTGGAAGGGCTGAGGACCATTGGCATCACCACCAACGGCATCAACCTAGCCCGGCTGCTGCCTCAGCTTCAGAAAGCTGGTCTCAGTGCCATCAACATCAGCCTAGACACTCTGGTGCCAGCCAAGTTTGAGTTCATCGTCCGCAGGAAAGGTGATCAGTGTCCCTCCCAGGGCCGGTGTAGCTGGGGAGGATGTGGCCGTTGCTAGGCGAGGGGCCTGGTCCCTTCCTCTTGGTGTCTGGGCCAAGTCCAGCCCCCTGCCTGTTTTTTTATGAGTTTTGAGTCAAGAATGGATTTTTGCATACTACATTTGAAATCAGCTAATAATAGGGAACATTAACTGTAGACCCCAATTAAACAAAATATTGTCTCTGCAAAAAGAATTCCATTCTTCCATCCCATTTGTAGACCTGTATTACAAAAAACTCTACTCAATTATTATTACCATATTTTGATTTTAATCAAAAACCACCTTATGACATATATTTATATAGGATCCTCAATTTTACCTCTCGGCTTGCAAAGCCTAAAATATTTACTCAGGCCTGCTACAAAAAACGTTTGCCGACCTCCAGACTAGGTGGTCTCTGAGGCTCCTTATAGCGCTGGCTTCCCTGTGGGTGTGTGGGGCAGGGGAGAGGGAGGAAGTTCCTGGACCTGTGTTTCTCTCTCCTTGCCCACAGGCTTCTACAAGGTCATGGAGGGCATCCACAAGGCCATAGAGCTGGGCTACAACCCAGTGAAGGTGAGGACGTACCCCACCACTGACTCTGACTTCCTCTGTGCTGACTTGGCCTTCCCCCCAGCTCCCTGGCCCATCTGGCAGCCCACACCCAGCCAGCCAGCCCTCCCCACTTCCTTCCAGCTGCATCCAGCCCTGCCTGCCCCCAAGAGAGAAGGGAGAAAATCAGTGACCCCCTTGAATCCCCCAACTTAAGAACTGAGTGGGAGGGGCAGGGAACAGGTCCTCCAGTGGAAGGCCCCAGTGGTGCTGGACCCCCAAAGGTCATCCCATGAGAGAATGCAGGGGGGACAGCCCTCACAGTCCCATTGTCCCTCGGCCAGGTTAACTGTGTGGTGATGCGAGGCCTAAACGAGGACGAGCTCCTGGACTTTGTGGCCTTAACCGAGGGACTGCCCCTGGATGTGCGCTTCATAGAGTACATGCCCTTCGATGGTCAGTGACACGGGGTGGGAGGGAGGAGGGGGCTGGGCCTGGGGTGAGTGGGGTGGCCTGCCCTGTGGGTACTGCCGACCCCAGGAATGGGGGCCTGGGCAGGCGCCGGCTCCAAGGCTGTGTTGGGCATTGGTGGCCTCTCAGAGTCCAGTGTAGGTGTGGTTTGATCAACCCATTTTAGGCAGGGCCCCCTGTCTTCTCACCCAAGAGGCTGGGCAACTGATTTCTGTGCTGGAGGCGGGGGTGGACTTGAAGGCCCCAGGGTCCCTTCAACTCTGTGATTCAACAGATCCCCCACCGCCCCCCAACCCTAATGTAGGCAACAAGTGGAACTTTAAGAAGATGGTCAGCTACAAGGAGATGCTGGACTCCATCCGGCAGCAGTGGCCAGAGCTGGAGAAGCTGCCCGAGGAGGAATCCAGCACAGCCAAGGTGAGGGAGCAGGAGGGTGGGGCGGGCTCCCCTAGGATGGAGAGCAGGCAGTGGTGTGGGTAGTGGGAAGCATGGCAGAGCCATCACAACGCCTCCCTGTTTCAGCAGTGGAGAAGTAGACTGCGCTTGGGCAGGCAGGGGGTTAACTGATCAGAGGACACGCTCTGCAGGGGGTGGGGAGTGTGCTGTCCCACTCTTCCATGTGGCCTTCTCTGGACATGCTGGCCATGGGCCCCTGTGTCCCTGGCGGGTTTCCTCTCAGGCAAGCCAGGCTTTGGCAGAGAACTCACAGGTCATCCATTCTTTAAGAGTTTTCTGTCGCCTGAGGGTCTCGGGTGCCACCTTCGCAGGGGCTCCCCTGGGAGAGGGCTGGGGAGTGGGGGTCCCTATGTCAGGGCAGGAGAGCTTGGGCTCCGCAGCGCCTCCCGTCCCCTCACTGCCCTCTCCCGCCCGCCTCGCCCTCCCAGGCCTTTAAAATCCCCGGCTTCCAAGGCCAGATCAGCTTCATCACATCCATGTCCGAGCACTTCTGTGGGACCTGCAACCGGCTGCGGATCACGGCAGACGGGAGCCTCAAGGTGAGTGTCCCCTCCTCCACGAGGACCCTGGCCACCTCCATGTTCTCATGTCTCCTCCCACCTGTGCTCGCTGACAGGGGAGGAGGCCAGCAGGGCACACGGGGTGGTTGGTGTGATAGTGTCAGGTTTGAGGGGTCATGAGAGCAGCTGATGAGGGTGAACTCGTGGCCCCTGTGGAAATGTCACTCTGATTCCTTCCTTCCTTCCATCTTTGGGTCTCTGAAGTAGCTTCTGGTTGATGTGACCCCCTTTCCAGCACCCGGTGCTACCAGAGGGGAGGACCAAGGGATCAATATGCAGTTTGCCCAGTGCCCGCCGTGGTGGGCCCCTTCCACCAGCCCGGGGCTCCGCTCTGAAACTGGCATCTGTTAGTGACATCTAATGAGCACGTCCTGTGCGGTCAGCCCTGTGGGGATGTCAGGGCCGTACAGACTCACTGGTGAGACCAAACAAAAAGGTGACGTGCGGTGGCACATAATTCCTTGTCAAATGCATGGCTGGCCAGGTGGGGGGTGGGGCGGTGGACCTTGAGGAAGAGCACCATGGACCTCAGGTAGCCTTGAAGCACAGGGCTGGGCAGGAGAGGTGAGGAGGGGAGGACGCATACGTGGGGTTCACGCTGACTTGCAGGAGCAGATTAAAGTCCGGTACGTGGAGACCACATCGTAGAGTGCTTTGGTTCAGAATGTGTTCTGCTGACAGTAGGGCTCTGTGCAAGGTTTCCGAATGGGGGAGACACGATTGACCCCCACCCAGGTTTTAGGAAGAATAACGCACAGGTTGGATGTGAAGATAGAAAGGCCAATTCAGCGGCCACCAGCGATGCTCCAGGCGTAAGAGTGAGGCGGAGGCGGGAGGGAAGACTCAGCTACGTAAAGCATGAGGAAGGGGAGGAAGGCATCTCTGCAGCTGCCTTGGATCCGGTTAGGAGTGGGGCCGTGGGGGATGGCGGTGGGTGGGTTTGGATGCATCCAGTTTGACCTCCAGCAGGTTGCTGAGAAGATGGGAGATTTTTCTGGGCTGGAGATGTAGAATTGCCTAGGTAGCATCTGTATCAGTCAGTGTCCCAGCTGGAAATGGAGGTAGGTTCTGACAGGAGGGTAATGAAGGAGCTGTTTACGGTGTCTCGGGGTAAGGGCCCCAAGAAGGGATGTCGAGGCCCTCAGGACAGTCAGCAGCAAACACCTATTCCCACCTCGCGGGGAAGGGGAATGGGAGGAAGCGATGTCACTGGGACCCACTGAGGGCTGCAGCCTGGGAGGAGAGGCCACCAGGTTGGCACTTCAGCTATGGAGGGAAGCAGCTGCTGCCAGAGATGTCAAAGCAGGGAGGAAGCAGGGGACAAATGCCCCAACCTTTCTTTCCTCGCAGCCTTGACCTCCCAGGCAGGGGCCAGCCTGAGGGGAGACCACCAGGTGAGGTCCACGCGGGGCGCCTCCTAGCCACAGAGCAGGGGCAGCGAGGAATGAGGAACAGCTGCACAGTACAGTCGTCACGCTTTCTGTCGCAGGTTTTGTAGGCATCATATCTTCTCGAGTGATCCCTGCCCTCAAGGGCTTCTCACACATTCTCCTGTCTCTGTGGCCACAGTGCCTTGCGCAGAGCTGGCACACAGTGGGTGCTCTGTAAGGTTTTATGGAAGGATGGTAGGCATCTCAATCTCTGGGACTGCCCCCCAGCACCCAGCCTCTCTTGGAAGCTGGGAAGCGTGGAGTGAAGTTTGAGGGATCTCAGGATGTCATTTCCCCCAGCTCTCAGCTGCTCAGCTACCAGGCAGGGATCACAGACTCACACAAGTGCCCGGACAGGCAGGTGACGTCCACGGGTGAAGGGACCAGGAGGAGACAGATGCGAAATGGGATGTGCATGCCACATCTGGGGGCACTTCCAGGATGCATGTAGCTCCAACTGAGTGGGGGTCATTCCATCAAATGTCTCGGGAGAAGGTACAGAGCCGGATTCTCATGTGCTGTCTCTGTCTACATCTACTTAGTTTTTAAAGTACACGGAAGGAAGCATGGCTATAACTCAGACACTGGCCTTGGGAAGTCTGACTTCGCTTCTTGCTCTTCTAGCCCCTGACCCCTCCATATAGCACCTCTGTCCCTCATTGCCGGGGGTACTGCCTTGGGAGGCCTGGCACTGGTGCCCTGCCCGGAGGCTCAAGGGATGGTGTTACTGCCCAGAGGCCAGGAGGCCAAGCCTCAGGGAGGCATGTTGTCCTCAACCCCACATAGGTCTGCCTCTTTGGGAACTCCGAGGTGTCTCTGCGGGATCACCTGCGGGCCGGGGCCTGCGAGCAGGAGCTGCTGAGAATCATCCAGGCTGCTGTGGGCAGGAAGAAGCGGCAGCATGCAGGTAAGGGCAGGGCAGGGAAGGCCAGGCTGGACGGTGAGTGGGCCATCGTCTGCAGGAGGGAGGTCCAGAGTTAGGGCTGAGAGGGCCAAGGGGCACCTGGGAAGAAGCTGGCAGGGCTCAGTGTTGTCCCCACTCCCACTCACTCCGGCTGGACCTCCAGACTCAGAGTGCGGGGATGCTTCTCCTCCTTTGGGGAAATTGTCATAGCCGAGGCTACGCAGGAGAGGGCACCCGGAGTTCTCGTGGGCTGCTTTCCTGGGCACAGGGAGAGGGGTGGCATTGCTCCCCTCTCATCCCACATGTTGCCTTCCGATAGGGAGGGCAGAGTCCTGGGTGTCCACAGACCGTTCCCTGGGCTCTGCCACGAGTGACCTTGTGGTGTACCTGTGGGCCTTTTGTCGGGGTGCGAGCAGCTGATGCTGTGCACAGGGGCTGTCAGAGCACGTTCATTTCAGTGAACTCTCCTCCCCCTGCCCTCTCTCCCCCTCCCTGCTCTCCTCTCCCTCCCCATCTTTCCCTGACCCCAGGCATGTTCAATATTTCCCAGATGAAGAACCGGCCCATGATCCTCATCGGTGGGTGACCCATCAGTACGTAACCACTCACCCTTGTCATTTGGGGACCCCGTGGGGTGGGGCCCCTGCCATAGTAACTTCCAGCTCCACCTTTCATCCTGATGTTTTCGTTCTTACTTTTTTTCTATTACTCCTTCACCTTTTTTCACCCCTTCAAGCCTTTACTGTTTCTTCTCTTCCCTGTTCATGCTCCCCTCACCATACCTGTCACAGACATGATCATTCTGTCTCGGCAGAAGTCAGGGTGGGGATCCCCCGATTTAATAATCACAAGTTAGTTGTTCCCTGAGAATTGAGCTCCTGGATAAAATAGAGACCTTTTCCTCAGCTCTGGAATCTCCCAGCTTGAAAACAATTTTAGATGTCATTACCCCCGGCAATATGGAACAGTCCATGCGCGTGTATCTGGACTGTCAGCCCCAATAGTTACCACACATCTGTGCCAGGCGGAGCTTGAGGCAGCAAGCTAATAATGTTATGTTTTCAGGGAGGAGACAGCCAGAATTTCAACTTCCCAATTTCTTAACTCTCAGGAACGTCTGTGCATAGGACATATGTCATGTGCATAGGATGCTTCAAACCCAAACACCCTTTTTTATAAAGCCATATGTAGTGCCTTACCCCAGGGGACTGGGCTGGCCCCCGGGAGCTATGTGTACAGCTGCCATTGCCCCTTTGGCAGAGTACCCAGATTAGAGAGGGGAGGCCTTGTCCCCTTGCTCACACCCAGCTTGGGCCCCCTGAATTGTACCATTGGACAAAAGAAAGCACTGAGAAAAACTAGAGGAAAGGATTCTTTTCTCCAGAGGTTGGAGCAGAGTGAGCCCAGCGGCCCAGGGGACAGCAGGCTAGAATGGGCTGGAGACAGCCCAAGGACCACCTTTGCTCACAGTCCACCCCATAAAGGACAGGCAGGGCACCGCTGGGAAGTGATGGTAGCGCTCCCTTGGGAGGCAGACTTTATTGTCCCTTCTTCCCCCACCTCCAGCCTCATGGTCCTCTTGTTGGCCCTTGGCCCATGCTGGTGTCCCTCATGGCAAGGAGGAGTGGTGCCTTGATGGCATCCCCCCTGGAAGGGCAGTTGTACCTCTGACGTTCACGTGTCAGAGCATGATGGGAAGCCGGAAGTTGGGAGGCCATTTGCTTCCTGCAGAATTTCATTACTCTTGGGGATATCGAGTCACTAGCCTAGTGTGCTTTCTGTAAATCCAGGAGTGGTCTGGAACAGGACCCTCAGCCTTCACATACGTGTGAATCACGTGGGGATTTTGTTATTTCAGATTCTGATTCATCAGGTCTGGGGTGGGATCCTGCATCCCTAGTGAGTTCTCAGAGGTGCTGGTGCTGCCGGCCCGTGGACTGAGTAGCAAGAGCTGCAAAGTCCCCAGGCCCTCTGGACCACGGGAATCAGCCTGCCAGTTTTGTGTGCACTTCTCATGTGCCTGAGGGAACTTGAAAGACACGATTTAAGTAGATTAAATATTTCCCTTAGTACCTTGCTGTAAACTAAATGACTATATTAACTCTTCATAGAGACTGTGAAGATGAAAATGAGTGTAATTGGTAATTCAGGGTGAGACCAAGCTATAGTCTTAAGAAAATGAAGGGACATTGAGAGGTCATTTGATCCAGGCTTCGGCCTTCACACCTTAAGGTGTTTCTTAAGAGAACTTGGGAAACAAGACAGTTCTCACGAGGAAGGGAGCCCAGGAGTAACCTTACACCAGCGCTGCGTGGCAGTCACTGGTGTCTTGCACGTCACCTGGCGGGAAGGGCTGTGAGCTTGCATTTGGGTGCCTCCTGCCTATGCACTTCTGTGTCGTCCGTGCTTTTTTTTCACCCCTCTTTCTCCATTGTGAAAGAAAGAACTTGGGTGGGAGAGGGTTGGGGAGTAGAAAGTGGGAAAAAGAATTGCCTTATGGACTTAGTCTTTCTTTTTCCTTCTTGCCTTCCAGAGTTACTTTTGATGTTCCAAGATTCCCCACCAGCCAATCCGAGCACTTCCTTCTGGGACCCCTTCCACATTCAGGGTCTGAGACCCAGAGTGAGCTTCTCCAGCCAGATGGCAACTTTGTGGAAAGGACGTGGGGTCCCCCAGACCCCTCCCATAGCCCAGCAGCGGCTGGGGTCTGGCTCCCCTCAGAGACACTACACTTCCCACGCGGACTCAGATGCCAACTCAAAGTGCCTTAGCCCGGGGTCCCAGGCTCCTGCCGCCCCCTCAGGACCCCCATCAACCTCAGAACTAACCCACGTGGACTCGGAAGGACGGGCAGCTATGGTAGATGTGGGCGGGAAGCCAGACACGGAGCGGGTGGCTGTGGCCTCAGCTGTGGTCCTCCTGGGGCCTGTGGCCTTCAAGCTCGTCCAGCAGAACCAGCTAAAAAAGGGAGATGCCTTGGTGGTGGCCCAGCTGGCTGGAGTCCAGGCGGCCAAGCTGACCAGCCAGCTGATTCCTCTGTGCCACCACGTGGCCCTGAGCCACGTCCAGGTGCGGCTGGAGCTGGACAGCAGGCGCCATGCTGTGGTCATCCAGGCGTCTTGCCGGGCTCAGGGCCCCACTGGCGTGGAGATGGAGGCCCTGACCTCTGCCGCTGTGGCCGCGCTTACCCTGTACGACATGTGCAAGGCTGTCAGCAGGGACATCGTGCTGAAGGAGATCAAACTCATCAGCAAGACGGGGGGCCAGCGGGGGGACTTCCACCGGGCTTAGAGCTCCTGCCCCCTCTCACCCACGGCCAGCCAGGGCTACAGATGGGGTACAGTCTGGGCTGAGGGAAACACGTCACGTTCCTTTAATCCCAGTCCCTGTTCACCTGCACCAGCAGGAACCCAAGCTCATCCCGCTTTGCTACTAGGTCTGCTGCCAGATGCTCTCTGATGACCTGTGGGGCCTCCTGTGTACAGAGGGGACACCGGCAGCCCCTAAGCCTTCCAGGACACTAAGGTCACTGGAGGGAGTTATAGTGAGCAATGCTAGATAACTGAAAAATCACATCATGTTATTTGTGGACTATCACAGACCACCAGTTTCAGACAGTCCAGCCCATAACTTCTACTTCTCATTCTGGGTTTTCTCTTCTGCTTTCCTGGGGAAGGAATAAGGGTTCATTAAGCAGAGGAGCCCACTTTGAGGAGGGAAAAGCACAAGCTTGCATAGAGAACGTACCCCAGCTTCTCCCCAGCAGCTCTGATTCCCAAGTCTGTGAAGCCACAACCCTGCCTGGTCCCAGCTTCTCCCCCATCTCGCCTTCTGCCCGAACCCATGTCCCCCCAGACTTGCAGGCTTTCAGCTTAGCAGCTGCCCCCTCCTGCCAGCCCCTCCCACAGCCTGCTCCTCGTAAACAGGATGCACACGCGTGGGCCGCGGCCTTAAGGGCTTCTGACTGACCACACAGCCCACACCTGGCCCTGCTCCAGGCCGTTCCACCCACCCCTCCTTATTCTGGAAAATGTCAGGGAAAGAAGAGAGGTGAAGATCGCCTTTGCCCTCACAGCGCACAAATAAAGCCACGATGCCAACCTTGCAGATGCAAGAACGAGGACTGTCTGTGTGGACGGTGCCAACCTGCTACAGTGTCACACCCATCCCTCAAGCCCATCCCAAAACCCACTCCCCTGGGGAGGAGAGGAAAAGGAGAACCCTGGAAAGCCATACAAGGGGCACATTCTCTAATACCTCCCTGCGGGAGAAGGTAAAGTGAAGCAGGGGGCATAGAAATGCACCATCTAAGGGAAATGTTAAAGGGGAGGAGGCGGTGTTCAAACCCCCTGCTTGTACCACCAGCTATCAGAGCCCAGGGGAGCCCAGGAGTTACAGTCTCCTGGTTCTCACATCCCTAAACACTGCAGTGGCCTTCTGGGTCTTCTAATGTGGATTGGCACCTTTGGGTCTGTCTTCAGTGGTGTCCCCTGCCTGCCTTCCCTCTGCCCTATGCTGAGGTGTGCTGGCAAAAGTTTAACAACCAGCTCTCTGGAAAACAGACAACTTCCAAGACATAAATATGCCCGTGTTGACCAATTTCAAGCTACCAATATAATTTTAAATGGCTTGCAAACCTCCTGAAAATGTCAACAATTAGTTCTCATGGAGCTCCAGGACACCACTGGCTGTGCCAGCTCCCGAGCCCACCCCAAGTCCCCTCATGGGAAGAAGACACAAGTTTCAAGGCAAGCTGGGTAGGGATGGTATGGATTTAATAGTTTTTAGTATTACAATATATTCTTATAAAAAAAGGTGCAGGTGAAAAGGACACTGCAGATTTTGTCCATTAGCCTCATCTGTCATGTGAGGCAGCTGGTGAGAGCAGCCTTGGCATGAAGGCATCCCTGGTAGAGGTCGGGGGAGACGGTCACAACTCCCCGGTTGGTGGCAACGGGATGGGGGTGGGGAGAGCCTGCACCAGACCCTTCCCCATCCACCTGGAGAATGTTCTCCCACTGCCCCTAAACACTTCATTTCTATCACAGGGGAGGGGGAGTAAGTGCTGCTGCTGAGAAGGGAACAGGTTGCATTAGGTTGACAATGAATTTTACATTGGACACAAAATTAGCGGGAAAAATTTTCCCAAAGGTGGCAGGAGGGCTGGGAAGGGCATAGGGAAGCAAGACCAAGGAACACATTAATAGACTGAAACATGTAACATATCAAGGACCAGTGCAGCCAGCCCATTGGGCATCAGCCCCTTGTGAGTTGACTGAGACAGTCCATGGTCCAAGGCACTGTTGAGATCTGGCTGCTGCAATGGCATCTGGGTACCAAAGCCACGGGCCAGATCTAGGAAATAATAAATAGAGAAGAAAAAATCTTTGGGGGTGAGAAGGCTGGGCTCTGGAACGATGTATGCGTCCTCTGTAAACAGTTAAACCAAACTCTGCTTTTCTGAGGATTGAACGTGTCTTGAACAGCTTCCACATTCCTTGTCTTTCCTGGTGCATATCTGGTCTTCCTCGGTGGGCGGGAATGCCAGGATTTGGAGATGCTTGTCAGACTGGAGAGCTCCCCTTGGGGGCTAGACTGACCTCAGCCTGGCCGGTTTGGGAGAGGACCTTAAGAGGCCTCACCCACAACCTCCCCATCATCCCAACACCTGCATCTTGCAGGGGGGTCTCGGGGGTGCAGATGGGTATAGCGAAGCTCTCTGCAGCTGCTCTTCCTGGAAGCCTTCATCTCACCCTCACCTGGGTTCCAGGATCGCTCTTCACACCTGTGCCGGCCAGGCTTGCACTGCTCAGATCCCTCCCCCCAGAAAACACGTGCCACCTGCCCCCTCGAACCTACACACATGCTGGGCTCACCAACCCTGTGTTTCTGCCCCCACAGCTACTATCATCCCACCCCCAGGAATCTGATACAAGAAAAAGGCAGAAGATAGACAGCTGAGAGCGGGCCAGCCCACCAGTGTGTGCACTGGCAATAACCCTGAGCCAGGAGTGAGGTCGGGAACACACAGGCAGGGCAGAGGGCGGGAGGGCTAGGAACTGGTGGATGGGTTGAAGCAGGGCGGGTCGCACAGACAGTGAGACATTATTGAACACAAAAGCCTTGGAATTGACCTCAGGCCCCTCCTTTTAGAAGAGATTTTGTCTAGAGCCAGCTGTTCCATCCACCAAGGACAGCTCAAGATGGACAAAATGGAAGGTGGGAGTGGACAGGAGCACCAGAATGGGCCCCTGGCAAGTCAGGCTGAAGAACCAGCTTGGGTTCCAGAGATGGGAGGGCCCTCAGGCAGTGCGCTCCCCCATCCCCAGCTTCCCTCGCCTTCCCCTCTCTCCTCTTAGCCCCCCTCTGAATGCTGCGCAGGAGGGGCCACGCTTAGAGGTGTAAATGTGGAGGGCAGCTCTGGCCCTGGGGACCCCCTCAGGAACCGACTCCCCCACCAGCCTCAGCCAGGACACTGGTGCCAAGTGCCCTCCTGCAGGCTGCACGGAGCAAGAAGCTCTTCTGTGGCTCACTGTGGCTTCTGCCCTGAGGCAGGTGTTAGAGAAAGGGGCTGTGAGTGATTTATGTGACGTGGTGGACCAGGGGGCTGCTGGGTGCAGCTGGCACTCAAGTGCTGCCCTCTGGTGAGGGGCCACAGGGAACTCCTAGGCAACACGCGGGGTCACTTCCCAACCGCGGCCAGGTTGCATGGGGAGGTGGGGGGACTTGGGATGCACCTGTAGGGATTTGCATGAGGTGTGGTGTGAACGAGGTCCTATTTGAGCCCCCTCCCTTACCAGATTCAAGGACCTGGTAGTGAGCCGTGGTCGTGGAACCCAAAGGGGAGTCTTCCGGGTTGTGGATTAGTAGAGCAGATGGAGGTGGGCAGGTGGGTGTAGGGAGAAAGACTTCAGACAGGGCAGAGAGGCCAAAGGACTTGTGACGTAGGAAACAGGCACTGCTACCCTGTTCTGGTGGCTTTGGTCCCTGCATCATCCTCCCAATGTTTGTTGTCTTTCTGGAACATACCAGAGCTGATCTAGCTAGAAAACATAATGCCTTTCCCGTTTCCATCCAAAAGGAAAGTTTGCCCCCAGATCAGTGTTCGCGGAGCCTCCTCGAGGGCGGGGGCCTGGACTCCCCACCCTGGCTCTCAGGGGCCCTGTTACTCTCCCTGCACATGAAATCTGGGCAATGTCATGGACCTCCTCTCCGGTGTAGAGCTGGGGCAGTTCTGTGCCAACACGTGGGTGCCCACGGTGGGGTGGGGAGCAGGGCCCTCGGCCTAGGGTTGCCTGGCTAGAGGCCCGGGGCCTGCCAGGGGTGTCCAAGACAGCCTCAGAGAAGACCCCCGGGGACTGATGCAGAAAGAATGGTGTGAAGGGGAGAAGAGAGGAGCCGCTAGGTGAGTGTGGGGGGACACCTGGTCCAGCCACACACCACTCCCCACCCCAGGGCCCAGCCCAGGGCTCAGCCTGAGCACCAAATCCTGTAAGTATCACCGCCGCCTCCACTCAGCCCCTCTCGGCTGTCCCTGTCTCCCGGCCTCCTGCGCGCCCAGTCCCAGGTCAATAATTTAGCCTGTTTATTGCGCGCTCCCTGGTGACTTCCGGGGCCTGGCTCCCTGACCGCTTGCGGCTGCGCTTGAGCTTGCATAAGTCCTTGTCGAAAACCTCCCCGGAGCGCAGGGCCGACACCAGGTCGTCGAACTCGCCGCCCCCCTCGTCCAGCGCGCTGCCCGCCCGGACCTTCCGCTGCCGCTGCCACCGCTCGCGCTCCCTCTGCTCCTTCAGCTGCGGGGACAGGGGGAGGCCCTCAGGGAGCCGGCCGAGTGAGGCTCACGCCAGCGCCCTCCAGCCCCGGGGTCACTCCTCGGGGGCCGCCGTGGTGCCCGCTCGATCGGTTGCCCCGCTGTCCTGTTTCCAGACGCCCAGCCTGCCCTCCCCTTCCAGGGTCCCCCTCGCGCTCCCCAACCATTTCCCCCCCAGGGGCCCGCGGTGGGCCCGGCCCAGCCCCTCACCATGGCCTCCATGCGCGCCCGCCGCTCCTCCTCCTCCTTCCTGCGCCTCATGGCCTCCAGATCCTGCCGCGCCTCCGAGAAGGCCTGCAGGAAGGTGTCGAAGATACCAAAGAATTCGTCCGGCTGCATCTTGCTCTCCTGCTCCCCGAAGTGCATCAGGGCCTTGGCGAACTGTCAAGGGAGGGAACGGGGTGGTGGAGAGTCCCCCCTGAGCATGGTGGGCTCAGCCCTGAGGTTAGCTGGGTTCCGGTCAGAGCAGGAGGGCCCAGTCCAAGGCTGGGGGCTGTTGGCGTGGTGGGCAGGGCTGGAGGGGCCGGGGAGACCCCATTGTCATCAGGGCTAGGGACAAGGCCAGAGAAAGACTGCAGCTGACACCCTGGGGAGGTGGGGCATTGGGCCGGTTGACAGTCTCCCTCAGAGCCACCTCTGGGCCTGTTAAGGGGCAGGTGTGGGATCCGGACGTATAGACCTTGGGAAGCCCTTCCTAAGGTCAGGAGCAGCCCGGAAAGAACTCAGGAGGACTTTAGAGATCATTTAGTTAACCGGGTTAATAATTAAAGCCCTCTGTGCCTCAACTTCCTCATCTGTAAAATGGGGATAATAATAGAATCTCTTCATTGTGGTGTTGTGGAGTTAAATTAGTTAATAGATGCAAAGGACTAGCTATACTTATATGTGCCAGGCACTGTTCTTTTATTGAGAGCTACTGTCTCTTACTCAAACCACTCAATACGCTCTAAGAACAACCTCGCTACTCAAGTGTGCTTCGTGGACAGCAGCAGGTGCACCTCTTGGGAGAAATGCTGGATCACAAGCCCCACCACAGGCCTCCTGAATGAGAATCCACATTTTAATTAAGACCCCCATACTTAGGGTCCATGTACATGTTATGTTAGTGTGAGAAGCAACTTAGTCCAAGGCTGAGCTGCAGTCAGGATTCTAACAGTTGTATCATTTACAGCTGGGCAATCTTGGGCAAGTTACTTAACCTCTCTGATTCTCAGTGGTCACAATTGTCAAATGGGATAATAACCTTCCAACAAACCCATAAGGTAGGTGATGAGACAAATCATTAAAACACTTAACATGGCACCTGACACCCCATAAATGGACCGGGATCTTTACAGTCTGCAGTTATCATTGCTTGTCTGGTAGGAGTGAGGAAACTTTTTTCCCTAAGCGCTGTGACCCTGGGTTTGTCCCTTCTGGGCCCTCTGTGATAGGAATGGGTGAAGGAGATGTGCTTAGATAAGGCCGAGCTGGAAAGCAGTGGGGTCAGGGTTAGGCTGGGGGTCAGAGTGGGGGCTTGGGGTGCCCTTACCTTGTCCCTGGCCTCATTTAGCTGGTCCTCCAGCTCTGAGAAGCTGAAGCTGGACACCGTGATGAAATCGCTCATGATTGGGACAAACTTGTCATTGGGCTCCCGCACCTGGCGCCTCTGATATTCCAGCTCCTGAGGAGGGAGTGACATGCTGCTTAGACGGGTGCCAGGATAAGTGTCCAGGGGTGCAGGGTCACCACATCTGCCACCCTTGTCACTCACAGAACACTGAGCCCTTTAGAAGAAGAAGCACCCTGAGTCTCACAATTCTAAGGGTGGCAGAGACTAGGAGGTTAGCAGCCAGCCCACCCTGCCACTACCCTTCCCTCACCCACCACTGCCATCTTTCTTTCTCTAGAGCCCTGCGACCCAAAGCGTGGTCTCGGGGTCTAGGGCCAGCAGCCCCCTCTGGGAATTGATGAGAAATACAGACTCTGAGGCCCCACTCCAGACCCACTGGACCAGAAGCTGCATTTTAGCAAGACCCCCAGGTGATTCATGTGCAGATTAGAGACATATTTCTAAAGCCCCCAGCTAACATGAATGCTGCTGGTCCATGGACCACACTTTGAGTAGCACTTTACAGGACTATAAAATTGAAAATTTGGAAATATTCTACCCCTCCCCATTCAGTAGTGGCAACAAAAGGTTCTTTCTCATACTTCACCTAACCCCGGTCTCCAAGTCCATTCTCCCCTTACCTACCCCCTCCCTACACGGTGAGATGGGAAGGGTCTCTATTTCCTAGGTGTGGGGTACAAAGACTTGGGGACATCCCTATACTGGCCCAGTGAAGTCACTTCCCCACTCCTCTACTCGTGCTTTCTGGAAGCCTAGGGCCAGAGACAGTATCAGCTGAGAAGCCATCAGGAGACCACCACTCACTCCAGCAGTGAGTCAGCACCTGGGTCCTCCACTGGCCCAGGGAAGAGGCAAAGAGACATAGAGAAGAACCTTCTAGGGACATCAGTCCCACTGCCACACTGGGGAAGCTTTCAAGGGATGAGGATTCTCTTTCCCAGGCAGCAGATTCATGGTCCATTCCATCCCACTGCCAAACAGACACCATGTTGGACAGTGACACGGATACAGTCTCAGATGTTCTCTTTTTAGGGGTTTATATTTACGCCCCACATAACCCAATCACCCTTTTCTGGGGCTGACCTGTGCTGGAGGCTGTGCCCACTGTGCCAGGTGTTCTATCAACCCATCGAGGAGTGACAGGCAGCATGAGCAGCCTTTCCCAGCAGTGCCCCTCAACCCAGGCAGGCACAGCTACTGTACTCACCACCTCCACTGCTCTCAGGCCCCTTCTGAGGTTGCCCACCTCCTTCTCCAGCTCTGCCAGGCTGTGAGGAGACACAGGGAGAAGGGGGGTCATCAGCTCTAGATTTGGGGAGCTGAGGCTGGTTCAGGGAGAGGGCAGTGCAAAGCACAATGGCCTGGGTGTCAGTGGACCTGAGTCACTGACGTGTGGCCCTGGCGAATCACCTCCCCTTCATGCTTCTGTCTGTGCCTCTGTAAAATAACAGTGGCGACGCTTGCTCTACAGATCTCTCCAGATCAGAAATGCCATGCTGCATATCAGAAGGTTTCCAACACATGGCCTCTGACTGACACTTATTTATTTTTATTACCGCCAGGGAATGCTTACAAGCTCTTGCACGCATCTTGCATGTGCAGCATTCAGTACCTGTCGGCCAATTGCCACTACCTTTCTGGTTCTCCTGGAGGTGGCTTCTCTCACCCTGTATATCTGGGTCTGATTTCTTGTCTGTAGCAGATGCTGTGGGTGCCCCGCCCATATTTCCTTGGACCATCCATTGTAGAGCATGGTCCCGACTCTTCCAACTGTGTGAGCACTTTTTCCGAGGCCCAGCCCCATCTGCCTATACCCATGGCCAGAGAGTTATGCTCCCCCCAGAACCCCTCAGCCAAGACTGACGGGAGATGTGTGACTGCCCCAGCAACCTTGGCCGGTGGGTGGGATAACTGAAGCGAGTTTTCTTCACTGTCTCCCGGTGTTCCTTAGTGGGGTTAAGTTCCAATTGCCCATGGTAGTAACTGGCTTAATAACATTCCTGCTACTGGCATTCTTTCTATCTCTGTCTCACTTCCCACTCCCCTACTGATGTTTTCTGGAAGCATCTCTGAAATAAGGATTTAAGAGCAAATTGTCTATGTTTGGTTCTCCTAGAAGCAGACCCTAGACACTGCCCGCTCCTAGTGAGCCCAGAGTAGGCCCCGGAGGAGGAAAGGCAGACAAGAGTGCAGGCGATCGCAGGAGAAGCAAGTGTTGGAGGGACCCCTCACTTGACTTTGGCAGCTTCTGGAAGATGCTGCAGCTCCGAAGGCATGTTCAGGATGTCAGGGAAATGCTTCTCCAGGATCATGATCAGGTAATGGAGCAGAGAGATGTTTCTGCGGATGAAAGTGCAGTCAGGGGTAAGGGACAGAGGAAATTGCCAATGAGCGGCAGAGGGAAATTAGGGAGAGTTGTTATGGGAAAGAGAGGAAGGATAAGAGGGAGGAGGCGAGAGGAGAGGGTGGGGTGAGAGGAAGCTAAGGAAGCAGGGAGGCCCCCACCTGTCAATGCTGGATTTGGTGTCGGCGATCTTGTTGAGGCTGGCCACCCGGAACCCGTAGGCACCCCCACGCTGCCCTTTGTTCATGAAGTTGCCGATGGCTAGGACAACCTCTAGCATCTGCTTTAGACGCTTGCTGCGGATCAGCTCCCGGGAGGCCAGCAGGATGGCTGGGGGAGGGGGGACCTGTCAGAGCCCTGCACACACTAGGCCAGAGCAGCGGGTACCCCTGCATCCCCGAAGATGCCACCACAAAGTTCAGGGAAGGGGCCGTCAAGAGTCTTCAACTCTCAGGGTGGCC
>NW_012140302.1:4571222-4606030 GCF_000956105.1 Propithecus coquereli
TGGTATATTCAGATAATGGAATAAAATGCAGCACTGAACATGAAGATCCCACCACTACATGTAACACTAAGGATAACTCACAACCATAATGTTGAGCAAAACTAGTCAGCATGAAATGACTCATACTATATTATTCCATTTATATAAAGTTCGAAGCAGATGAAATTAATCTAGAAGGAAAGATAGTTGTTACCTTTAACAAGAAGGGAGGGAGTAAAGGTGGGGGGGGCATGGAGAAGGCTCTGGGGGCTTGGGAACATTCCATTTCTTGACCTAGGTGTTCCATTTCTTGATCCACTACGCAGGTGGATCGCTCCATAACAATTCATCTAGTAGGAATCTTATGATTTGTGTACTTTTCTACACGCATGTTATATTTCAATAAAAAGTTTATTAAAGAAACTACTTGGAAAAGTTTCTGGCAATTTATATCAGTTAGGATAGTTTTTCTAAGGTCGATAAGCTATTTGAAAAATTTGCAAAGGAAACATCCTAAAAATGCTGAAATGTTGGCAAAACAGAAAATGACAAGAGTTCAAAGAAAATCAGCATAAATGGGAAAACTCCCATATGCAACCCTGACACTTTAGATATATTCATAAGAATAATATATTCATGAATACATTCATAAGAATATTATATTTGCAACCGTATTCATCTTGACTATATTCAGTGAATGTATTCATAAGAATCGGTAAATTTGGTATATTCAGCAATAAACATATTCATAAGAAGAAAATGTTCAAGAAGAATAAGTTCATGAATATATTTATGGAAGAATTGGTAAATGCATCAAATTTGGTGAATTGGCTTTTGGCAAATTGACCCAGAGTCCCTGCCGGGGGATGGCAGGGCAGGTGTCGATGGCGCAGCACCCAGCTGGGATAGGCGAAATCTTAGCTCTCCTAGGAATACTTCCTGGGAGAACTGGGAGGAAGAATAGGAATTACAACTCTGCATAATCCTCTGGTCTCCACCCCCACTCTGATATGATTCTGCAATACACAACTGCAGGCACCTCCTCCCTACCTAGCTATTGGAAGGAAGAGACCTGTGGACCATCCAAGGACAGCAGCCGCTGTATAGCGGAGTGATACGATGGAGCAGAGCTGTAGAAGAGCGACTTTCGCCAGCAGGTTTTGCTATCCCAAACACGTCTCGCTCTGCTTAGCTTGAAGTCCAGAAAGACTCTTTCCTGAGCATCCACTGATTAATTCTTAGGGAGAGCTTAGGAGTGGACTCCTGGGAACAGGAAGCTGTCTGAGATTAAACCTTTCCAGTGGCTGAGCTACTGTGGTTCCATGCTCCAAAGGGCAACTGCTCACATTTGCTCCTCTGACCCAAGACACAAACAGCTGAGAATACGAGTCTTGAGCTGGACCCCTTATTTGTGCTGCATGCTCCAAAGGCTGTCTGCAGCAGATGCAATAGTCACGATGAAGATAAGGGTTCACCTATCACCGGGGCAGGAGATACCACCAGACCTTGGAGAGGTAATCACTACTGAAATCTTTCCTTCTTCTTCAGACTGATTATCTATGATCACCACCTACAGGTCCCTGGCTGTGCGTGCCCTTCTGTGGCATGAGGGGGAACAGGGTCTGATTACACAAAATGTCTGCCTTTCGCTCTGTGTGCTCCGGCCTACCCCCAGGGTCCTCCCGGAAGGAGCTCAGTGGATTCCATGAAGGGCCACTCTCTAGACGGAGCATCTCAGGGAGCGCTGACTGCCCTGGTGTCCAGCAGGGGGGGCCCATGCTCTGTTCTGCCCCCAGCCCAGCACCCTCAGCGTCTTGGACACAGGTTCTCTTCTGCTCTGTGGATCCCGTCCTTACCACAGATAAGCCTCACAGCCTCTCCTGCTAGTCCCCTCCTGGGTGCACACGTCTTCCCACCTCTCTGATCTCCGGCCTCTCCCCCAAGCTCCATGCTCCTCCTTCCCCTGCCATCCCTACAGGCAGCCCCAGGGAGATGCCCACTGGGCAGTACAGGAGGATTAGAGGGAAGGGCTTGGTTCTGAAGAACAGCATCTACATTCCTATCCTGACTGCACCATCTACGGGTAACATGGCCTCGGGCAACTAACACAGAAGAGAGAGCCAGAGGTCAGTAATAGCAACCACCATGGGATCGTAAAGACCAAAGACCACCTATGTAACTTGCTCCACCCAGTGCTTGGCACATGGTTCTCATGGAATTACAAATTTCTCATCTGGAAATGGCCCGTGGTGGAGGGGTTCCCTGACTCAGAAAATCAGATGCCTCCAGGGATCACCTTGGGCAATTTCCTACTTTCGGAATAGCTCACACTTAAAATAACATGCCCAGAGGTCGTCTATGAATCTAGCACCTCTCAAGAGGGTAAAGATTGAAGAGCTTGACTCGTGCCAGGTACCGGTCTAGCTGCTGTTATCATTGTCTTCTCAACATCTCTGTCCCATCTGGGGCAGATGTCAACAGATGCCCCACCTTGGACAGTTTAAATGCTGAGTCACAGGGAACATGTCACATGGGTGGCACATGTGCGTATCTTTACAATAATCACTGTTTAAATTTTGTCTTTGACTTCGGTTTTTTGGGGGAGTTGAGAATAACGAAGATATTTCCTCCGGCCCTGTGCACTGGCTCCCACCACCCTGCCTTTCCCAGATCTCCCCACGCCAGGCCTCCCTGAGCCCTCAGCCCTACCTTCCACCTTGGGCTTGGCCTCAGCCAGCCGCTCCTGGAACTTCTTCTTGAAGAAGAGGGCCTGTAGTCGCTGCTGGTAGTGGTCGATCCTGTGCACGGGACCAGCTACGTCACGAGGTACCCCCACTCGCACGCGCACCCCAGCCTCCTCTTGAGCCTGCCCACCTCCCTCCCCTTCCCCTCGGCAGAACCCCCCCACCTGCCACAACCCCAACTCCCCTGCCACACCCGCAGCCCCAACCTGCTCATTTCATAGAGGAAGCGGTCAGCACGGGCCATCCGCTCGATCTCGTGCTTGTGCTCCTCGAGGAGGTCAATGTCACTCTTCTCAGGGACGAACTTGAGGAGCTGCAAAGAGCAGGCACAAGTGACACAAGCAACTGGTGTGCAGCAGACACGGTGCAGGGTGCAAGAAGCCACACACTGACTTTGCTCAGGATGGGAGTGGGCCCTGACACAGAGGGGCCCCTGCTGTGGACGGATTTATGTTTCATCTGCCTGAAGAGGGCACCCAACTCGAAACTTTTATTTTCAACTTTTAACCCATTAACTGCCATGTGAGTTGTATTTAATTCATGGTAGTTTTGAGCCTGGGGCCTCATGAAGCATATGTAACTCACACATCTCTTTACCTTGGGAGCCCCGTGATGCTCAGGCAACTAACGCTGCCACGCTGTAGCACACATGTTACGTGACGGGTGGGCCCCTGGGCAAAACTCTGCAGTTGCTTCATGAAAATCTTACTTGCTGATATTCTTATTGTTACAATTAATATGTACAATTTAACTGCATATAACTCATACACAGAAAGCAATAAAAAATAATAAATTTTTCATTAAATTGGAAAGGATCATTTTGTTTTTGAAGTTTTTATTCTATTTTTGTAATAAAACACCATGGCCCCAGGGAAAAAAATTTTTTTTTCTAGTGTGGCAGTCAAGGTGTTAAAATTGAGATATAACTTTCGTACAGTAAAGTACACTATTCTTAACTGTGTAGCTCAATGGTTACCTCTTAAAACCAACTTTACTGAGGTAGAATTTACATAAAATAAAATTCACCTATTTTAAATGTGCACTTCAGTGAGTTTTGTCAAAACTCTCCACCCACTGAACCACAGAACGTTTTCATCCCCGCAGAAAGTTATCTTGCATCACCTCAATAAGCTCCTCCACTGAATACAGACTCTCAACTGGATTCGATGACCTTAGGTTACCTTTGCCTATTCTTGAACTCACGCTGCATGTTCTCTTGTGTCATGTTGGTCCCCCAACATGCTGTCTGAGGTTGGCCCATGTTGCGCGTATTAGTAGTTTGTCTTTATTCATTGCTGACTAGCATTCTACTGTATGAATATACACAGTCTATTTATTCACTTTCTTATTGATGGACAGGTGGGTTGTGCACAGTTTGGGGATTTTATAAATAAAGTTGCTATAAATAGAGCTGACCTTTGAACAGCACAGGGTGGAACTGAGTGGGTCCACTTATACACAGATTTTCTTCTGCTTCTGCCACCCCTGAGACAGCAACACCAACCCCTCCTCTTCCTCCTCCTCTTCCTCCTCCTCCTCAGCCCACTCGATGTGAAGATGACGAGGAGGAAGACCTTCATGATGATCCACTTCCACTTAAGGAAGACTAAATATATTTCCCCTTCCTTATGGTTTTCTTAATAACATTTTCTTTTCTTTAGCTTACTTTATTGTAAGAATACAGCATATAACGCATATCACGTACAAAACGTGTTAGCTGTTTATGTTGATTAAGACTTCTGGTCAACAGTAGGTAATTAGTAACTAAGTTACTGGGGAGTCAAAAGTTACATGGGGATTTTTGACTATGAGGAGTTGGCAACCCTAACCCCCACATTGTTCAAAGATCAACTGTACGTATGTCTTTAACTCAGTACTGCCACAGGTTTCTCTTGAAGGTATACCTACGAGAGGGATTACTGGTCAATAGGGTAGGCGTTTTTTAGCCTTCATATGCACTGCCAAATAGTTGTCCAAAATGATTGTGCTGGATGAGAATTTCAATTGCTTCTCATCCTTGCCAGCACATGGCATTGTCAGTCTTTCTACTTTTAGCTACTCTGGTGAGTGCGTGGTGCCACCTCGCTGGGGTTAACTGTGTGTCTCTGATGACTAAAAGCACTGAACACCTTTGCATATGCTTATTGGCTATTTGGAAATCCTCTTTCATGAAGTGTCTGTTCAAGTCTCTTGCTCATTTTTAAGTTGATTTCTTCCTCATTTTCTCATTGATATGTAGAGTTCTTTGTTTGGAATACGAGATCTTTGTTAGATAATATCGACAGCAGTTATCAACTTCTAGGTGTGGCTTGTCTTCTCACTCAGTAATAGTGCTTTTCGAGGAACAGAAGTTCGTAATTTTAATGAAGTCCAACTGATGGTGCTTTTGTTTTCTAGGTTTCTCTTAAAGGACACAACAAATTGAGGTGGAAGAGATTTGGGGAAGATATGACAGTTGGTCACCCTGACTTTGCTTGGGACCCCTGGAGCAGCCTTTTCCAGCCCTCCCCTGGAAACGTTGGTCCAGGAAAGTTTCCATAAACTCCTCCAGCCCGATTTCTCCTTGACCCAAGAGGCTTGGCGTCTCTGGGGGCATTAAGGAAGGGGCATGGCTGCCCTTAGGTTCAGCTCCCCTTCCCTTTCCACCAGGGTCCTCACCTGCTCCAGCATGTCCTTGGCGAGGTCCTCCTGCTCGTCCATCTTCAAGATAGCCTGCCGGATCTCCTCGTTGGAAAGCTTCAACCTAAGGCAAAACCCTACTGCTTGAGCAGCCTGGCCTGGCCCCTAAGCCCAGGACAGTGCCCACACCTTCTTCTCCAAAAGACTCAGCCTCAGCCTTCCCGCTCTCCCTAACGTGAACTGCGAGTGCTTTCCATAGCACTGCCTCCTCGCCTCCTCCGTAGAGCCTCATCAGACTAGCAGGATTCACTCCATAAACTCGATAATGGGCATTTCAGTCTCTAAACAGAGGCTTGAGTCTCTGGTCTCTTGCTTGAGACTATGTCAGAGCTGATAGGGACATTTGGGAGTAAAAGGGATGTCGTCAGTGTAGATGGAAGGGACAAGCAAAGGGTTTCTGATCCTCCTCTTTATTCCTAAAAAATGTCCAGCATCTCCATGGCAGACAGACTATCCACAAACCACTGGGGGCAATTTCCTGCTGCTTCCTTCTCAGCGGACAGGCTCACTGGCAGCATCTGACAGCACCTCAGCTCCCATATGGCTGTCCCAGGCAGCCTCGCGCAGCCCAGGAGAGGAAGAGCCATCCCCCAAACTCCATGGTCCTTCCCATCCCCTCCACATGCATGGCCGTGAGGAACCCTGGGGATTCAGAACTCTCCCCCACCAACAAATGGGAGAAACTGAGGCCTGGGCCGTGTGGGAGAAAAGGAGGGTGGATGTCCCTGAGGCGGCTGGGGCAGCACTAAGAATAGTATGGGAGGCAGTGCCCTCTGACCCTGGCTCAGGCGGGAGGCCCTGCACAGAAGCTGTGCTGTTAGCGCAGATACTGCCCTGTTTGTTCTGCAGCCGCGGGAAATGCTTAGTGGCTGAGATCATGCTGCTCCGTGGCCTAAGCCAAGCGGGGCCCTCTGTGGGCTTAGAGCAACTCAACTGCCAGATGCTGACCAGGCTGGTCAGGGGCTTCATGACTGGGCAGTTTCCTGTCTGCAGAGCCCCACACTGCTATTCCCAGGAGAAGGTTCTAGATCAGAGCCAGCCCCCCATCCCAGGGGAGAGCAGAGAGGCAGAGGCCAGAGACTGCCATCAGCACATTCCTCTGCCACCTCTCTCCCCCAGGCATTCAATCCAACCACCTTCTTTGGCTCTAGCCCCATCTCGGCCCCTGCTCCTTGGCGGGCCCCTTGCCTCCCCACCAGGAACCTATCCCGGGGCAGATGCCGCAGAGGCAGGGCCAGCACGTACTTGGAGAGAAGGATGATGCAGTTCTGGGCCCTCCTGCCGTCAATGACCGACAGCTCCTTGACCTTGCGGGAGGCCAGGTAGATGTCCTCAGTGGAGCCCAACTCTTTCTGCAACCGACAAGTGAAGGGGAAGGTTGAGGTGTGAGTTGTCACCAACCCTCTTCTTGCCCACCCCTCAGGAGCCACCCCCTACCAGCCTGGGCAAATTCCTGGTGTGTGGGGAAGAAAGTAGGGAAAGAAAAAGACAAGAGCGACAGGAGGGTACTAATAACTGACTCTAATATCTGGGACTTTACCGCAGGCTAAAATGGGGTGGGGGGACAGTGACCAGCCCCCTTTGTAGAGATTGTCCTCATTGGGCAAACCAGGGAAGGGGCTGCTCCAATGGGGAGGGTGTGCCTGTTCCCTATGGCTTTGGGCAATGGGACGTGGCCTACCATATCCGCTACAGAATCAACCCTCACTCTCACCATCCCACCCAGAAACCCTCCCCAGGTTTATGATGAGAAGTTGGTTCCAAGCAGGCACAGCCTAATATGCCCAGGGTAGAGGGCATCCACAAGTTCAGAGGAGTGGAAACTGAGGCAGAAGTCCATGCAGAATTCTCTCTTCTAAGGTTCTAGCAGGCAGATTCTCAAGAAATCAAAGATTCCACCCCCTTTGTTCTCTTGGGCGCTTGGTGAGTAGACAGGAGGCCGTCTGGTGTACTATTCCTGCTCTGGAAGGTCCATCCAAGGAGATGCTCCATGTTGCACAATTCCAGGGGCTCCCACTCACGTCATTATCTCTGTGAATTTTGCCCCTGGAATTGTGCAGTGCCCGCCTGTGTAGTCGTATAGGAATGGCTTGCCTCAGGCCCAGTGGGTAACACAATAGACCTAGAAGCCTTCTCCTTACTCCAGTAGATATTCACCTCCACTGCTGCCAGGGTTCTGTTTGAATTACCTCCCACTGCTACGTTTCTTCTTTCTCTTTGGGGACCCTCCCTCATGCCACCCTGTATGGACAGGCAGTAAGGTAGTGGGTGGAATAGATAGCCCTCATTTTTGGGCCCAGTATGGGGTAGCAGCCCAGGATAGTGGTTAAAAGTTGAAGTGTTCAGAGCCCAAGAGTGACTCACCTGCAGAGAAGGATTAGTTATCAGCTCCTAGGCAGGTAGCAGCCACAGCCAACAGAGAATTAAACATGCACAACATTAGCCAAGAGGTTCAGGGACCCAGAAACAGCAGGACAGATACAGGGATCCCTCATCATCTACTCTGTCCACTTTGTCCCAATGAGACCCCCATGGTTGGAGACAGGGACCTGGCAGTGACACTGGGCAGGAGCTGTTTCTAGCAGACATGCACTCAGAGCAGCCAAACAAAGCAGAAATCAGGCAGCTCCTGCCACCTGCCCAGTGGGACCACTGCTCCCCAGTCTGGGCAGACCAGGCCCCTGAATCTCCCCACCCCCAAGGCCTAGACTGCCTGTTCTTCCCTCTCCTCTGCTGAGAGCCTGCTGAGAGGGTGGAGGTATTCCTCCTCCCTGAGATGAGCCCATCTTTCTAAATAGGGGAGGAGATACAAACAAACTTGAGCTGGAAGCTGTAGAGAGTTGCGTTCATTCAGGCAGGAGAAAGCAAGTGTCCTTGATTGTGTGCCTTGCCCCTTGCCCCTCTGGTCTTTAGATATCCAAGGGGAGCTAAGGAGGCACCGCCTGCACCTGTACTTTCCCTTCCTGACACTGATGGAGCTGGAGCCACCAACTCAGAACCTGCATGGGGCATGGAGGGAAGATCATGGCTCCCGGGACCCCCCCTGCCCCATGACCAACTGCCCAGGGCTCCAACACAGGGAGAGGGGGCAGCACGGACAGCACAGCCTCTGAGATCCCTGCAGCTCTGCTGCTGTGAATTCAGTCCCAGAGATGGGGTGACCTGCTGATTGGCAGGAGGCAGAGGCTGGACTGAGTGGGCTTGAGAGGCGAGGGGCACAGAACACGGAGTCTTTCAGTCTCACCCCTTCTCCCTGGCTGGGAGGCCCCAGACCCAGTTTGTCCTTAGCCCCACACCCCTCTCTCCTGAAAGTCCCACCCCAGCCCACCTCGAGGCTCTGGAGACTGGAGAAGACTCTCAGACTAGGAGAAGGCATGTGACTGCCATGCCTGGGCCACCTCCTGCACACACTTCTCTGTCCTCGGCACCACGCGGGAGCCCCGATTCCCAGGCGCCAGTGCTCCAAAGAGCTCTACCAGCTCCAGCAGCCTTGGCTATCGGGCCAGCCTGACATGGGCATATGGCTAAATGTGTCTCCTGGAATTAGGGCACAGAGCCAGATGCAGTGGGCCCCCATATTTAAGTTAAAAAATAATCATCTGTTTTTTCCCAGAACCCCAAGACAGATCCAGAGCCTGACCCCCACCCCCATCCCTTTGGCCAGTGCCCTAGGAGCAGATGCGTGTGTCTTCAGTCTTCCACAGGCCTGGATTTGGCCGAGAGCGGGCCAGGGCACCCTCTCCAGAGCAGTGGGGTGGCAGGACCCAGGAGGGCACAGACCCCACTCACTGGCACCTGGGGAAGTCCTCAAGACTGGACCCCTAGGCTAAGTAGAGGAAACAAGGAAGATGGTAGCACAACGCAGAGTGGAAACAGGCCCTTGGAGGCAGGCCAGAGAGACAGCAAGCACCTAAGGCCTCCAGGCTAGTGATTCCCAAAGAGGACTTAAGGGGAAGGCCCCCAGTGGTGCTAATTACGATGTAGATTCCTGGGCCCCAACTTATCTCTGGAATCACATTCATTTGAGGATAAGTTCTGAGAATCAGCATGTTTGGCAGTCCCCGCAGGAACTCAGCATAGTTTGAGGCCCCCGCCCCAGGAATGCCCTGAGTTCTGCCACCAACTCACCCCCTCCCCACTTCCTCCAGGGCTGGAGGACCAGTCTTGCCTGCCAGCCACCTGCATGGAGAGCCTGTAGAGCAATGCCCAGGGCCTCTGGGGGCCTTCCCAGACTCAGCCCCAGCCTCTGCCCCTGAGGTGACACAGCACCCTCCACCTTCCTTACAGTGTTAACATCCTCTGCTCACAGGGTGTTGGGGGACAAAATATGGTGGAGAAAGCGGTTTGAATGGTGATAATGCCTTCTAGGTCAAGTCCCTAAATCCTGGGCCAAAGAGAGCAGGATTCGACAGTGGCCAGGCCTTGTGCCCCCACCTCCAGTGCTCCAGGGTGAAAGTGAGAAATGGATAAAACACTGCTACAATACTTGATGTGTGACTGTAAACCCTGATACGGTGGACTGTTTCCCCTTTCTGGACTGGACACCTCTAATTCATATCTGTGTCACAGTAGGCACGTGCGCCTCATAAAGAATGAAATCATTCAGTATGCACGTAAGGAACGACAGGAAGGAAAGAAGGAAGACAGGGAGGGAGGGAGAGAAGGAGGGAGGGAGGAAGGAAGGAAGGAAGGAAGGTAGGAAGGCAGGCAGGGAGGGGCTTAGGTTTGGGTTCAAGGGTGTGGAAAGTGGAAGTCAAGGCCCAAGAGGTCTTACCTGGTGCCTCTGATAGGCTGAAAACATTTTTTCAAAATCCTCTAGGTCCAGAATCCGAAATACCTGCATGTCATCAATCTCATTCCATACGGTGCCAGGGACACGCTCCTAAGATTCAGGGTAGGGAGATGACCCCACAGTTGACCCAACTCCTTCATTACAGAGATGCCAATGCCTCCCCAACCCCACCTGTCCCGCACCTGCACATACCACAACAACTGGGGTTTCAGACCTTCAGAAGGGGTCAATTGCTCCCCTCAACCTCCACCCCCCTTCAGTACTCTACCCCAGGGAGGAGGCCAGAGCCAGCCTCCTTCTCCTCCTTCCCTGTTGCTTGACGCCACATGCAAGCATGTTCCAGAAATCACTGGGAGTACTAGAGGGATGGGTGGGCAGTATGAAAGGGGGTACACTACATTCCTTCCAGAAAAGCAAAGACAGCAGCTGTGCTCTCAGGGAACTCCACGCAGGCCCACTCTCCCTACGGGGTAGGGTGCCCAGGAGACGCTCCCATCACTGGCTGCAATCACTGGAGGGACTGGGGCCGTGTGTATCTGGGATCCCAAAGCCTCAGCACAGACTGTATTTCCTGTATGTGAAGTGGTCATTTTCTTTCCCGAGTGTCTTCCTCCCACTCTCCCAGGTTCCCAGAAAGCAGACAAATGCCAAAGGTTGGGACACCTGGCACTGGTGGTGACTCTGCTCAGACCAACAAGACTGCCACAATTTCCCTTTGTCTGACCTAGGAAAGGTGTCTCCATCCTTTATGATTGGGATGGCTGCAGGGCTTTACATTCCAAGGTCTCTTAATCTAGGCGTCACCTTCTCTCTCTGTAGGACCCTGCACTGGGGTCTAGAGAGGAGCTGGTGCCCAGGCCAAAAAAAGAAAAAGCCATAGCAACGATGCAGCACCTTGCTGATGGCTCAGAGGACAGGAGGCTGGGCTTAGAGCACAGACAGCAGACAGCAGAGGTGTTCCACCCCTCACCTCTTGGGAATCCTCACCTAATTGAGAGCTCTGCTGTCCTGTCCAGTAGAATCTCCTCACCTTCCTGCACCTAGAGGGCAGCTGGGGAACCTCCTCTATGCCTCTCTCTCCCCTCCCTACATTGCCCCCCAGCAAGACTTGGAGAGAGAAACATACCTTTCACTCACTTTTATTTTCTTAAACTCTGTAAAGGGGAGGCTAGGCCAGAGCTGGGGGTGGGGACATTCCTGTGGCCTTCTGAAGGCCAGGGACCCTCTTGTGGAATGCCGGGCTGGGAAGCTCAGAGCAGCAAGGGAGACAGGCAACTGGCCAAACCCAACACAGACACATTCTTTTCATGGCAGAAACAACCAATGTGTGTGTGTGTGTGTGTGTGTGTGTGTGTGTGTGTGTGTGTGTATGTGCATGCACACGGGAGCATGCGTGGGGTAGGGAAGGGCATTGGGAGAGGAGTCAGGCTCCTGGAAAGGGGGGCGTGGGCAGCAGAGAGGAGATGGGAAGGGGAATGGAATCAGGGAAGGCAGGGAGGGGGCTCGCCGGGGCAGCGTAGGGTGCTGCGGCACCCAGAGTCCACTCTGCAGGGAGACCTCCCGCTAAGTCCAGGCCTGGGGTGGAGGCGGGGGGGAAGAGAAGCCCACAGGGATAAAGCTTCCCATCCTTCCTTCTTCGTGGTGAGGTCAGGGCGAGAAGGAAAGGGCTGGAGCGGGAGAGCTGGATGTTCGGCACTGGGAAGCACTTCCCGGGGACAGCAGGCTACACACCCCACTCTCTCGCTTCTTCCCACACACGCCCCACCACGCTCCCCACATTTGCCAGAAGGACCTGAGGCTCTTTGTGGAGGCATAACTGAGGTCTGGAGGCAGAGAGAGGTGGGTCTGTTCCTAATATTCCCCACATCCCAGCTCTCACCACGTTGCCCTGATATGCCCACCTTGAGTAATAATGCTCAAATTTAATTTTCCACTCCTCTGGCCAAGGGCCCATCATCTCCAGTCTAGACTCCTGGGGCTTCTGCCCCCACTAGAGATGTCCTTTACATGCCAGGGAAATCTTTCGCAAAAGCACATTTCATTCTGCTTCCCTCATAGAACATGGCCTTTGGGGTCAGGCAGGCCCGAGGGGCCGAACGCTCCCAGCCCTGCCATTGTGTGGGACAGTGTACAAGTGGAGGGGCACTGTGCTCTGCCCATGTCACAGAAGGGTAAACTGAGACTCACTGGGCTGACATGAGGATTAAGTGAGACAATACACTTAAAGCACACATGGTAGGGCTACTAATAATAATTAATCTAATATTGTTACTATTAAGACTTTCTGTGTGTCGGTCACTGTTCCAAGTACCTCATAGGTACTAAGTCAATTAATCCTCTCAGCAATCCTTTGAGACGGAGATTATCATCACCCCGTTTTTACAGAGCAGAAACCTGAAGCCCAAACAATTCGATGACCTGCCCATCACACAGTTAACAGCTTGGGGCTGGGGCAACAGGTTCTCGAAGATTATTCAGTGCCCCTCCATCCTACCCCTGCCGAAAATGTCTGCAACTTCTACGAATGTCCAAAAAAACCTACACTTTCCAGTCTAGGAATCAAACTCTGGCCTGCTCTGGGCCCCTGGGGAATTTGTATGGACTTCACTGTGGCTGGACCTTGGAGAAAACCCCAAGCACAAAGCTGCACACGATGAAAAGGTTGCAAAAATACTAGTTGCCTTGCCTGTCTTCCTTAACAATTGACACACCTGATAACTTCCCATTACATTTTTAAAACCTTATAAATTGTGAGTATAGGAAGCAAAGAATATTACTTCTCTTTTTACCACAAGAAAAAACACATCCTTTCTGATCGTGAACAAGGGCTGTGCAGAGCCGTCTGCCTGCGACATGCATTGGCCTTTCTGGCTCGCCTTGTGGCCCGGAGAGGTGGCCGCAGGGCACAGCTGGGCAGTGCAGTCGTCACAAACTTCAACAGTCTTGCTTCAAAATACTGCTAACGGGTGGCTCTCAGACTCTAATCACTCAGATTGGAGACGTTATCAGAGGCCCAGGAAACTCTGAATGGGCTGTATTCATGTTTCATTTTTCCACCATGGATTATAAAACCGGAGGGAGGCAGAATCTCTTAGAAATCGTCTCACAGATGAGCAAACTGAGTTACAGACAAGTGACTTACACCAGTTACACAGCCAGCTGGTTAAAGCCAAACCTCGTACGGTTAGAGGTAAGAATGTGTCCCTCAACCCCTCCCCAGGGTCTCTGTGTGTTTCCTGGAACACACGTCCCAGTTTGCCAGATGTTAAGCTCTGACGGGGCAACGTCATCTCTTACTTTTATCATTAGCCACCATAACCCAGCACAAAGCTTTGCATAAAGCAGACCTCAGGCCGCTAAGCACCTGTTTAGCAATCTCGCATCTCCTCCCACTTTGAGCTCACTGAGGCTTGAACAGAACGGTGCAGTTATGAACTCCCAGCGGTCCAACAGGCCCATATAACAAGGTCAGCGTGGACCCGTTAGTCCCAGCTCCAAAGTGGTGTCTGCATGGCTGTTGCTGAAGTGTGGGTATGAGTCAGGCTGACTGGAACCAGTCACCACGCGAGCGTTCACCTCAAGGACAAAGTCCCTGGTCCTCTTAATAGGACTCGCCATTGTACAGAAGCAGAGGCAGGGCCCGGCCCAGGCCGGAACTGGCCTCCCATTTCCAGGGGTCTCATGCAACTCAGGGTATCTCTACTCTATGCCTATGCGAGTCCCACAGAGGAACCGACTCCCACGCGTGGGCCTGGGATTGGCGATTGCTGGTGGACATGCTCATGGAGGCCTCTCACTGCGGGTCTGCACATGTGGCAATGTGTGCGGCGTCCCCCACGGAGGACGTCAAACTGGGACATCTTGACATCAGACTCTTCAGTCCTTTGTACACATTGCCCTGATCTTTACCAGGAATTAGAACTTGCCCCAAGCTCTTTGCCTATTTTTCGACCCTTTTCCTCAAATTGACCCTGTCCTTGAAATTCTAGCCCAGCCCTTGCCCCGTCTGTCTCTGTGACTCCATTAACCCTCAGCACACACAAATTCCATTTGCAGATGACGTTGTCAGTGTGAGCATTGCCACATGCCAAGTGTGTCTCCCAGTGCACATGATCTTCCCCATGGACGGTGAGCTGCCCGGCACAGCAAACCCCTCTGCTGCATCCCCTATGCCTGCCCCAACTCCCCACTGAAGGGAGGACCTGGTGGAGGGGCCCCTGCTACAGGCGAGGGGACCTGCTGGCCCTTCCTGGCCACTCACCTCATTCAGCTTGACCCAGTTGAAGGACTTCAGCGGGTGGGAAGGCTGGGGGACACGCTTTTTCCTGAGTGAGACATCACTGCTGGGGTAGGGGTCCTGAGGGAGGGGTGGGCCCATGCCGAAGCAAGGTGGGGCACCTGGGGGGGTGGGGGCCCCCCCAGGAGGAAGGGGTGGGGGTGGGGGAGGGGGGCAGCAGGCAAAGGGCAGAGGAGGTGGGGGTGGAGGCAGGTCACTGGTTGTCATGGAGGAAGACAAGGTGAGGGGGCCCCCCGGGGGAGGCGGGGAAGATACAGGGCCTGTCTGTGAGGAGACAGAAAAATCAGAAGGACAAAGCCATCAGTGCTGATGCTGTTCAGGTCCCCCACCACCCATCCTTTCCTTACTCTATTCTCTTTCTACCCTAGACCCCAATTCCTGCCCTCGCCTCCCACATGCACGGAGCCCCGTTCTCTCTCTCCGCATTCAAACATCGAACACATGTACACACAAAAAACCATAGACAAGGAACACATATGGTCACACATATACACACCAATCAGAGTCATAGTCACCGCCATGCAACAGCAGGATGGACGCATACAGTTGTATAGGCTACTGACTGCACAAGGGTCTCCAGCTGAGGGAGAAGGGGACCCAAAACCCCGCCTGCACTCTGCTTTCCAAGGTGTGCTTCCTGGGACAGCATCACCCAGAGGCAGGGAAATTATATTTTCTAATTAACACAAAGATGCCTCCCATACAGCCTGGGGGTCCCTTCTGCCCTGGCCTGAGGTCCACCTCTCTCCTCTCCCTCATCCTGGGTCCTCAGCCTCTCCCCACACCTGCTCTGCCCACCCCGTCCCGAAGCCAGGGTCTTGGCTCAACTCTATAAAAGGGAGAGGGTGCGCACATACTGAGAGTTCGCTGAGCTGGGCCACCAGCTCTGCCACTTGTCCCCGAGCCTGGCGCAGCTCCTGGGACTCCCGGGCCAGCTTGTCCTTCATTTTGTTCAGTGTCCGCATCATCTCTTCCTTCTCCAACGTCTTTGTTTCACATTCCCGCTCCTTCCTCTCCAGCCGGCTCACGAGCTCCATGTGTTCTGGAATGGGGGGGACAGAAGAGGAGATGGGGGAGAGAGTGAGTATCTGTGCTTCCCACCCTGGGAGAGGATGGGGTCCTAGGCTGGCAGGGGAAGGGTGTGGAGCGTGCAGCAGGCTCAGGCAGTCCCCCTCACCTTTCCGGAACTTCTCTGCCTGGTCACGCCACTGTTTCACTTCGTTCTCATTGATGAGCCTTGGGGAGTAGAGAGAGGGCGATGTAGTTGTTGACTGTTGGCTTACAGCTCCCAGAACCCATGGCATCTCTCCACTCCCAGGTTGGTACCCTGGTCTCCAATCTGTCCCCAGCCTCGTTAAAGAGGCCAGGACTTTGACTTTCCAGCCGTCTCTCCGGGACCCTATCCCTGCCCAGTTCATGTGATGTGTCCACATGGGCCGGGAAATGTGAAAGGACCTTAAGATACCTTTTAATCCAACTGCTGTGTGAGAGCGTTGAAGTACTGAGGCTCAGAGACCAGAGAAGGGGGAGAACTGATTAATGTTAGAGCTAGGACTACGTCACAGGTTTCCCTAAGTTGTATGACTTGTACCCTTTTGTAAAAATAGGTTTTGCATTTGAGAGAAATCAAAATATTGGCCCTATCCATGGTCCAGGCTTCCCAAGTCCAATGTCTAAGAACAAGAGAAATTGCTCCTCCCCAAAATACAGAATGAGTGCATTGAGGGTGAAACACAGGAAGCGCTTGTTCATGTCAAACTCTCCCAACAGGGTGTTAAAGTTAAGCTTTGACCTTGACACCAAGGTATAAGAGAGGTGAAATCCCAAAGTGATATTGCAATAATCATTTCTTTTGTAAATCTGAAAATATGGATGAGTCAGATCCAGGACCCTTGGTCTTCTCAACCATATCAAGGGTATAAATCAGGGGCAGAGCATGAAGTGGGGTGGGGAGGTGCGTATTTGGTGCAGAGACTTCTCTGGAGATAGCCATTGTGTAATCTCCTTCACCACCATCCAGAGAAGGGGTTTCTTTGGGCCCACCCCAAGAGTTTTGACCCATGCTCCCTGAAGTTGGGAGCAAGTCAGCATGGACTGGGGTCTGACTCAGGGCCAGGCAAATCCAGGGGGTGTGGAAGGACTGACCAGGAGAGCACTGCTGTGCTGGGACCTGCAGGCACTCCTAGAATTTGTCGGTCCAAGAGATTGCATGAGGCCTGCCGTGGGCCAGATGTAAGCCTTGTGGAGGAACTGGGCTGAAGCTCTCGTAAGCCCTATCCAAGGGATGCACCTGGGAGAAAATTGGGAGCATGTGCTCTGTGAGTCTCTGCGTGCTGCATTGCCAGTGAACCAGGGCTGATGGAAGGGCTGGAAGCAGCCAGCCAGCCAGCTGGAAAAAAATCCTGCATAGCCAGTGAGTTGGGTTCTATAGCGAGAGGCACCCAACAAGGAACTTTTGAAGATTCCAGGAACACTGACGTCTTTACCCATGTGCCAAGCCCAGAGCAGGAAGCCTGTTTACTAAATTATCTGATCAAGTAAGACCTTTTCCCCTTCTCCTTCCTGTCCCCAGGCTGAGGGGGTCAGAAACTAGTTAGCTAATGGAAAGGCAGGGTAGGAGATAAAGGGGTCAGAGGAGAAACAACGAAAAAAGGAAGGCAAATATCACACACACACACACACACACACCCTTTCCCACTCCAGTGGAGGAGAAAGATTAAGGCTAAACCAAGTCTAGAATGTTGATTCACATCTGGGACTACTCCTCCTAGTTGCAGATTTGAGGCTATGTTGCAGCTTCAAGTGATTTAAAGACTTCTGTTACCCATGAAGGAACAAATGCTCCGCTAGATCTGAGGAGTTTTCATTCTCCGGGGTGGAAAAGATTCCCCACTAAATAATGCAAAAAGTTAGTAGAAAATAAAACTAAAGCTGCCTTTCGATTACTTTATGACTTGTGCTTGCCCAGCATACCACTTAGGAGTTCTACAACATCCACATCCGATTTTTTGTGCAAATGAAAACAGTAGCCAGAATAGCTCAAAAATCATTTTCTTCTTGGCTTTGGAATGTAATATAATGAATTACTGCAAGCCGACTCACCTCCTTAAGGGCAATTGGGTCAAACTCACACTGAGAGTTAAGTAAAAGTTTAAAGTTAAAAATTAGTATATTAGTGTGAAGTCTTATTATTTAATTAGTATAAATTTAAATTTGTTTCTCTGAGTTTCTCTCTATCCAGGTCAGTAAAAGATGACAGGCCAGAAGGCCTCGTGCTCTGACAACCTCATCCAGCAGACTCGTGATCAAATGGCCACGTTCTGTGTCAGTGGTCGCCAAGCATCTACAAAAGGCCAGAGTAAATATTTTAAGTTTTACATACCACGTACAGTCTCTGTCGTATAATCTTGCATTTGTTTGTTTAACATGCAAAAACTATCCTTAGCTTGTGGGCCATACAAAAACGAGCTGGAGGAATGGAATTAGTGTATGCACTGTGGTTTGCTGACCACTGCTCTATGTTAATGTGTTTAATTGCTCTATGCTAATGTGTTTAAACTCCCCCTCTATCCAACCCATGCCATGGATCACTGAGAGTTGAGTATATACCCTATACATCTGTGCTGTCCAATATGGTAATCACTAGCCACATGCCATGTGGCTATTCAAATTTAATTTAAATGAAATAAAATTAAAAATTCCGTTCCTCAGTTACACTAGCTACACATCAATACTCCATAGCCACATTTGGTCACCACACTGGACGGTGCAAATATGAGGCCTTTCCATTGGCTCACAGAGTTCTATTGGCCAGGGCTGCTCGAGACCCATCTGGGGATGTCTGGGTTGAGAGAGGGAGCCGAGGTTTCCCTGGCTGACCAGAGTGGGAGAGTGACGGGGAAGGTGGAGGAAGACAGGGCAAAGGCTGACCGCTGCTCACATGTTGACGATGTTCTTAACGTTGAAGTTCTCCAAGGGAGCCAGGTCAGGGTCCACACCCCGCTCATCCTGGAGGACAATCTGCTGGAGGATGCGGTCCAGGAGCTGCCACTGCTGTAAGTAGCCACCATTCCGCTTGTCTGGGGGATGACAGGCACCACAAACTTACTGAGCCCTGCAGTTCCCAGGGGCCCTGCCCTGGAGTTACTGCCTAGGCTCTGGCTGGAGAGGCATGGCCCTTCCCCACCCGTAGTGAGCTCCCCGTCTGGTGGAAGAGGCAATGCCACTGCTGACAATGGCAACTCTCTAAACCAGTCATGTCTTGATTATCTGCAACTGACCTTCTATGAACGTGTCAAACTTCCCCCCGCCCCCTGGTATATTTCTCTACTCCCCGAAATGCTTTCTGGTGCTTTTCTTCCCTGTATGCCCTTCCCTCAGGGCATACTGTGCCCTGAGAATGCAAGTTACTTTTTACATTATCTATAAAAAGCACCTGCTTCAAAATATTACATGATGAATAATGAAGTCTTCAGGGAAATTTTTTAAAAAAGATTTTAGGATTATCTATACTATTGCCATACAGAGAAAGATGAATGGAAGCTGATTACAGGTGTGCACTGAGAGACAGTAAAAATGAGTGAAAGAAATGCTTAATGGAACCCGAGAAGATTTCTTGTGGAGGTGACCTTCAACTATGAAGGCAAAGACATTGTGTGTTGTGTGTGATCTCAGCCCCTCACATCGCCTCTAATGATAGTCTGGCTGGACATGGACTTCCTTTTTATGTGACAGCCACAAGCTCTCCATCCTTGGTCTGTGATCCCAAGCACTTTGTCTTACTGACCACCCTAGAAAGCCAACGAGTACAATCCTGACATCGAAGTCAAACCACAGCGCCTACAGGTAGAAGATCAGGTCTGCAAAATCCGATTTGGGGGCAGAACAGAGGGACCCATTCACTTTGTCCGTGGAACGTCAAACACAGGAAGCCCTGGGAGCCAAAGAAGGCAGGTTTCCCAGGGACTTCCACGTCTTCCACCAAGACCTTTTGGGCTGAGTTCTGGAGAACTGACAGCTTCCCCAGCCAGGTCACTGCGTCTACCTTCTCTACCACTCCACCAACATGGGCATTGCAAAGTGGCATAGTTGTCCATTCACGTTCCCCACAAGAAAACAGTGTAAGGTAGAACATGTTTAATCTAAACCCTTGACCCCAAAGAAACAAAAATCCCTTCTGTATGTCAAGAACTCCTTGGTCTCAGATTCGTTCACTGTAAACTGGAGATCATAATGTACGCTCTGTAGGTCTTTCAGCGGTTTAGAGATGACGTGCTGACGGGCCTCACATCGTGCCTGGCCCAGAGCTGGCACACAATAAATTACGGTTGTCATCACCATCACCACGATTGCAGCACCATCACCACCGCTGAGGAGAGCTTAGCTAGGTTGACCACGATGGTAGACCACACTAGTTTTTAAGATACTCTCTTTTGTGAAGAGCTTAAGTTCCAAATGAGTTAAAGGTCATTTCAAATTGCATTCTGGGGTGGCTATTAGCAAGTACATATAGTTTATTCAATCACTGTGCACACCTGGATCTTAAGAACTTAGCCATCTGCTCTTATAGATGCTGACATTTGGTAATTGTAGGGAGAGGCAGGGGCAGGGGTGTTAGGGTGGAAGCCAGCAAGGACTAGATGGAGGAGTAGATAAAACCTGAAAAAAAAAAACAAACCCAGGAATGCTCATTGCACATCTGTGCTACTCCCCCAAGGACAAAACTTCATTTTGGCACTCCCTAAGAGGACTGATCACTGCTTTGTCATGAGTTGACAGCCAAAGCTGTTTGATTTTGCAATGATCAAGCTACTGCTCGCTGGACGGGGATGTTGGAGTTGCACAGAGGCAAGCACCCAGCCCTTCTCCAGGCAACAGTGGAAGTCCTGGCTCCAAGGAGGGAGGGAAGAGCTGGGGCCTTAGTCATCAGGTCTGGTCTCCCGAGGGCCAGAGGGAGACGTACGTGGTCAGGCCCCCTGCCCTGGGAAGGTACTGAAGCCTCATGTCAGCCTGCCCAGAGCCAGGGCACAGGCCCAGTGGAGGGGAGCGGCAAGTACAGGGAACTCACAGGGCATCTGCAGGCAGTGGTGCAGGACAGAGAGCAGGCAGGGGTAGGCCTCAGTATGCTTCAGCTTCTTGTGGATCAGCTCGAACATCTGGGAAGCACTCTTAGTGTCGATGTGGACCTGGGAGGCGAGGAGGGCACAGTGAATGGAGAATGCGGAGGCAGCAGAGAAATTGAGTAGGGCAGACAAGACCCCGTTTCCATCCGCTGAGCCCCATCTCTCAGGAGAGATTTTCTCCCCTTGCCCCTGGCCCAGGCTGTCCTGTACACTGCACAGTGTTTAGCCACACCCCTGGCCCTATTGGATGCCAGTGACGCCCTTCATACCAGTTGTGACAACCTAAAATGTATCCAGACATTTGTTCCCAGGGGAGAGGAGAGCAAAATCGTCCCTGGTTGAGAACTGCCAATCCAAACGAAGGAAACGAAGCAGGGGCATAGGTGATTCAAGGTAGCAGGTGGCAGGTGGCATAGGTCCAGCACCTGGTTCAAATCCCAGATCTACTCTCTAGTTGGGTGACAATAGGTAAGCTGCTTATCCTCTCTAAACGCAGTTTCTTTACCTATAAATCCAGGGCTTTTGTGAAAATATAACAGAATATCACTAGGTGACTATAAAACACCACCCAAAAGTGGGTTTCTATTTGGATAGGGATTTTAGAATACAATATTTAAGTAGCAGAGTTGTGTGTTTTCAGAGTTGCTAAGGCTAAAATAAAAACACAATTTTGTTTGTTAAGCATGATCCGGTTAGGGATAGGGAGAGGTGACTCGGGAAATTGCTGGAAGGCAGGAGGAAAGTCAGCTGAGGAGAGGTGTCTGAGACTAATCACATGCAAGAACTTTCTCTCTATTTGGGGGTTTCAGTCTCCTCTGGTACAGACACCCTACCAGGGGAGGCCCACCGGGGCAGCATACTGCCAGGGCTCTAGAAGCAGAATGGAGTAGTTAATTTTAGGTGTCAACTTGGCTGGATTAAGGGATACCCAGATAGCTCGTAAAGCATTATCTCCAGGTGTGTTTGTATGGATGTTTCTAAAAGAGATTGGCCTTTGAATATGCCCTCACCCAGTGACCCAATGTGAGCAGGCACCATCTAATCCAATCAGGGATCAGATAGAATAACAAGCACAAGGAAAGGAGAATTCTCTCTCTCTCTCCCTCTCTCTCTTTCTGTCCTGGAGCTGGGACACTCTTCTTCTCCTGCCTTTGGATAGCAGAACTCCAGGTTCTCCAAACCTTGGACTCCGAACTTGCACCAGTGGCCCCTCGGGTTCTCAGGCCTTCAGCTTTGGACTGAGAGTCACACCACAGGCTCCCCTGGATCTCCAGCTTGCAAATGGCCTGTCCTGGGGCTTCTCCACCTTCGTAATCATGGGAGCCAATTCCCCTCATAAGAGCCCTCTCATCCATCTGTCTGTCTCTCTAGCTAGCTAGCTAGCCAGCCTACTGCGTATGTTTCCCCAGTGAACTCTGAGTAACACGCAGGACCTGGCGTGAGGGTGCCACCAGGCAACACAGCCCACACCGGCCCCACCACAGCACAGCGTCTAGAGAAGTAGCTGTGGGGCCCCTGGAGCCCTGCCACAACCGCTGCTGCCCAAGGGCTCCTCACCATGTCAAACCTCCTGGCTAGCTCCAGGTCATCCTCATTCCGGACCATCTCGAAGAAGTCTAAATGCCTAGATAGAATGGGGGATAGGGAGAGTAGACATTACAGCCAGAACATCCCGGATTGAGGGTCACAACCCCTTCAATCCCCCACCAGCTAAATCTGGAAGCTTTATCAGGTGAGGCCAAGGAAAAGCCAGAAAGAAGCCCCTGTCTGCAGGACAACACTCTCCCCTGCTTTATAACATCCACGACCCTCCTCAGGGAGCCCAACCCAGGGTCCCTTCCCCTTAGACCGGGTTTCTCAATTTTGGCACTGTTGACATTTTGGGCTGGATTAGCCTTGGTTACGGGAGTCTGATCTGTAAATTGTAGGATGTTTAGCAGCATCTTTGGCCTCAACCCACTAAATGCCAATAGCACTCCCAGTGTGACAATCAAAAATGTCTCCGGCCATTGCCCAATGACTCCTGGGGGATAAAATCACCCTCAGTCGAGGAGCACTGCCCTACAGCTATCTTCCCCAGTGTTCTCATACCGCCCCCGAGTCAGCCCTCAAACCAGTCTCTCCTTGATTTCTACCCCCGTTCACACGCTCAACCACTCCACCTCTAAAGGAACCATCCTCTGTCCCCTAAAATCTGGCATAATAAAACAGTCTGTACCATTGGGACAGAATGGAGGGGCCTCCCTCCCTCCTGGTATCACACAGGAGTTTAATTGTGTCCTTTGATAACAGGGCTTTATAGCATGCATTTTGGGTGGGGTGTTTCTTTATTAAGCAGGAAGGTATCGCAGGACATTTAGCATTCCTGGCACCCAACAAGCAATATCAGTGTTGGCCCCCACAAACCAGTTTGAAAACCAAAGAACACCCCCACATATTTCCAAATGCCCCCCAGGAGGGCAGCACAGCTATGGTGGAGGACTGCTGGGTTCACCTGTCTGTAACATCAGAGATGAGACAAGCAGCTCAGCAAAGAGGACAGGTAGGCACACCTGCCCACACAGAGCTGATTCTGAATCTATGCTGGGTTGGCCGGTGGTCTCTGCTGGGAAGGGCAGACTTCGCAAAGGTCCTGACCATCCCCAGCCGAGGCACTGTCCCCACAGGGCTGTGGTGGGGATGGGCAGTTGGGCCTTACTTGTCCAGGATGGCATTCTCATGCTGCCGGAGCTTGTCGATCACAGGCTGTATCCCCAGCATCAGGAACTCATACCGTAGATGTAGGCGGAACTCCAGATTATCCTGGGGGTCACCAAGGGAGGACCAGACTCATCGGCTGGTCTCAATTTCCACAACAGTCCCCAGTGGACCCCTCATCACCACCCCAGCCACGGTCCCACCACATCTCTTGCAGCAACTCACCTGGAGATGCTTCGGGTCCCCGAGTTCCAAGAAAGAATGGGTGGGGTGGAGGGGAGACATCCTTGACCTTACTATTTCTCTTTTAGGTCACCTTCCTCACTTCCCTCAAGCCCCTTGCCAGTTATCTCTTAGTTTTTGACATCGAAGAGCAATATTTTAGAGAGACATGGAGTCTTGGAATCAGACAGATCTTGGTTCAAATCCCTGCTCTGCCACTTACTAGTCTTGTGACCTTGGGAAAACTTTAGTTTTCATCATTTGTAAAATAGGCATAACATGACTTTACCCAAAGACATGATATCCATGAAAATGACCTAATGAGGTATGGTTACCAAGTAATAAGAACAGCTGCCAGCCACAAATAGCTGGCACTGACAAAGGTGATGTCAGCACATTAGGGGCAGATCCTTTCCCCAACCCACCTCGCCTAACCCAGATCATCAGGACTGGCTGCAAAAAAAATATGTCGGCAGAAAGACGGAAAAGTAGAGATCATCAAATTGCCCCTTTGTCCCCTTTTGTCCTTCGAATTGAACTTGCCCAGGGCAACTGATTGCCTTAGAATTTGGGAAGTTCACCTGCTCTTCAAGTTCTTCTAATGTTGCCATTTTTATAGTCTGAGAATCTCATCCTGACTTCCAAAGAAGGGAAAGCAGAAGCCACACCCTCTAACAGAAGAGGCCAGAGGAGCAGGACCAGCCAACCAGAAGTAGCTCAGAAACAAGGCTCTAGAAAGAGGGACCCCAACCTGCCCTCCTCCCACCCATAACCCACCAGCAGCCTGAGCCGTCTTTAGCCAGCCTTGCTTGGGGGCTGTCCAGGACACTCACAATGCATGATACTACCTGTGCGGGAACTCCCCAGGAGCCCTCCCGGGTTTAGATAAAATCAGAAACCATAGTGTGGAGAAGCCAAGCCAGAATTAGGCCTCACCACAACTTTGAAAGGCCCCAGATATGACAGACGGTGGGTTACATGCAGTCCAGGTTTGGCTAATGTGACACCAAGGTTCATGACATGCATTTCTTTGTTGGCCCCAAGTGAAGAAGGCAAGAGGTTACAAAGGCCATCTAAGGACAAGAGTAGTGGCAGCCACACCAACCAGGTGCCTCGGCCCCTTCCCTCTGCTACTTCCCCAGGAAGCACGCACACTCACACACTCTTACTTGGGCCCAGAATGTCAGGCAACTGCAATGGCAAGGAGAAGGTGCCTCACCTCTCCAGCTCCAGCATTGAGGACAGCATTGATGAAGGACATGATGGCCGTTTTCAGGTTCACTTCATCCCGGTACCGGCCCAAACTGCGGTCTAGCTCGTTCAACAGAGTCTGGATGGAAAGACAGGACAGAGCAGGAGGGGAGGTCTCAGTATCCTACAAGTGCAGCCTCTGAGCCTTTGCTCCTGCTGTTCCAACTGCCTAGAATGACCCATACTTCTCTCTGCTCAATCTTGTCTATCCAACGTATCTTGGACTTCACCAAACCTCACCTCTGCCTAGAGGCATCCTTTGCCTTTGCACACTTCCGTCTCAGTACTACCTTACTCCACTCAGCCCTCGGGGCTTGGTTTACAGATAGGGCGTACTCCCTGCCCAGCTCCTTGACAGCACAGACGCTGCTTTTTATCCCTTTTGCATCTTCAGCAAAGAGTCAGAAGCCACTTTCAGCACAGAGCAGGTGCTCAAAAATGTGTGATTACAAATAGCCTATACTGGTGCTAAACCACAGAGTGTGTAATGTCAAGGGATCAAGGGTGCCAGGCACTGTGCTAAGACACTTTATACTTATTTTCCATCCCATAAGGGAAAAGAAAAGGGAATAGCATGGCCTGAGCTCCAAGGGCTGGTCCCAGTGTCCCCACATTAGGCACTGGCCCAGGCACGAGACCTAAAATCTTGACCCCAGGAATTGAACTTAATTCAACAATTCTTGACTGAGCCTCTATCGTGAGCCAGGCCTGAGCTCAGAGACGTAGAGCCACAGAAATAAAGCAGGCCAATATTCCGGCCTCTGGAACATGCGTGTGGTCTAGTGAGGAGGACAAGTTCATTTTCCACCCAAATCCGTAACTCGTAAGGCACCGCACGTGTTTTTATGTAAGCTCTCCGGGTCCCAGCACTCTCTGCCTGTGACGTTCCAGGAACAGGCACGCAGCCCACATTCTCACCCACTCCCCCAGATTTAGCTACAAAGAATCCTCAGGCCCTCACTTCCAGTATGCGACACTCCTGACCTGCTCTGCTGCCACCCACCCTCCGCCTGGCCCCTCACCTGAAAGCGTGTTCGCTCTGCAGCATACACCTGGTAGTGTAGCATGGCCTGCAGCACCTTCTTGTGGCCGCCGGGCACAAGGCACACGGCGCCCAGGATCTCCAGCACAGCCACCTTTGTCTTGCTGTTCTCCGTGCGCAGGCTCTGGGCGATGGTGCTGATGGCCTCGGGCTGCGCCAGCACGTGCGCCCGCCCCTGGGAGTTGTTCATCAGTGCCTTGATGCAGCCGATGAGGGAGGTGTGGATGCGGCTCTCGCAGGTGGCATGGTCCATGCTCCGGAGGAAATTTAGCAGACAGGTCAAGCCCTCCAGCTCGATGAAGCGGGTCACAAACCTACCAGCCAGAGCCATTAGCAAATATGGTTTACCGTATTTGCATGTGATTCCGTACACATTTCGCAAATAGTTACCCTATTACCTTTGTACCACCATGCACCTTGTCCCACCTATAGCAGCTGCTTGGTTCCTTTATAAAGTTTATCTGAAACACTGAAATCCTATCGTCCTCACAAAAGACTCCATCTTATTTGCATTTTAAATACTACGATTTGCATATCATTGATAGCAGCTGCATAGCTAAAATAGTATGTGACGGGGATGATCCTGATAATTATTACAGCCATTAAACCTGAAGACACCTCTCCTGTGAGGATGGGAATTAAGAGAATTACAGTCAGATAACAAAGAGGACTTCCAGACAGGGAGGCCATCAGAGTCACTGAGTTGAGGGATCAAGGCTGGGGAAGATACATTTCAAGTGATCCTTAAGAAAATAGTAGAGTTATCTGAACACTAGCAGAAAATATTAAAACTTTAGTTCACAGGTTCTTAGCTTGGAGTCTGTGTTCCCTAAAGGGTCTATGGACAGCATTCAGGGTCCAAGGACCTGGGTGGGAAAAGAAAATTACATTTTTATTTCTGGTAACCTCTAACTAAAATTTAGCATTTTTTCTCAAAGTTAAATGTAGGCAACAAATGACAGTAGCAGTGGCACTACTGTGACTTTGCCAAAGAAATCACAGCTGCTTCCATATCAAATCACAGCTGTTGCAGGTGTCTCGAAATACCATTCACACTCATCGGTTCTTCAAAATTATGGCGGTCATCAGACTCGCTGCTAGTTCTTGCTATTTAAGGTGTAAAGAAGCACACTTATTGCTATCTCACTCATTTTTACTGCTTGGTAGCTGTATTTTGATTTAATTGGTTTATTTTTAATCTTATCTTTTTCTCGATTTTATTTTATTATTTAAGACATCATTTCTGAGAAGCAGCCTATCGGTTTCATCTGGGTGCCAGACATCCACAGCGCATGCGCGTGCGTGCGCACGCACACACAGACACACACACGCACACGCACACATAATGTGTGCAAATGTCTAACAACTAGCTCTTTGGGGGAGGAACAAGGCATCGTTATAGTGTTTGCTCATTTCTAGGGTATAAATACTCCCAGTGTAGCCACTTTCTAGCTCTCAGTTTGGCGTCCTTGAATGTGGGGTTGGAAGAGACGCACTATCTACGGTGTTTCCACCGCGCACATACAATGGGTGTAAACTCAAAAGCATATGCTATGGTAAAATGTAGAAAAATAATCAGGTAATTAGGGAGTGATGAGTTTCAAGTATTTGTTACCTTTGTTTTGATATAATTTATATGAATCTTAAATTTTTATAATTCAAATTTTAATCATAGCTATGTTTAACAAGGAGCTTACAAAACTGCTGAAAATTTAACAGTCGGCTTTCACCAGCTGGTACGAGCCAGTTCAAGTACACCCATAGGCAGGCGCAAACACAAGGAGACCCCTAGGTGTGGGAGGCCCTCCCTGAACGCCCCACGCTGCGGTCTGGGGAGGAGGAGGAGTCCCTCTGGGGCTCTGCGACATCCCTGCCCTCTTCCTTGCCCGCAGGGCTCCCATTCTACCTGGCAGAGCCCATCCAGAGACGCCACATCCCCCCCTAGTGGCGGGAATGTCTCTCAACCCACGCCCACCTCCTTCCTGGCTGGGGCGCGCCCCCTGGTCCCTCCTCCGTCTCAGCAAGCTCCTTCTTCTCCACCTTGTCTATTTGCCCACCCTCCTGTTCTAGTCCATCTTCTCTCTCAAAAAAAAAAAAAAAAAAAAACAGCAAGTACTTGCCCTCGCTTCCTCTTTAGAGAGAGCTCCTCAGGACCTGAGGTTTACCCACTTTGCTACGTCCATCCGCCCTCCTCCCCAACACCCTGCAGCACCCCCGGGATAGGAGAAGGATGAGCTGGGACGTGAGGTGAGCTGAAGTGGACTCTCAGGAATGCCGCCAGGCGGACCGGCATGGCAGCAGAGCTCTCCGTGGAGGGGCTGGGTGGAGAAGGGCCGCAGGGGGAGAGGAAGAGAGGGAAGGGTCACCTCATGGGCTGCGTCCGGAGAGCCGTCTTCAGGTCTTCCACGACTTGGTTCCTCATCTCTGTCTCCTCCTCATCAAATGCGTACAGACTCTGCATCTGAGGGGCCCGCAGGTAGAAGGGGACAGAGGTCCCTCTGGGCCGCCTGTCTCCCAGCCACCTGCACTCCCAGCCCAGGTGTGACCCAGGGGCCACCTGGCCTCAGGAAAGGCCAGGCCTCAGAGAATGGTTTACTAAAACCATTACAGTGTCAGACTCTGAGAAGACCCAGGTTCTGGGCCCAGACTTCACTTTTCTCATCTGTGAAATGGGGAGAATGATCGGCCCAGGCTATTTCCCAAGCCTGTGTGATATCCAGCTGGGTTTATAAATGTTTAAGTGGTTGGGGGACTCTAAGGTGGGACAGAGGAGGGGTGGATTATGATAAAACTTCGTGAATAACTGGAAAGCTGCAGGGCCCCAGCTGAGTGGTTTGGGGTGTGTGTAGTAGGGGTGGGGAGAGGGGGTCACTCTCCTCCACAGCCTTTCCAGGTGGGGGCAGGGCAGGAGAGGAGCGGCCACTCACCGCAGCCATGGAGTTGATGCGGTCAATGTAATAGTCTGGCCAGCTGGTCGCCAGCTTGTTCGGGTCCTCCTGCTCCTGGAACGAGAAAGAGGACGGTATGGACTAACCAGCAAGACAGGCCCCTGGCCTGCGATCCTGAAGCTTCAGTCTATGACCGCAGAGGGATTCATTTCCCAGCCCTGCCCATGTGGGGTAACTTGGAGGAAGCTGCAGAATCTCCCAGGCTTCCATTTCTTCCCAGGTAAAATGCAAGTCACAAACATTGACTCTCAGGACCAAACACTGATATGCACAGAAACTATGCAAGTGTATATACTTGGAATGGGTGCAAATTTGTGCTTACGTTTTGTACATCTTTTCCTAAATTTTATTTTTCTGATAATCTCATTCTCATCTTTTACAAAAGTATTCATCTGCGTTGTTTGGAAATTTTAAAACTTAGTCTTTCTCTCGGCTTCTTTAAGGACACTGACATAAAGCACTGGGTGCAGTGTCTAGCACATGGTAGGTGCTCGATAAATAGTCAATTTACAAAAAGAGAGAGAGAAATTCCCAAGGCCCTGGGTTTGGCAAAGACTCGGGAGCCCCTCCTGGGCCTGTGATTTAATTCCTAACTCTCCTGACTGTAGGGTGTGTGTAGCTGGAAGGCAGAGCTCGGATGTGAGGACCTTTGGCCCAGTGCTCAGCCCCCAGGAAAGTCTCAACTCCTCCCCAAGTGTGGGCAAGAATGACAGGAGTTAAATAAACACTAATGTTGATTGCAAATCCAGCCTCCTCCAGCCAATGGATCTGCTTCTGGGCATTGCACGTGTCCTGCTCGTTCTTGTCCCTGTGCCCCGCATCTGCTTTCTGCCAATCTCCTGCTTCCAAATTGACATGAAAACTTAACCTCCTCCACACCCTCCCTGCAGAACCACCTCTCTGCAGCTGCCAGCTGGCCCTGCATCCCTCAGCTCTGTCCACTCAAACTTCACTATTGTGTTTCATAAAATCCAAATTTTAGACCAGTGGGAAGGCTTCCTTGTTTTGGTCTTTATGATTTCCCATGGCTATACGTGTTAAAATCTCCATGACTGAAGGCCCAACATTGTCTCCTGCCTTGGGGAGGGAATCACACCACCAAAAACAATTGCATCCGCAAACATACTTTCCTACACTCGCTGGCTCATCATTTATTTATTCCATATGCATTTAATGAGCATCTACTAAATGCCAATCGCCATGCTGAGCCCTGAAAGTACTGAGTAAAGAGTCATGGCCTCTGCCTTCCATGTAACAGTGCATGCCAGAGAAAGGGCGACAAACGCTCTGTGGGGAGCTGTCCATAGCGGGCCTCGGGGTGCGGGGAATCTAACACAGACGGCTGTGGGGGGTGGGCCGGGGGTGGTCCAAAATGACTGGGTTGAGTTATGAAAGATTATTAAGGCTAAGACAGGTTGGGAGGGGGTTATAGACGAGAAAGTGCCATGTGGGAAGGCAGAGGGGTATGAAAGTGTGTGGGAAATTATGTATAATTTGGTTTGGAAGGTAGCGAGAGATGCCCTTATATTTTAATAAATCTTTTATTTTAGTTGTACAAGAGATCAACTTAAGGGAACTCCATAATAAATCAATTTGGAAAATGGAGAATGATGAAATATGATTAATTACTCCTGAAATTTTTCTCTTCTTTTTTTCTTTCCCCCCTCTCTTTCCTCCCTTCTTCCCTTCCTTCCTTCCTTCTCCCTTTCCGTGACTTGTGCTTTTTTAAGACCTGCTTTTCTCACAATGAGATTCATAGACACAGCGTCACATTCTGCAGGTGCTTAATAAATGTGCACTGAGTACACTAAACAGTGGCTGTGGTTGTGCAGCTTGTGCAGCTTGTCACAGGTTCTCAGACTCCAGCACTTTTCTCCCCAGCGGTCCTGAGTTCTAGCAATGGTGTAGCCACTTGCCAAACAGGCTGGGTGACTTTGGAGAGTTTATTGCCTCTCCAGGCCTTCCTGGCCTCATCTGTAGAATAAAGAACAAAAATAAAGAATAATAAATGAAGAATAAAGAGATTGGATTGTTTCTCAGGTTCCTTCCAACTCTGAAATAGTGTATGATTCTATTCTTCCAATTTTCTAAGGTCTGGCTCAGTGTGGAGCCCCAGGAACGGGACGATTGTCTTGGCCAGGGAGAGTAAGAGAAGAGCTACGAACGCTCACAGGAGCATGAAGGAGAAACAGCTCAGACTCGGCCCAGACCTGCCGCCTCCTGCCAGGAGGGAGAGGGCCTGAGTCTCAGGTGCAGGAATGACCAGGCTCTGATCCCCAAATACCCATCCTCTGAGGGCAAAGGGCCAAGCTGCGACCCAAGTCTGAAAAGTAGGAGGGCGAGGGGCGAGGAGAAAGGTGGGCCGAGAAAGGAAAAACCAGAGTAAAAGAAACAGAAAGGCTAAAATAGAAAGGGGGCAGGAGAGAGACAGGGAAAAGGAGCTGAGCGAGAAAGACTCTGAGATGGACACAGAGGAAGAGAAGAGAACACGCAGCCACCAGCAAAGCAGAGGGAGGAGATAAAATCCAATTAAGCCCTGACTGGGGCCCAGCACACCCCTTTTCAGGGAGGGCCACAATCAAGAGACTAACCACATCTTTTAATGAACAACAGGAGAGGGAGGAAACGGTGGGGAGAACAAGGACTGATGTGTGATCCTAGCCTGGGACAGGGCAGAGGCCAAAGATCTAAAAACTCTAAAAGCCCTGTACCCCCACCCCCTGCAAACTGAATTATTCCAACGAAGCTGCTCCCAGGTGTGGCCCAGGGCTGCATGTCCCGCATGCCTGGGGACAGGCACAAGAAGGGAGTCCACGCTGCATTTTGCATCTCTCTAACACAGCCCCATTCCTGGAGCCCAGCAGGCCCTGCTTAAAGAGTTTCTGGAAAAGAGAATCCTATTTCCCTATTTCAGCTCCAGGAGGAATGGGATTTTTTTTTTTTTTTTCTGTTTTATTCACTGTTGTTCCTCAATGCCTAGAACATGCTGGCGTGTTGAATGAATGAGCGAGCAAGGCAGCACGAGCTGCCCCATGCTGGGGACCCTGAGATGTGGCAGGGGAGAGGCCAGAGAGGTCACCTTCTTCTTGCTGCAGTAGATCTGCCATTTCTTCTCTGGGGGCAGGGCGAACATAGCCTCCCGGTTTTTGTCAGTGAGATCCAACTCATCCTGCAGAGATGGCAAGAAAAAATATGACTGAAACCAGGATGGGTGACATTAGAATGTCCTTCCCCACAGGGAATTACAATTCCCCCAAACCTATTCTTCAGCTACCGTCTTCCTCCCAAAGAGCATCAAAGATATAAGGCAGTTCTTTCTCTACTAGAAACACAGCCCTAGCCCCTTGTCTCAACCCAAGCCCATGGGCGTTCTATCGATGCTCCCCTTTCTTCCTGCCCGCCCCTCACCCTGTAGAGACAGGCTGTAACCCACCCTCCTGCTCCAGGTTGCCCTGTTCCCTGCCCATCGCCCTCACTGCTTTGCTAGCCCCTATTCCTCTGCCAAGGGTTTCTTGTCCTCCTTCTCTCCTTCCTCGGCTTGTCAACACCACAAGTCAAAGCCTGACAAAGACCGAGTCATCTACAGACCTAGTTCTGCCTCCCTCTCAGATCCTTGCCCCATCCTTCAAGTCTACCTGCCCCTGGAATCTCTCCCCCAGAAATTCTCTGGCTGCCCCAACCTAGGCCCGAGTCCTGGTACAGGCTGGGGAGAGCTAGTGAGCACAGGTGCTGAGCAGAGGAGGAGGGGTGCCCCGCGAAAACACAGGTCGCCCCCCGCCCCACACAGGTAGTGTCTGTCAGAGGCAGCCCCTCCACCCACAGGACCACCAAGACCAGGCGGAGCACACACGAGGCGTGGGCTCCACCAGCTAGTCCACACTTTCCAAGGAGCACAACTGAGAAGTTTCTGAGCAGTCACATGTGATCTTGTATTGTGGTTAGGTATACACTTGTCTTTTCCAGCCGGTGGTCTCTACCTCTAAATCAGTGGGCATTTCTTGGCAGTTCTGCTCAGCCTGGATAGTGTGTGACTGCTGGCCGCTCCCTCCTTATTGAATCTCTCTGCCCTGGTCCCTTCAGCAACCGTGCTCTCGGGCAGTCTCTCCTGCTCCACTTTCTGCTCCTGCCTGGGCTCCTGTGATGGCTTCTCCTCCTCTGTCCTGCCTCCAAACTTGGTGTCCTTTCCTCTCCTCCCTCTATGCTTCTCCCTAGGGGAGGCCTCCTCACCCATTCCCAAGGATTTAGTTATTATCCCAAATGCTCTCAAACCTGTACCCCTACCCGCCAATTTCCTGAGCTCCAGAGCCTGGGGCCCAACCACCTGCTGAACCTCTCTACTCTAAGGTCCCCTGGGCACCTCACATACCTATATGGTGTTACTATATGCTACATATGTTTATTTGTGTATTTAAAACTTACAACAACCCATTTTACATATGAGGAAACTGACGCATAGAGAATATGCAAATCGAATTCATCACCCCAGCCCCCTAAACCTGAGTCTCCTCCATTACATCCTGTCCTGTACAGGGCCCCAGCATCCACCCAGCTTCTCACGTCAGAGACCTGGGTGTTCTTTGATTCTTACTTACTCATCAGTCCTGCCAAGTCCTACTTTCTTTCCTCCCAAATAGCTGTTGAATCTGCCTACTTCTCTGCATCCTCACTGCCACCACTCTCCCTAGCCTGGATTGCTACAACAGCCTAGAACCTTTCTTCGACAGAGAATCCCGCATGGTCTTTTAGAAAAGTAGATTGGATCACCCCAAACCCATGCCTAACATTGCCCTTAGTGTCGAATCCAAAATCCTTACTTACTCTGGTCTTCATGGTGTCCTCTAAAAGCACCTGGCTCTTTTCTGACTCGAGACCCTCACATTTGCTGTTTCTTCTGCAGGGGACCCTCTGTCATTGTCCTGCACCCCCATCTGCTTATCTAACCATCACTGCCCTCCAATCTCAGTGGAAATGTCACTGCTCACGGAGGCCATTGCGGACTCCCCAGTCTAGGGTAGAGCTCCCGGCTAGACACTCCCAAGACCCCCCGAATGCTCCCTGTCCTCACACTCGCCACACTTGTCACTGCTCTTCAGGATCAGTCTCCCCTGTTAGACTGCAGGTTCCTGGAGGCAGGGGCAGCGTCTGATGGTTCACACTAACTCCCTACGACTCCCCCAGGGGGCGGCACATGGCAGTCTCTTCAAGGACTATTTTTCATTAGTTTGATGGGTACCTGATGCTATTGTTCTTGCAGGCAAGACTTGTCTGGCTCACCCTTGATTCCGCAAAAGTACCTTGCAAGGGTACTGCCCTACTGAAGATGCTCGGTAAATATTTGTTAAATTAAAGGGCCAAGAAAAGGAACACCGCTCATCATGTCCTTCCTTCAAAACTCACACAGTCTACTCAAGAAAACACCCCTCACTCCAATCAGGCTCCGAATGTTATCTACACTGGCAAACACTTTGTTCCCCCTCCCCATCCTGAGGAAAGGTATAAATCAGGAAACGGTGAGTGTTCCTGAACCTGCTGTGATGAGGAAGCTGGACAACTTGTTGACATAACCCGCTGGTCTCATCTTGCAGCGGCCCTGCTATTTCAAGAGCTGCATTGGCTTAACCAGGGGCATCCATTATCAAATACAAGCACGAAGCCACATTCTAAAGCACACGGCATTGCTTCTTTACTGGCTTGATCACTGCTGGCCATGGGAATGAGTGAGCAAGAGCTAGCTGTAGATGAGCTTGTGCTTATGGCTTCATGCCAGGGTTCAGGTCCTGCATCTCTGGCCTGGGACCCTCTTTGGTGTGCAGGCTTTTCTCACCATCAGACCCCCAAAGAGAGGAGTCGTGCTTATTTCCTGTTCTGTCTCTTTGCGGTCAGAGTATGAAGTTTCATACATAGGGGCTTCCCGCACAGGAGGACTGGTGTGCTGGTCTAGGTGGGCACTGCAAAGAGTCAGGAGGGCTGGCCCTAGTGCAAATGGCAGAGCTTCTTCTTTTTTTTTTTTTTTTTTGAGACAGAGTCTCACTGTG
>NW_012140302.1:4606080-4630958 GCF_000956105.1 Propithecus coquereli
CTAACTCCCTACGACTCCCCCAGGGGGCGGCACATGGCAGTCTCTTCAAGGACTATTTTTCATTAGTTTGATGGGTACCTGATGCTATTCTTCTTGCAGGCAAGACTTGTCTGGATCACCTTTGATTTTGCAAAAGTACCTTGCAAGGGTACTGCCCTACTGAAGATGCTTGGTAAATATTTGTTAAATTAAAGGGCCAAGAAAAGGAACACCGCTCATCATGTCCTTCCTTCAAAACTCACGCAATCTACTCAAGAAAACACCCCTCACTCCAATCAGGCTCCAAATGTTATCTACACTAGCAAACACTTTGTTCCCCCTCCCCATCCCGAGGAAAGGTATAAATCAGGAAACGGTGAGTGTTCCTGAACCTGCTGTGATGAGGAAGCTGGACAACTTGTTCACATAACCCGCTGGTCTCATCTTGCAGCAGCCCTGCTATTTCAAGAGCTGGATTGGTTTAACCAGGTGCATCCATTATCAAATACAAGCACGAAGCCACATTCTAAAGCACACAGCATTGCTTCTTTACTGGCTTGACCACTGCTGGCCAGGGGAATGAGTGAGCAAGAGCTAGCTGTAGATGAGCTTGTGCTTATGGCTTCACGCCAGGGTTCAGGCCCTGCATCTCTGGGACCCTCTTTGGTGTGCAGGCTTTTCTCACCATCAGACCCCCAAAGAAAGGAGTCGTGCTTATTTCCTGTTCTGTCTCTTTGCTGTCAGAGTATGAAGTTTCATACATAGGGGCTTCCCGCACAGGAGGACTGGTGTGCTGGTCTAGGTGGGCACTGCAAAGAGTCAGGAGGCCCTAGTGCAAATGGCAGAGCTTCTATCTGCCCCTGGCTCGACACTGGATATGACCATCCCAGACCTGAACCGGTCCCAGGTGTGATACAGGCATCTCTACCCCCATATTTTGAGCCAACCATCTCCTGTTCCAAGGTGCCCAGTGTCTGCCTATGGAATCTTACTTTGTCCCTTCTTCCTGTCTCAGAGATTGAAGATCATAGGGAACTCCAGAGAGCAGAAGAGAGAAAGGAGGTGCCAGGTGTTCTGATGTTCTCTGTGACTGCTCACTGCCATATTTTACAAAAGCTTGGATCTGCCCCTTCTTGGGTAACCTAAGTGCTGCATGTGGTCTAGAATCCAATGTAGACAGGAGGTAGGTCCATCCTTCTAGGGACACATTTCCTGTGTCCATCCCCGTGAGATACTCTGTTTACCCCATGCAGCTGAGGTGTCCTGGGGGGCCCTCCTCCTCCCCAAGAGGAGTTTCGAGAGGTGGACATCCCAGCACAGGGCACCTGCCCTCTGTCCCACCCTGCTTGTCCATTCACCCTTCTCCCATTGGCAATGCCCTCCCCCTCCGCACTGACCACCAGCTCTGCGAAGCGGATGTTAAGCTCTTCTGAGTTCGGGATGGGGCTGGAGAACTCCATGTACTGCAGAGGGTGGTTGTCCCGGAGGTTGATCTCGGGGAGGTCACTGCCCCCGAAGCAGCACAGGAAGCCCAGGCCATGGCGGCTCCTCTTGCGGGGGGCCATAGTCACTGCGGGCTGGGGGCTCAGCAGGCAGATGCCCTAGGTCCTCATGATGATCTGGGCAGGAGAACAGACAGCACAGGGTGGTCAGTCATGGCAGTCAGATGGATGAGGGCAGAGGTCACTCTCCTTCATAACCTCTTTGTCCCACAGACTGTCAGGAGCCCTTGACCCTATAGCCAAGGACTCCTCCCTCCTCCCATAGCCTCCCTCTAGCTCCTTCCACTGGAGGCATTTACACATCCTCCCCACCACACCCTCCAAGTGTTTCCTGCCAGAACACTTTCCCATTCCCCCTCGGTGACCCCTGAGAAGAGAGGAAGGCTGTAGTCACAGAATGGGACTTCCAGGTGGTCCTGGACCCTCCCCGCGTGTGCAGATGGGAGCCGATTCCCTGTCCTCTGGAAGGTCAGTCTCCAGCAAGACCCACTTACTCACTGGGTTCATCCCAGGGTCTGGGATGACTGATTTCAAGGCATCATCCCATGGGAAGGGAGAGTTGAAGAGAGTAGGCAGAGGAGATACCGAGATAACTGTATGGCAGAGCTCCTGGAGCAGGGGCCAACAGAGGAGTAGAGGACAGAAGGCTGCAAAGACCTGCACAGTCTTTTGCTCAGTCTGTCCTACCCAGGCATGTTTGGATGAAGGTAAAATATCAACAAGGCAGTGGTTCACCCATCCATCTAGAAGAAGAAGGTCAATTTCCCTCAGGGAGGTCACCTGGGGAAGTCATTAGAGAGAATCCTAGGTAAGGAAATCAGGCTTGGGATATGTTCAACACACTGAAAGAAATCTGCTCAGATCTGCTTTTCGTACCAACTAAGAACAGAGAACACTGCCCTGGCCAGAGAGCAGAAGTGATGGACATCCAACAGTTGGGTGGCCGTTGGAACAGAAGGGGTTAAGTCCTTGGCTTGCCACTAGGACAGCCTGGTTCAATGATGACTAGCTCAAGGAGGAACGCGGGCCCCAGTCATTGATGCCACATAGCCTCTAGGACGATTAAGTCCAAGGCTCAGCACACAGGCCTCCTGAGGGGCAGAACCACCCTCAGCCACGACCACTGGTTCCTGCACATGCTCTCAGACAACCTGGTGGGTTCAGCAGAGAGACCACGGCTCACACACCAAACTGCTGCCAGCCAGATCCTCCCCATTCCATACTTAATGAATTTTAATTTTTTACACATAAGTATAAGATTCTGTTTTTATCCCTATCAAATATTATTGGGGGTTTTTGGGGGGGGTCAAGATATTTTTGAGTCTTGATTCTTAATTGTTTCTCCTGGATTCAGATCACTAACAGATTGGAAACGTCTCCATGGTCGTCACCCACATCACTGCTGAGAATATTGACTATGACAAGGACATAGACCCTAATGACACAACAGCCTCATCTAGGAATGCCAGAGAACTATTCCTCAATACTCTCAGGGGACAGTCCTTCAACCAGCTCTACATCCATGTAACTACGCTCTCATCCGGCCCTCTTTTCTATAAAGACAATAGGAGAGATTTTTCCCAAAGCCCTGTGGAACTCAAGATATGCTAAGTCTCAGGCATTCCTTTGAACCAAGCTCTAGAATCTTATCAAGAAAGAAGACAAGATAAACGTGGCATAACTTGTTCTTAGTGAACTCAGGGTAACTTCTAGGGAACATTGCTTTATTTCCTAAGTCCTAACAGTCTAGCCTCTTCTATGTCATGAACCATTTTCATTGTTGTTCTAGAACAAAAATTTACTGGCTCCATTTTATCTTTCTTTATAAACTTTGAGACAGACTTTTTAATAGACCCGAGAGAGCCTCCAATAACACAGCACCGAAGGTTGCCTTGCATGTTGGTTATCGTTTCTGTTTCCGTGTTGGCTTTCGCAAACACAGTGGAGGCTCCCTGAGGGCAGGGGCCGTGTCTCCCGCTTCTTTGATAGCCCCTCCATTTCTATAGCCAATAAAAGCCTTGCACTTAGCGGGTACTCAATAAGAATTTCTTGGTCAATTGGGAAATGACCTATGCTCACGGAAAAGGAGAAAAGAGGGTCCTTGTTAAGCTGATAAGAAATATGGATTGAAATCTCTGATTGCTAGCAGTTGATAAGTAATCAGGAACCTTTGCAAGGAACACGAGGACATCTGGAAGGCTGGGGACAGGAGAGGCATCAGGCAGGCTAATGCGACAGTGCTGGCACGTGGTGGCAAAGACCTGGGATAGGCTGGCAGTTGAGTAAAACAGAGAGGAAGGGGGACTTCAGGGTTCCCATGGGACTTGATAGCCAGTAGCCATGAGTGGGTGAGGCAAAGCCCTGGCCTCTGTCTGTCAGGCTTAGTAAAGCACCAATTCTTTAGGCAAATGGGGTGAACCACCCTGGGGGTCTCTGCCCAGCCTTGAGTGTGGGATGATCACACAGAATGCAGACCAGATCCCCTTTGTTTCATTAGCCTCCAAAAGGCAGCTTCAGCTGGTGAGCAGGGCAGCTGTGTTCAGGGCACAGAACATGGGAAGGAAGCTCCCCGGGGCTGTGGGGAGGCTGGGCTCAGGGCAGATGGGGATGGGGGAGGGACGGGCTGCTGTCTGGCAGGACCTCTGAACACCTCTTCCTGCCTCACCTCCTCAGCTTCTCGCTCCCCTAGTCTCCCTCTCCCCCTTCTTTGTGCTTCAGCTCCTGAACCGGCCTTTCCTGGGGGAGTCAGGGGCAGGGACAGGGCTGGCACACACCTGGCACTCTGTGGCACAGTCATGCACCAGCTGTTTACAGCCGTGACTGCGCTCACTGGCTGGTGCCTCTGCCCTACCTGTTGTTGATATTTTAACATCTCCCCGGAGAACAGGGAGTGAGGTGCAGCGGCCCTCGGGAGGAGGGAAGTGTACACAGACCCTCCAAACAGGAAGTGCCGTCCCCTAAGAGAAGGGCCTTGCGCACTCCACCCGGGACTGCTGCATATTTGCCCTTTTAAGGGGCTGCCTGTTTGACAGCTCTGGCGCATGTTTATGTTCCTGAGGACAACCCTCCCCCGCTGGCCTTCTTAGGGCTTGTCCTGCCTCCCTTCATAAGGCACCGTCTGAACACCCAAGATTAAGCCCGCAGGCTCTCAGCTGGAAGGAGCCTCAAACATCATGTCGCTTCACGGTACAAATCAGATTCAGATCCAAAGAGGAAATATCTCATCTGAGGTCACATAGCTGGGGACGGAGCTGGGATTAAAACCCAGGACTCCAGTAACCAGGCTGCAGTCTGGTCACTGTCCCCCGGAGCTTCCTCCCACACCAATGGGCCTTTTCCCCACCTTGCTTCAAGCCCAGTAACCTCCCTCTAGAGCTAACACAGCTCTACGGCTTAGTTTAGAAATGCCTCTCGGCCGGGAGTGGTGGCTCACGCCTGTAATCCTAGCACTCTGGGAGGCCGAGGTGGGTGGATTGTTTCAGCTCAGGAGTTCGAAACCAGCCTGAGCAAGAACGAGACCCCGTCTCTACTAAAAATAGAAAGAAATTAATTGGACAACTAAAAATATATAGAAAAAATTAGCCGGGCATGGCGGCGCATGCCTGTAGTCCCAGCTACTCGGGAGGCTGAGGCAGGAGGATCGCTTGAGCCCAGGAGTTTGAGGTTGCTATGAGCTAGGCTGACGCCACGGCACTCTAGCCTGGGCAAACGAGTGAGACTCTGTCTCAAAAAAAAAAAGAAAAAGAGAAATGCCTCTCATCACAACGGTCCTCTGAGACCAGGAGAGGCCTATGGAGCCCCCAAATGCCACCTGCTTCTCCCCATCAGCAGCTGCTGCTTCCGTCTTGCGACCCCTAACTTCTGGCCCACCCCTGCTCTGACGCCTCCTTCGCTCCCACTTCCCAGTGGCAGAGGGCGGAGCAGCGGCTTCAAAGTTGGACAGACTGGGGTTTGCCTCCCCAGCTGGTGCCCCTGAGCGTGTCTCTTAACTGCCCAGAGCCCCAGGTTCCTCGTCTGTGTCACCATGATCGTCACAGCACCTTGCTCACGGGGTTTCGGTGAGGAGTGAATGAAGCAGTGGAAGCTACAGGCCTACGGCACAGCGACACTCACTAGACAATGCTCAGCGCTGCCGCGAGGCCCTCTTTTCCACCCCACCAGGGGGCCCTGCCAGAGCCACCAGCAGCCCCTCTCCAGACACCGATGGGGCTGTGAGCCCTGCCGTCATAGGAATTTGCCCAGCCAGGTTTAAGAAGTCACCAGCCTTGCCTTGGAAAACTGGGAAATCTAGGCCGGAGGAGCTGGGCCTTCCCTGGGCTCTGAGCTCCCTCCTGTTAGAAAGTAAACAGCTCCTCACCACTGACCCTGGACAGGGAAGGGACAGGGGAGGGGGGCAGGGCAATCTGTTTCTGCAAAAGCCCTTTAGAAAGAGGAACAAGGAGGTTTCTACTGCAGAGGAGGACTGAAACGCAGTGAGGGGGATGGGAGCCTAAGGCAGAAGGAGACCCAGTGGACCTGAACTCGGGCCAGAGGGATCTAACCTGCCCCTCTTGCCCGTAGGAATTTCCCCACACCAGCAGCTCCCTGCCCTCCACATCCTGTCTCCCTGCTCCCTCCCTTCTTCCTGCAGGGACAAGGTCATCTCAGGTCAGGTTGGTCAGTCCCTAAACACAGACCAACTGGCCACCAAACCATCAGGTCGAAGCCCATCAACCAACACCTGCTGTGAGGGCTGGAAGGTGCCTCCGAGGGTCCCCAGTCCTCTGGCCCCGATCAGATGTCACCCCCTCGCTGTCACAGTCCCCCCACATTGTAGGGAAAGCATACTGCCTTGACTCCAGAGACTGGGGCTGGTCCCAGCTCTGTCACTAGCCGGCTGGTGGGTGGGAGCCACAGTGTTAGCCCCCCTGGGGCTCAGTTTCCCCTCTGCGCAATGGCAGGGTTTGACTAAAAACCTCCAGGGCCTTTGCCAACCCTTACCCTTCACACTGCCTGGCTCCATCCCAGTCCCAGAGGTTTCCCAGGGGGTGTCCCCGGCCTGTACTGAGCACTCCCCCAACCTTCCACCCCGAGCCGGGAAGGACTTCCAATCACTTGATTTCATCTCTTCCATTTGGTCTGCAAAGATGCAAATCCCAACCCTTACCCACAAACCTCACCCCTGGCCCTCCACACAACAGCTTTTGCATTTTAGGACTTCAAAAGCTCCATATTATCAATGCTTATTTCTCAGTCTTGAGTAAAAGCAGAGCAATACTAACATTCGAGACTTTGCTATGTGGCAGACATGGGCTGTATTTACATTTTATCCCCACGACAGCCCTCTGAGATAGGTGGCTTCATTTTAAAGATGTTATTTAAAAAAAAAATTAATTAATTAAAAAAAAAAACCAGTGGTTCAGAGAGGTTAAGTAACTTGCCTAAGGTCACACAGCTAGTTAGAGTCATAGCTAGGATTCAAATCCAGGACTGTCTGACTCAATAGCTATAAACCACTAAGCCATAGGGCACATATCCTAATATCCTAAGAAATATCCTAAGCTGAGATCTGCTCAGAGCTTTCTCAAGTGTTCTATAGATTCAGATTCAATAAATCATGATTCTATGTTTCCTGTGAGTTGGGCTGAGTTGGGCCAGGTATTTTCACAGCTCTGCAATCTCATTTTAGCTTCGCAATGACCCTGCAAGGTAGTTGTTATTATTATTATCCCCCTTACAGATGATGGTATTGTGGCTTCAGGAGCCGTCACGCGGCTTGGTCAAAAACACCTAGCTGCTACGGGGCAGATCTAGGACTCACAGTAAGATTCTCCCTCCAAGCCTAGTGGTCTTGTCACAGAACCAAAGCTGACTCATCAGTCCCTCCTTTAGCGCTTGGGGACAATGCTGTGGCTTTGGGCATTCAAATTGCCTTCTCCTATCCTCCTCCCCACCTCCATACAAGGCAAGCACATGCCACTGACTGTCTCTCCTTGGCCACTTCCAAAGAGCCCACTCGGAGGCAGGTGCTGCACTGACAATTTTCTGCATTATCTCACTTAATCTCCAACTCTCCAGTAGTATCACTGTCCCTTCTTACTGATGATGACATTAAGACTCCCAAGGGTCAGGCAACTTGCCCGAAGACCAAGTCCTACAAGTGAAGAGGCTGGGTTTGAGGACAATGGAGTTTCATCAAACACATGCTTTTGACCAGCTTCTAGCCCACGTGCTGGATGCTGACCTGGGTGATGGTCCCATTCCTCAAGGCCCTCTTCTAGTGGGAGAACAAGGGGAGCCAGGCAGTGACAACACAGAGGGTTAGAGAGAGAGGTCTTTGGGCAGCAACTGAGAAGGAGGACCTGGGCCAGCCTTGGGGGAGGGAAATCAGGGCAGGCTTCCACGAGAAGGTGACGTTGAGCTAGTCTGGAAAGAGCTGAGAGAACTAAGGAAGGTTGCAAGGGGAGGGAAAAGACATTCCATGCAAGGGGAACAGCATAAGCTGAGGCGTAGAGGGCAGGAACACATGGCATGCATGAGGCCAGGGTACTGCCCAATGGCTTTGTTCTTTTGTGGATAAATCAGCAGGCAGAGGAAGTGCAAAGGGTACACGAATACCCCAGTTGATGGCAGAGCTGCAGGCATCCGGGGAGGCTGCCCCTTTGCCCTGCTTCACCTCCCCCCTCCTCTTGGGGCTAGGGCTGGGAATGGGGCCCAGAGCTTCCCAGAGCTGCTGCATGGAACATAAGGAATGTAAACAATTTCCTGCTCCACAGGCAGAGATTGCTCCCTGTACACTGACCCTCCACATGCCACGTGCTGTTGGGGGTCACCTAGGAAGGGGGCCTGGGCCAGCTTGGGGGCCTGACTCCCTGTGGAAGAGTCTATGCTTTTCCATCTCAGGCTACACTGCCAGGCCCTCTGCCCACCCATCTCCCCATCGCCTACCTACACCACACCTGCTTCCACCTCAAGCCTCTGAGGACCATCTCGTCATGTTTAGTGGGCAGCAAACAGGCCCAGGGGTCCCCCTTAACCCAGTCTATACCCATGTTCCCCATGAAGCTGCCTGAATTACTGACGCCCAACTCTACCTGACAAATTCAGTTGGGTTCTGTTCAATTGCCATGTGTTCAGTTACCTCTCTAACCATGTGGCTTCTGACAGATTACTTAGCCTCTCTGAGCCTCAGTTTTTTCATCTGTAAAATGGGGGAAATAATAATAGTAGATAACTCGTAGGGTTGTCATGAGGATTAAATGTGTTAATATTTGTAAAGCACTTGGAATAGAGCCTAGTAAAAGTAAAGGATATTAATAGTTATATAGGTAAGCTACTGTTATACTTGTAAAGATATCTGAATGTTGACTGTATGTATTACAGAAGTTTTCTCTATACATGAATGAGTTTTACAGGTTATTACAGGGCTTTGCAAATATCGTAGGGGCCAAATCCAGCACGCAGACTGTTTTTGTAAATACCATTTTATTGGAACACAGTCATGCTCATTCATTTTAGTATTGTCTACAGCTATTGAGAGAGTGTGGCCCACAAAGCCAAAAGCATTTACTGCCAAGCCCTTTACAGAAAAAGACTGCAGGTACCTGTGCTAACCCTATGTGACTGACAATATCCAATTACTTTTAACCTATAAAAACATCAATTTCAGATGGTTCCACTTAATATATCCTACTGGCACCTCACTTGTCCGGTCTGACCCATTAAATTGGGAGGGCCATGCTCTAAATCTAGTGATTCTAATCATAATAAAATTATAGTTATCATTTATTGAGCACCTACCGTGTTCAAGGTTTATCTTAAACTTTAACCTCCCCGTTTTACAGATGAGGAAATTTGAGGCCCGGAAAGATGTTAAGTGTGAGCCTAGGACTCACACCAGGTCTCCAGACACCACGGCTATGCTGGCCCCACTGGCAGAGGGAGCCGCCTCTGATTAGGATTGGAACTGGAGAGCATGAAGGCCTCCCATCCTCCACCTCTCCTTGTGCCCAGCTCCAGAGCCCAGTCTTGTGACTTCCCTGGCGGGGCTGTTTGTGTTCTCTCTCTCTGTCTCTCTGTCTCTCTGTCTCTCTCTCTCTCTCTCTTTCAGGCCCCAGGTAGCACTTGGAACAATCTGACTTTCTGACTTGTAGTGTGAGCCTCAGGCCAGGCTGGGGACAGGGAGCATTTTCAAAAATAAGCAAGCTCTCTTTCCAGGACTGGAAAACTATTCTTAGCAGCCGCCTAAATTATGGTTTGGTTCCCCTACGCTCTGGGAAAGGCAAAGAAAGCAAAAGTAAACTCTCCCAGCCCCAGAGACCCCTCTGTGCAGGCTGGGGGTGGGAGACACAGAGAGGAGGAGGCCCTGAGACCCAAGAAGAGGAAGGAGAGAAAGGAACGCATTCCTGGGAACAGTGAAACTGGAAATCCCTCAAAGTGACATTTCTCTAACTTGGGGGCGAGGGTAGGAGTTGTAGATTTTTCAATTGCTTTTCTCATGTTGAGAAATGATAACGAGAATATAGGCTTCTTTGAATCACTAGGGCAGGAAAAAAGCAGGTGGCAGCTCTCCGAGGCAATGGTCAAGCAGTCCCTCCTTCATTCATTCATTCATCCGCCCCCTGAGGAACCTCCATGTATAAGACAACTTTCTGGGTGTTTTCGATGAACCAGACGTGGACTCCGATCCTCGCTAAGTGTGTGGCCTTCTTGGGAAGGACGTGCACACACACCCAGGCTGTGGGGGCGGGGTGCAGCGCCAGCCTCGGAGACTGCAGAGAGGGAAGGGTGACTTCTGGCTGGGGTGGCCCGGACCATTCACCAGAGGCAGTGACATTGAAGCTGAGCCTCACTAGAAGGAAGGACCTGGGCACATGCCAGTGGGGCTTCAAGAAAGCATTCTCAACCGAAGGTGTGCCAGAGAGAGGACCTGGCACGAACAAAAGCCCAGGTGAATGCAAAGCCCAGGGGAGCCGCTCTGCGGGCAGGCTGGCGGGGCTCAAAGAGGCGCAGTGGGAACCAGACTGGGGCCAGAGGAAGGAGGGAGCCACTGAAGGGCTTGTGGGTGGGCGGATTAGGGCTGATTGGTTCGTTGGCTTAGAGTAGAGGAGAGAGTTTGTGAGGTCTGATCAGAGCTGGGATTCAAAGAGACGTTTCTGGTGGCACTGCGTGGGGCAGAGTTCCAGGAGGGAGAAGCGAAGCGGGGAAGAGTTAGAAGGCAAGTCTGTCTGTCTGTGCAAAAGTGAATAAGGCCCTGAACTGCCCAGAACAGAGAGGAGGGGATGGACGCCGGTGACGTCACGGAGCGGTGGGGGCCGCACGTGTGTGGAAGGGTGGGGGGCCTGAGCACACGGCGCAAGGACTCAGGCTAACAGTGGGACTGGGGAGGGCGGGGCGCTCTTGAGCAACAGCTGTGAAGTGAGAGAAGAAGGAATTTCAGCACCCAAGTCTTTGCTAGCCATTAGAGCCAGAAGTCGGGGGCTCCTGGCCAAGGGAAACCACCCTACATGGGACAACGCATTGCCTCAGCTCCTCCTGCATCAGGAAGCCAAGCCCCTGCCCCGGTTCCCGTAGACTGGGCTGTTTGTATTGAAAGGTGCAGGGAAAAGAGCCCACAGCAGCCCCTGTGCTGACAGCTCAGCACCTTTCTACAGCCCAGGGCTGGAGAAGCCCCCACAGCCTCTCCTCCTGGTCTTCTCCCAGGGTCCCAGGACAAGACCCCGAGCCTGCCCTGGGAACCCAGTGGGGCTTGTGCACATGGAGCCCCTCTTGCAATCCAGCTTGTCCCTCTCGGCATCCTGCATTCACACCAGAAAGCCCCCCCAAGACCTCAGGGCCACAGGCACAGCCCATGTCCTCAGGGAAGCAGGCTGGGCTAGGGCAGGGACTCCCGGAGGGGCGGGGATGGGAGCTGAGCTGACCCCCGGAAGGCATAGAAAATAAAACATTTAAGTAAAGAACCAACAATATTTTAAATAAAAATCCTAAAAACATTATCCTTATCAATTTCTTAAAGATGCAGGGTGACCCTTCATCCCCCTCTCAATTGTGTGTGTACAGTTTCATCGGTTCATTCATTCATTCTAACAAATATTTGTTGAGCTCCCAAGTACCCTGCTAAGAGCTGGAGAAACACATTATAAACATGAATTCAGTTTGGTGGGGAAGAGAGACAATGAAACAGAGAAATGCAATGAAGTGTGGATATGTCTGTGACCAGGAGAGTACAAGTGTTCCAGTCTGAGGAATGTTTGCAGAGCTGCAGCCCAGTGGGGTTCTAGTTCACCCCGAGCCCTCTGCCCACGCAAACGCGTTAGCGCGAAATGATGGCTGGGAAACAACCACAGATGCTGCCAAAGGTTTAGGACCAGAAGCCCATTCCAGGGTCACTGATACTGTAAAAGATCAAAACACCCGAAATAGTAGAACATAAGGATGCTAATGGGGATTGGTTAGATGATACACACACACACACACACACACACACACACACACACACACACACATACACACACACATATGAGATAGCCTAAAGTAATTATCTTTTCTCTCTTTTTCCTTTTATTTTTCTTTTCTTTCTCCCACTCTTTCACTCTCTAAGAAGATAAAATAAATTTTATACTTTCATGTCCTAATCTCCCCGTGAAAAATTTTTCTCCACCCATGCTGTGAGCACCTACTAAGTCTTCCACCCTAACAGGGGCTTTTGGTGATTTTGCTTATACTTTTCTGGATTTTTCCAAATTTCCTACTATGAAGCATTTATTATTTTTATCAGAACAAAAGGTTATTTTTAAAAGAAGAAGAAGGACCCTAGACTAAGAATGAGGAGACCTAGGATCGCGTCCTAGCTCTGCTCTAAAGCCTACCAGAGTGGCCTGGGACGAGGGAACACGATTCCTGTGGGTGGCCTCACCTGTAAATGAGCAGGTCAAACCGTGCGTTATCCGGAGCTTCTTCTCCCCCGACGCTGGGACGTGTGCCACGCAGTTCGCGAGGCGTCAAATGATGCTGGTTGAATTCAATCATATCCCGTGAGCGCCCATTAGTTCTTAGTTCATCCTTCATTCATTTGTTCATTTAATCACCATTTTTTCTACCACTTCCTCTATGCCTGTCTCTGCTCTTGGGGCTGGGCACGTGGGGGTGAACTGAGGAGACCAGCGCCTGCTCTGGCAGAACTATTGTCCCCCAAACTCAAAGTCCCCTTTGCCTTCGATCCCTGATGCCCTATCTTGTTAATGATTCCTGCCACCTTTTTCCTAAAAGGCCTTGGGTGCATTTGTTTCCTTCCGAAACCCCGAGCTCCAGACCTGGCCCAGCCCCACAGGAGCTCATGCTGAGCCAGTGCTGACCTCTCAGTCCCCCTTTCCCAGCCATCCTGCAAACAGCTTTTTGGCATGTTTCAGGGTTGTTCTCCATCCCTCAGTTCAGCTGAACTGGCAGCAGCCGGGGGCCCCCTGGGTGGGTAAGAACAGGACACTGGCAGCCTGGCTTACAGTCCAGGATTCACTGGGGGCCCACGAGAAGGCAAAGGGGATTGACAACAGAGCCACGAACTGGAGTTTTCAGGACAAAGCATCAAGGGGATGTGGATTGAGTGGGGTGGGGGCGGGGATACCTGGTCCTTGTGTGCTGGACAGGTAAGTCCAGTGAGCAGAGGCTCACCAAAGACTGAAGGAGAGAGGGAAGAAGAAGAGGGGGATGAGATGAATGCAGCTAGCACGTGAGAGAGGGTTTGATTCTGCGAGTGCAGAGGTGTGTGTGGGTGTGTATGATGTGTGTATGTGGTGGTGTGTGTGTGTGTGTGTGGTATGTGTAGTTGGTGTATGCGTATGTGTGGTGTGTGTAGGTGGTATATGTGCTTATGTAGTGTGTGTAAATGTGTGTTTATCTCTCAGAAGCAAATACACATAATTGCACTGACTTCCAAGTCTAAGTAGCAAGAAGACCCCATCAGCTCCCCAAAGTATGTGAGCAGAGGAAACAGTGATGTTACTGAAAATCAGCCCCCATGCCAATTTCTAATCAGCCCACCCTTACTTTACAAGGGAGTTGTCCAAGTGTAACATTTAGGAAATGTTACTGCGGAGAATGCAATGCCTTTCCTTCATTTGCCCACGAACCACACTATGGCCTGGGAGCAGAGACCCATTCAAAGGATGCTCACATCACCAGAGGCCAGAGACTGAGTATTCACACACATCATGTCACAACAACTCAGAGAGGGCAGGATTTTTGCTTGATGAGGACACTGTGGTTCAAAACCAGGAGATGATACCCAAACTAGGGCTCTTTCCTGCAACACCTTATTTCCATGGCAACCCAGCTTCAATTCAGCTCTAGGCAGACAGGTCCCCAGGGGAGGGGTTTCAGGGGGATGGGCTGTAGAGGGAGGGTTCTCCAGGAAGAAGGAGCACGGGCACCTGTAATCCTAGCTCTCTGGGAGGCCGAGGCGAGTGGATTCTTTGAGCTCAGGAGTTCGAAACCAGCCTGAGCAAGAGCGAGACCCCGTCTCTACTAAAAATAGAAAGAAATTAATTGGACAACTAAAAATATATAGAAAAAATCAGCCAGGCACGGTGGCGCATGCCTGTAGTCCCAGCTACTCGAGAGGCTGAGGCAGGAGGATCGCTTGAGCCCAGGAGTTTGAGGTTGCTGTGAGCTAGGATGACACCACGGCACTCTAGCCCGGGCAACACAGTGAGACTCTGTCTCAAAAAAAAAAAAGAAAAAAAAAGGAGCACGGGCAGAGTGTGTGTGTGTGTCCGGAAGAAGATGTAACTGGGTTTCCCCCGCATATATATTGCAATGGCACACACCCACCCTAAATCCTGCTCTCTCTGGGTTGTTGTGAGATGATGTATGTGAATACTCAGTCTCTGGCCTATGGTGGATGTGTAAATGTGTGTTCATCTCTCAGAAGCAGATACACCTAATTGCACTGACTTCCAAGTCTAAGCAGAAAGAAGACCCCATCAGCTTCCCTAAGGATATGAGCAGAGGAAACAGTATGGCGGGTTTTAAGCTGCTTCTTCGCCAAGCCTGAGATATAAAAAACAAATTGCTGACAATAATATATCCCAAACTCCTCCATGCTCTGCACATTATAAAATAAATATTTGGCACATTTCTAGGAAAAAAAAGGGTACTAACATTTACTAAGAGGTAGGCTGGGCTCAAACTTTAACACTTATTATTTCATTTAATTATCCCAACATCCTGCAAAGATAGTAGTATGATCTCCATTTTTACATATAGGGAAATTAAGACTTGCCCAAGTTAGTAAAGTTCATGAAACATGTGAACCTCAGCCTCACCGATTCCAAAACTCAGATGCAGCCTTTCCACTACAAGCACATAGCAGCAGGCAAACAGCAGCATCACTGTAAACAGCTGGCGCCCCTACGGCCAAGGCACCTCCAGTGGTGCGATCCCCACTCTCACCGTCCTCCCCACCCCAGCTCTCAGGAAAGAACTCAGCACTTGCACAAAGAAGCCAAGTGCCCACCAGAGACAGCAGCCAGCCGCATTGTCTCACCACTCACACTGAGTCACAGAACGGTCCAGACTGTCCCATCTTCTGGACCAGCCTCTAGGGCGTGCAAGCTGGGCACGCTCAGGAGGGCCCCCACACTTGGTTCATAGCTCTGCTGTCACCATCTTGAAATCTTTAATAATTTTTACACAAGGAGCCCCACATTTTCATTTTGTGCCGGGCCCTGCAAATCATGCAGCTGGTCCCGCCCATCTTCTGCAGTGGCCGGGCAGGCAGTCTTTCCCAGGAAGAGCAGCCCGGCCAGCCACTCCCTGTGTGTTTCCAAAAATGCTCCCCACAGTCCCTGGATGGTCAGGACTAAATGAGACAAGTTACTTTAATCTGGGGTGGCTCCCTGCCCAAATGGCCTTGATCTGCTGCTCAGTAACTGCTCAGCTGCTCCCACCCTGACCTTTCTTCCTTATCACACCCCACCCTCCCACCATGTTCCCCGGCTTCCGGCCACACTGTCCCACTCAGCCTCCCTAAATGCACCATTGCTCAAGGGACTGAAATTCCTAGAGGGCACGGACACATTTATCTCCAACTGTCCCCATGGGCTCTTTGCTCACACACAGCAGGAACTTGATAAGAGACCAAGGATTAAGTGAATTGCTGCAATGTTATCTGTCAATTTAAAAACATATAAATTAAAAAAATCGATAGGACAAAAAAAAATGAATTGCTATATTTCCTGAATTCTCAACCCCATCAATTGTGAGACATATCATCCATGTGACGGCATTACATTAAGCACACATGAAGATTGCATGTCCTTCTGCAATTGCATAAATAATAAAAGCAGCAGATTATCTTAGCTTTGAAATATAGTAAAGAATAGCTCTGCTAATTCTGCATGTGGGTTCTCGACATTACGCCTCACCCCATCCTCAGGCCCAGCTCTGTCCCCCACCCCCCCCTGTGCAGATCCTGCCTTCTCCAAGCAGCCTTCCTAGCCTCTCCAGCCCACCTGAATCCTCCCAGACACATGCAAAGCACTTTGTGTCTGCTCGGTTTATAGGACACTTAATTATATGCTTCCTTGTGGCACTTCATGTTATTTGATTTCTTGTATTAGTTTATATTTTTTACACCAAGGCACTTTTCCTCCATCTAGACTCTGAGCCCCACGAGAATAGCACAGTGCCATCCGTAGCAGGGCCTCAGCCTCAGTAAGCTCTTCCTGAATGAATGAAATCTAATGGGGGACAGAGAGGAAAAAGTGATTAACTCCCCAGAAATAAATCTTCATGGCAAACCCAATGAACTCAGGTCCTTCAACCCCTTCTCCTCTTCAGAGTCCACTGAGGGTAGAAGGTATTCAGACCTGGGCCTGGCGCCCTCAAGAGGTGTCTCAAGTGACAGTCAGCAAAAGGCAAAGGAGTGGTCCTTCATAAGCCCACATGGTTACATCAAACCTTGGAACTCCCAGATAAATGCATCTCTCTTTTGTTTCTGTTTTCAATTTCTCTCTCCTCCCTGGCAACAAAAGGCCTCCTGCAAGTAAAAGGTATGAGATATTTTTCCTCTTTGTGCTTCGAGGGACGGGATGCTTTTTCCGAGGGAAATACGACTCTGGCTGCAGAACTTCAGGCTACAGAAGCTGAGATTTCCTCCAAGAATGCAGGCCACCTTCCCCAAGAGGTCCCTGAGCCCTGAGGACGGTCCTTGCATGGACCCTCCATTTCCAAATCACTTTTTCTCAACACTGACATCCGGGCAAGCTCTGCCCTGAGTCTCTCCGTGAAACCGGTGTCCCTCCTTAGAGCCCAGTGATTGGGGCCTGGGACCCGCCGCATCCTGGAGAGTGCACTGCCCTGTCACCTCTTTCCATCCTGTCACCCCTTCAGAGGCCCTCTGCTCAGTTTCCCTCTTCATGGTGTAAACAACATGAAATCTGATCCACCTGCCCCAAATGCTCCCCACTCTCTCCTGCCTCTTTGACTCCTCCTGGAGCCCCTTCCCTGGAGAACCCCCTCTCTAGAGTCCCTCCCCTAGACCCCCCTGAAGCTACTCCCCCTGGAAGCCTTCCCTCTAGAGCCCCTCCCCTTGGAACCCCCTTTCCCTGCAATCTCTCCTCCTAGAGCTCCTGCCCTTCGAGTCCCTCCCCCTGGGGAACCCTCCCCCTGGAGCATCTGGCCCCTGGATTCCGTCTGCCCGCCCCTCCCCATTCTGCTGGCTGCACCCCTGGCCAGCCTCACTTCTTGCTGGAAGCCCTCCCTGCCACCCCTCCCCCTCCTTAGCATCCTGCCTTTCTCCCATCATCAAACATCAGGCAGACCTATTGCTTCCTGAATTACAGTCACTCTCCCTGGGCTGTGACCTTCTTCAGTCAGGGACAGCATCTCACCAGTTTAACCGGAACGCTGGTGCCCAGCACAGAGCCTGGCACATGGTCGGCATGCCAGGGGTTTGCCAAGGTTCAGACGCTGAATGTCTCCCTTCTCCTTTCCCCGCCTCCTTACTTCAGAGGAATTCGGCGATGGCCACTCCAAAACCCCCGGCCCCCTCCCCGGCTCCGTATTTCCAACCATTTGCCTTTCTAGTCAGATGGGCTGGCGCAAGTCCCACCAACTCCCCAAAACTGATTTCATCTCCTTTCACTCCCCCTTCAGGGCACCCCCTGCTTTTCTCTGTGATGACATCCCAGCCCTGAGGTTCAAAACTACAGAAGCATCTTTAACTTCCTTTGTCTTGAATACTACTGTATGGTGGGCATTTTATATGTATTATCTCATTTAATTCTACAAGACACTCCCAAAAGTGTATGTTAGTGTCCCAACTGTAAGGATGAGGAGACCCACGTTCAGAGGCAGGTTTTGACCCAGGCTGTCCTACATTCCCATTGTTGCCCCGACACACACACACACACACACACACACACGCACACACACACTTCTCTCCTTTTATAGATTACTCAGTCTCTGCACCCAGTCGATTGTACTTTGAGATGCTTCCTGCTTCAACTCTGCGCTGTCCTGTGTGGACACTCGGGCTCCACTCAAGCACACAGAGTGTGACTGTGTTGTCCCAGCACCAGGGAGGCTGGCTGAGCAGAGTCCCGTATGTTTGGCTGGCACCGTTGACCTCACCTCACGCTCACTCTGTGAGCTGGCATGTGCCATCCGCTTGGGACGGTCTCTGCAAGCGCTGTCCTTTCTTGCCGGTTTGGCCGACCTGCAGCCCAGGCGGAGGCTGACCCCTTTCTCCTGCACTCCATCCGCTCTCCTCTCATTCCTCCTCCTGGCCTCGGCTCAAAATCACTCAACAAGCTACCTGCTTGGACCATAGCCTGCGTTTCCCAGCTCTCTCCTCTCACATTAGCTCTTATTTTTTCCACTTTCGGCAGACCTCGAACTACAGTGCATTGCAAGTCACCTTGTGAGCTTAGTAAGCACTCTGCCTTCAGAGCTTCTGAGTCAGCAGATCTGGGGCTGGAACCTAGGAATCTGCATTTTAACAAGTTCTGCAAGTGATTTAGATGTAGACAGTCTAATCCACTCTTGGTTCATTTTCCTCCTCTTTTGTCAGCATTTCTACCAACCTTTGTCACAATCCACCCCTTCTTTCCAGAGTTGTGAGCAAACCCCTCAGGTTTTCATACCTGGCTGCAGAGTAGAATCATGGGGCATTTGGAAAAAGTACTGATGCCTGGGCCCCAACCTGAACCAATTAAACAGAATCTGGGAGCTCAGGTGAGCAGCTCATCCTGGTCAACTCAGGAATGTCCCACACCCCGGAACATTCTCAGTCCAGGGCAGACTGGGATGGATGCCCACCCTCCTGGACTCTGGCATTTGTAAACCTTCTCCAGGTGACACTACTCTGTAAGCAAGCTTGCCAAACCCTGGACTACATCCGGGTCAAGAGGGGCCTCTACCCCTCAGCCAACTTGCCCTGGGAGTCCCTAAAAGGGGAGCTCCCTATGCTTTGTTTTCATTGAGCGCTGGTCATCTTAAAATGCGCCCCTAGGCCAGCAGCATCAGCCTCACCTGGAAATTTGTTTAAAAAGGTGGAGCCACCTTAAATAACAACAGCAGTAATAATCCACACCTGCAATTTATCCACGTTCCTACTACGGGCCATGTGCCGCCTTACATGCTTTATGTGTCCTCATTCAACTCACAAGAAGCATGTGAGGTCATTATTACTGTGACCCCTAGTTGGCAAATGAAGACACTGAGGCCCAGAGAAGTTGAGACACCAGGCAAGGTCATACCATTAGCTGGTGGCAAAGCCATGCCCAGAACCCAGATATGCCTAACTCAAAAGCCCCAAGCTTGTCTCTCACCTACAGATCTTTTCCAAATCCCTACCAAAGACATCAGTGGCATTTACCAATTCCAGTGAAGTGGTGATTAAGGAGTTAACTGTCAGGCCGGGGCTGGGGGCAGAGGTGGTTTGAGGCTGGCAGGTCAGCCCCCAGGGAGAGTGTAGCTGATCAGAGGGAGCTGATTTTGATTCCGATGCAGCAAACGTGTACTAACGACTGCCTAGCTGGCTCGAAAGTGCCATCTCATTAAATTCGGCAGTAACCCTGTAAAGTATATGGTGTTGGGGTTTTGTAGGGTCCGTACATAAAACTTTCCTCTTCTTGCTCAAGTTTGGGACCAATTGAGAAATGGATACATGAAGCAGACAGATGGAGGTCAAAGTAGCAGCAGTGCTTCTGATAAAGCTGTTGGAAGTATTTGGCTTTACATCTCTGGCCAAATGCACTTCCCAATATTCCACTCAGGAATGAGGCCAATGCACACATCCAGTCCCTGGCATAGGAGGGTGACCGGGGACCTCCCCCAGGAGAAGACTCCTGACCTCACCACCAAGAGCTGGCCAGATGCACCCAGGCTCCAGGTGGCAGATCCATGAGAGGCAGGCCGGGAGCTGGCAGGCCCAGCTCATAACTTCTCCCAGAGTCACCAGTTGGAGACGCCGCCTCTTCCCTTGAGGAAGCAATGGGGAGGGAGCAGCCCGAGAGGGCAGCCAGCATTCTCCACCCCATACGCATTAGAGCTCCTCATGCCCCGAGCCCACCTCAGAGATGTAGACTTGGTCTGGGGAAGGAGTGCGGGCGCTGATATTTTGTAAACGTTCCCCAGGTGATGCTAACGTGTCAAGCATTGAGTAGCTGCTCACAGAAGATCCTCTCTCAGAAACAAGAAACCAGGGAGGTGCCTCTAGCAGGGTTGGAATTGTTCCTATTTTACAACCAGGGAAACAAGTGCTCAGGAAACTTGAGGATCTTGTCCCACGTCCAGAGCTAGGAAGCAGAATAGTAAGGATGAGTAATGAATGGCAGTCAGCAAGTAAGATTTCCCCATGTTCAGGGTGGACTTGGAGGTTTCCAGCCAGGTTGGAGCTAGATCAGTGACGCTAGCTGTTCTCAAAGTTTATTGTGCAATAGAATCTTGTGGAGGCTTATTAAAATGCTGATCGCTGGGCCCCACTCCAGAGTTTCTGATCTAGAGAGAAGGCTCTGAGGCTGTGAGAAGACATGAGTTAGGCATATCTGGATTCTCCGCATGGCTTTGCCACCAACTAACAGTATAACCTTGCCTGGTTTACTCTGCCTCTGTGGGGCTAAGTGTCTTCATTTGCCAGCTAAGGATCACAGTAATAACGACCTCATGTGTTTCTAATGAGTTGAATGAGGACACGTAATGCACGTAGGGTGGCGCATGGCCGGTAGGAGGAATGCGGATGAACTGTACGTGTTATTATTGTGCTGTTGCTGTTTAGGGATGGCTTCTTTGAGAAGGCTGAGGGGAGGTTTTGGATGCAGGCAAGAGCACCAAGAGACAGAACACCAAAGTGAGAATGAACCAAGTCTTAAAGGATGCGGGGACATGAGCCAGAGTGGAGCCGAAGCCAGTGCACAGAAGTGGGGATGAGTGAATCATGCAGAGGATGGGGTCTGCTGCAGATCTGGCCAGCAGACGGGCTGGGATTTGAAGTCACCCAAAATAGAACTTCCTCCTCTCCAAGCTTGCAATTTGCTTTTTCCCTCCTCCCCTTCTCTCTGGGCCACACTCCACATGCCTGTGTCCAGACTCATTTGTTAGAACTACCTCTCCCCACCCCTCCCCCACTCCTGCCCCAGGGATTCAAGGAATCTTAGCAATGTCTCCAATTCTAAGTTCTGGAGGAAAAGAAGCAAAGTACAAGGAGGGAAACCCTCTCTTTAGACCTGTGTCTTTGTATGACTTCTCCCAGTCCCCAGCCTCCTCTTCCCCCAAGAGATGGCCATTCCCAGTCAGGAGCAGTCTGGCCATCAGGTTAGACGTATCCAGGCCAAGAGGGGCATCAACAGCCTTCCTCCCACCACTCAAACACAGAGTCCTCTCTGCCACCTTTGCCAACCCACGCCCCCACCCCATTTCCTAGCTAGGCTCGGTGCTTATCCCCTTGCAAGAGTTTCTTCCTCCGTATGTTCATCTGTTCATTCATCCATTCATTCCACAAATGCACGCTGAGCACCGCCTCTGTGGCCAGACGCTGCGTTGTGCAGCAGGGATTCTGATATGAGGAGGCACAGTCCCTGCTCCTCTGTGGGCTGGGCAAGAGAACTCAGGATTTGGAGACAGGAGATGGGTGCTCACACCGTCGTAAGGAGAAAAGGGAGCTCCTTCTCATGCTCCTCGAGTCTTCCCTTCTTTGCTAACAATGAGAAGAAACCTCCCAGCCACCCCGCTCTCTCTCTTGCCAACACAAACACATGAAAGAAAGCACACCGTGTCAGGCACACGTCATGACTCCACACTGTTTCCTCCCTGCAGCCTTTAGAAATTTGAGCCTCGGTGAATGCCATCTTCAGCCACTGCCTGAACCCCTGTGTCCAGCAACTTAGCTTTATGGCCATCTCGGCCAGCATTTATTGATCTGCTTGCATGTGCTGGGCACTGGAGATTGAGATAAACAAAATACATTCCTGAGCACCTGGAGTTCACAATCTAGAGCGAGAGCCACGCACATAAACAGACAGTCATGCTAAGATATGGGCAGCACACGGTGACTGAAATAAGGCATTGTGGAGAAAGGCACCTAGCACAGCTGCCTGTTGATGAGGAGGATACCAGGGAAGGCTTCCTGGAGGAGGCAATGCCAGAGCTCTGTCTTAAAGAAGAGAAGACTTCAGTCTGAAATCTGTGTGTTGGCTTGGCTCCTGCCACTTCAGGTCACCTTAATCACTTCTGTCTGACTGTGCTCCTTTCCCTGCCCTGCCCTGCCCTGCCCTCCGTCTCAGAACAGCCAGGGCACTGGGGCTTTTGGAAAAATGAATCCATGTGCCTATGGTGTGATCGTGGCTGGATTTTCCTTCCTTTTTCTTTTTTAGTATTAATATTATAACACCAATAACATGATGCTGCTTTTGTAATGAACACTAAAAATATGAACCAAGGGTTTATTTCCCCCTGACTATTTTTAGGTGGTTCCCAGATACCCCCTTGGCCTTTCAACTCCCGCACAACTGAAGGCCAGGGCTGGGTTTTCAAATGTTGCACCACGATCCGCAACAGCTGGAAAACAGCTACTAGCAGACAGCACCAGGCAGGGCTTTGGTCAGCTTGGGGGCTGAGGGTCAGGGCTGTGCCAGGCTCTGCAAACAGGAGCCACAGATGTGAGTCAAAGCCCTCTTTCACGAGGAAAGCAGAGTGGGGAGAAGGTTGTCACGTCACACGTTTTGTCCAGCGCGATCACCCAAACAGGTAGCGAAGCTCATTGTCCAAGTGAATGGGGAAAGAAAGATGCAGGTTATCACATACCTGTGCACAGGAGAGAATCGGGAGACCGACAAGCCCCTTTCTAACACAGAACAAGATGTCCTACGACACTGTAAGGGGTGTGCCCTTATATTTACTCTGGGCTGAGCCAACTGAGTCTGAGGGATTCTGTACATTATTTGAGGGACTGCACCTCATGTCACTGAGTGCTAGCTAAAGAACCCCACCCCAAGATCCTTTCTGAGAAGCTGCGAAAGGCTCAGGAACATGATGGGGTTGAGAATCTAGAATTATTAGATCCTCAGCTTGGCTCTGCCACTAACTAGCTGTAAGACTTTGGGAAAGTTACTTAACTTCAAGCTTTACCTCCTTCATCTGTAAAAGGAGAATATGGGCTGGGCGTGGTGGCTCACACCTGTTATCCCTGCTTTTTGGGAAGCTGAGGCAAGAGGTATTGCTTGAGGATAGGAGTTCAAGACCAGCCTGGGCAATGTAGTGAGACCTCATCTCTACAAAAAAATTTAAAATTAAATTAAATTTAAAAATTAGCCAGGTGTGGTGGTGGCACACTGTAGTTCCAGCTACTCAGGAGGCTGAGGCAGGAGGATCACTTGAGCCTAGGAGTTCGGGGTTGCTGTGAGCTATGGTCGTATCACTGAACTCCAGCCTAGGTACCAGAGTAAGACCCTGTCTTTTTTTTCTTAAAAAAAAAAGAAAGAGAATTCGACAGGACATAGCCCACAAGACAGTTGTGAGGAGTGAGAATTCAGGAGCAGTGCCACTTGTCGGATGCAGAGGATTTTACAAGGAAAATATTTAAAATATTTCTCACCATATTTGCCTCCGGGAAGTGCAGTGTTTCGTTGTTCCCCTCTCCTTTCTCTCACTGCCCTCCTAACACCAGAGGTGACCAGGACCGTATTGTCCCCGGGAAAAGAAGCCTGCCAGCCCGATGCAGTGAGGAACAGTTGATGGGAGGTAATGTTTTCTCTAGACAGGAAGGTCAATAGAAAACCTTTCTAGTACTAGGAGGAAAAGAAAGTAAAAGGCCAGGGTTTCACTCCCTTCCCCACCTCCAGGGAGGAGTTGTGGGCTGGCGGTTGCAGGGTCGTTGGAAATAACCCGATGACTTGGAGAAGCCCAGAATAGGGGTGCAGGGCTGCGGAAGTGTCATGCTTCTTGAAGAAGCCCTGCCTCAGCCCAGCTCCCGGCAATCACAGCTCTACCTGGGACAGGTTAGCAGCAGCTGAGGAAGTCACCTGGGGGGCTGTCCTCGGGCCCACTCACCTAGAGCCCTCGCATCCCAGAGCAACAGCCGGACACTTGGCCCTCCGGGGGTGCGTGAATGTGCTGGGAGAGCCAGGGCCCAGAGGTCCACCTCGAAGGTGCTAGGGACCAGACTAGACCTGGGACCTTCAATGGACTTCAGCACCGAGGCCCACGAAGCAGAAGGAACAAGGCACAGCCCAGTGGAGATCTGCAGAACCCTGCAGCCCAAGGCCCTGCCCTGGCCACCTTGAAAATGCGGAATCTTCCCCCCAAAATCAGACTGCATGGCGGAGGAGGAGGGGCTGAATTGCAACTTGATGGAAACTTGATCCAAAGCAACTGTCTTAAATCAAAGAGACCAAAGTGCCTTTATTTATCAAGCTAAGTGTTTCATCACAAGTTATCCGTTATAGGAAATAATTACTTTCCCACACAGCTGAGTGTAATGTATTCGTTTCCACCAGCCATTCCAGTACGTCTTCAGTAAATATGAGCTGCCATTATGTCGCCATCATCATCATTATTGCTAAATAGGTTATTCTCAGACTGACAAGGAGGGAGGGAGGAAGAGGACAAGAGCAAGAAATACTCGCACTTGTTTGAGATCTGAGTCTTCGGAGGGCTCAGAGAGGCCGGCTAGGAGGGGAGGAGGAGAAGGAGGGCAGGGCAGCCTCCGGACTTTCCTCCTCCCCAGCAGTTTATCCTCTGCTCTTTCCTGATTCTCCGCAAACCTAGTCAAGCTCTCCCTCTCGCGGAGGTTTCACTACACGTGACCTCTCAGCTCCTCTGCCCTTTCCTCACTGAGAGAGAGAGAGCTGGCGGCGCACCTGCACGGAACCACCTTGTGCCCGCCCCTCACGCCCCGCCCCTGGTGCCCCGCCCCCTAATGCC
>NW_012140302.1:4631008-4726797 GCF_000956105.1 Propithecus coquereli
ATTTATCAAGCTAAGTGTTTCATCGCAAGTTATCCGTTATAGGAAATAATTACTTTCCCACACAGCTGAGCCATTCCAGTACGTCTTCAGTAAATATGAGCTGCTATTATGTCGCCATCATCATCATTATTACTAAATAGGTTATTCTCAGACTGACAAGGAGGGAGGGAGGAAGAGGACAAGAGCAAGAAATACTCGCACTTGTTTGAGATCTGAGTCTTCGGAGGGCTCAGAGAGGCCGGCTAGAAGGGGAGGAGGGGAAGGACGGCAGCCTCCGGACTCTCCCCCTCCCCAGCAGTTTATCCTTCGCTCTCTCCTGGTTCTCCGCAAACCTAGTCAAGCCCTCCCTCCCGCGGAGGTTTCACTACACGTGACCTCTCAGCTGCTCTGCCCTTTCCTCACTGAGGGAGACAGAGCTGGCGCACCTGCACCTGCGCCTGCGCGGAACCACCTTGTGCCCGCCCCTCACGCCCCGCCCCCAATGCCCCGCCCCGTGACCCGCCCCCAGTGCACAGACCTGGACTGCTCAGGTGGGGCCTTCCAGGCCTCCTCCCCTCCCACCCACTCACTCTGTGGCCTTGGCAGTAGAGTGTAGCGGTTTTAGAGCCACAACTCACAAGTTAGACCGCGTGGGTGCCAATCCCAGCGCCGCTTCTCATGTGCTCTGTCATCTTTGGCAAGCTACTTAACCTCCCTGTGTCTCACTTTCCCCATTTGAAAATGAGAATAATAGCAGTACTGTGCCTCCTAAGGGCACTGTGTGGATGAAAGCAGTGAGCCGTGCACCATGGCTGGGGTAGCGCCCGGCAGCTCGGAGGCACTGAGCGTGAGTGATGGCACCTCTTCTCGCGGAGGCCTCCACCAGCATTAAAACAGCAGCCCTGTCCCAGCGCTGTCCTCCTCCCACCTCCGTCCCCGCGTCTCCACACACTTATCCCCGTGTGGGAGGCTGCACACTCCACATGTCGATTATCTCTCTCCCACTAGGCTGTGAACTAGTGGGGCATTCTTGTCCGTCATCCATTGCTGTATCCACAGAGAATAGGATCACGCCCCTGCACACAGTAGGCCCTTATAATAAAGAACGAATATATGAAACTTAATTTACTAACTGTATACACTTAGGCAAGTCATGTAACTCCACATGCCTCGGTTTACTCATCTGAAAAATGGAGGTGATGTCTACACCCCCACATTAACGTGACGATTCAATGAGAAAACGTTTGTGAGTACACCCACTCCAGTCCTTGGTACACGGTCGATGGATGCTGGTGGATCTGAGAGGACTAGTTTCAGCCTGGCTCAGACAGGGTCTGAAACGGTTAATCTCTGACTCTGTCACCCAGGCAAGGCAAGGCTGGGCTGCAGAGCCACTGGCAGCTGTCCAGGTGGAGGATAAATGTCAGGGGTGTGTGCTGCAGAGCTGGCCTGGTCCTGATGCGGTCTTGACCCAAGCAGCTGGAGTCTCTGGCCACCCCCTCTTGCTGAGAGATGCTGCCTGGGCCTGGAGCATTTAGGAGCACAGGAGCTGAGCGGTGGGAACCTCCGCCGGCCCGGGTCCCACGCCACATCCTGGCCTTGGGGGAGGTGGGCCCAAGGCCTGGACTTGCTTCCCAGCTATTCCCAGGCGGCCTGCTCTCCTGCCGGCCCAGCTGGGCTGCCTGAGCTGAAGGGCTGCAGGGGCAGGTCTGTCCCTCAGCATCGCCTCATCCCCACCCATGAGGAGGAAGATGCAGGCCTCAGCATAATAGAGTCTGGACCCAGGGCCGGGCTCTGTCAGCCCTGAAGCCCACCTGCCTCCTGGGGGAGGGAGTGTGTGCAAAGGGCCTCATGTAGCCCATTCACAGAGAGGACACACTGAAGCACAGGAACTCCAACCAGGGCTCCCTGCATTTCTTCGATTTATCACATGTTGCAGCTTATCCGCAACTTCCCCAGGAGTCCATCCCTCTCCGTGACCGATCCAGAAAGAGATGAAAACAGACAGGCACAGGCCTCAGTACCGACGGCGAAGATGAAATAAATGCAGCCCAGCGTTTGCCCCTTGGGTTCATCCATTCCACAGCCACCTGTGAACCCACTCTGTGCCAGGCACTGTACACGGTAAGGATGAAACGGTGAATTAAAATACAGACCTGGCTAGCAGACATGGTGGGCAGGCCAGGTGGGGCCAGGAGCATCGTGGTAGAGCCGCCCAGGAGTGGCAGGAGCATAGGCGGAGGGTCGCTAACTCAACCCGAGGAAGGAGGGAGAGTTAGAAACCCGGCAGGGTGGTACCACGGTGCTTCTGGCAAGTTAACAACTTGGGGAAAAATATAGGAGCTAATAAGTGGAGAAATGGTATTTCTCACCAAGGGGCCAGCTCAGAAGGGCTCCAGGGAGGATGCCAACCTCAGCCCCCATCCTCTCCACCTTCAGGGAATTTTACTAGAAACTAAACCCTCTGAGGGCAGGGACAAAGCTCAGTCTGCATCCTCTGTGCTTAGAGCAGTGACAGACACATACGTGGTGGGCACTCAGTAACTGCATCTGAGTGTGCCAATGAATAAACAAACATCCTGGACGTAAGATCACTGCTGACCACTGACAGTCACAAAAATTGCTATGGCCCCGAATCTTCTTGGTACAGGAATCTTCACAGGCTACTCTCTCACTGGTGCCAAAAAAGATGCCCTCAGCCTTCAACGCGGGCATCCTTCAAGGGAGCAAAGAGAGGGGTTCTGTCTGTCTCCCAAAGTGCTGCCAGCATCCCCTACACAGTCACACTCCTTTAGCGTGCCCTGGGCACGCTGCAAGAATCACACACCACTGTGGACAATGGCCAGAAAGAGCAGGCAGTTGTGCCAATGTCTGTGGCTTGGTACCTACAGCAAAACAGGATCATACTGTACTTGCTACCCACAAGCAGGCGCAGGCACATGTGCAGGCCCATTCACACACCCCTGGAATCCGTAGCCCTGTCCCAGGGCCCTGCCATGGACAGCAGTACACAAGCAGGAGACACCAATGGGAGTGGTCTGTTCAGACACCATCCCGGCCCCAGGGTTAATTAATTATCCAAACACCCACCACTCTTGTTTTCTTCTCAGTGTAGAACCGTAAAAAGCATAGGTTCCCCTCATGTGTCTGTTATTCATTCATGAAGCCATTATTTAATGAGGACCTACTATGTACTGTGGGCCTACCCTGTCGCTGGGACTACGCTACAGTTTGCATGTCTGTGTTCCCTCCAAAACTCGTGTGTTGAGACTTAATCTCCATTGTGGTGGTAGTAAGAGGTGCGGCCTTTTGGGAAGTGATTAAGTCATGATGGCTCCACCCTATGAATAGATTAGTGCCTTATAAAAGGGTAGAGGGAGCTAGCTTAGGCCCTTTTTGTCCTCCCATTCCTTCCATCATCAGAGGACACAGTGTCATTCCCCTCCGGAGAACACAGCGACAGGCGTCATCTTGGAGGCAGAGAGCAGCCCTCAGTAGATGCCAATCCTGCTGGTGCCTTGATTTCGGACTTCCCAGAGTCCAGAATCATAAACAATAAATTTCTGTTGTTTATAAATTACCCAGTCTGTGGTATTTTGCTATAGTGGCCCAAATGGACTAAGACAGACCAGGATACAAGATTGAATCTGTCAGATCTTTGCATTCTGGAAGCTTATAGTCTAGAGAGAGGCAGACAGAACAGTGATCTTCAAACAGTGTGCTAAGGGCTCCATCGGGGGGAGGCCTGCAGGAACAGAGGTGAGGCGGAACCTCACCTGCTTGAAATGGCGGGGGGTTAGAGAAGCTTTATAGAGGTGGTGATGTTGGAAATGGGTCCTGAAGGACAGTGAGGTGTTCACCAGGTACGAGCCTGCAGGCAGTGGGAAGGGAAGACTGAGAATGTAGTAGGCAGGGCAGGCAGCGCTTGGCGGCTGGACTGCGGATGACCTGAGAAGCAGGCCAGGGCGCAGACATGAGGGGACCACACTCCTTGGATTCTAAAACTGGATCTGGATTTTCCAAATTCTGCTTTGGTTACTTAAGAGAATCCATTCTCAGACCAAGGAGGCCAAGAGGAAGCACCTTTCACACCAAGACAGAGGCTTTGAAGAGCAGCCAGGCATGGGGACCCCAAGGAGCAGAGTTGGGGAGCATCCTCCACCACTGCCTCTGAAGCCCGAGGGCCCCCATCCAACCCGGCACAGGGCCACCTCCGTGAGCCTCCCCTCAACACACACACATACACGGTGCCAAGGCGTGAGTAAGGACTGCTCTTCTCTGGGGCAGCAAAGCACCATCCCACAAACTCAGACCAATAATCTGAGTCTAGAAAAGACTCCCCCCTTCAGCACCTGGACAGCTGCACCCCCTCTCGAAATGTCACTCCCCCTCACCTGCGTGGGAATGAACTCACCTCCTCCTTTCTCTGACAGGACCTGCAGGGGGCTCCCACACAGCCATGGGGAGGCACAGGAGGTTGAGAACGGAGGTGGCTATCATTATCAAGACCACTTCACAGGCAAGAAAGCTGAGGCCCAAGAAGCAGGCCCCCTGCCCCAGGACCCACAGCAGACTCACAACAGAACCACGTCTAGAACCCAGCCTGAATCATAGCACAGAGCTCGCCTCCTCATTGCCACTGTAGGACAGTGGCAGACAAATGCTGGTTTGGTTCTTGGATTCCCCTTAGTTTCTGCTGAAGATAGTGTATGGAGTGGAAACAACTATAAAAATAAAAAAATTCTAAAAGTCTTATCCAAGATGCATTCATGAATATTTCTCCTAAATATTATGAGCTCTGGTAGGGTCCAAGCTATACTGCCTCTTTTTTCAGATAATGTTGCCTAACATTCCAGAAATTAATTTTCTCTTTGAAGCCTGAAGAATACTTAGAAACCTTTTTTTTTTTAAATAAGGGAAGGAGTTCCTAACAGTTACTCCAAAAGGTTCGGATGTGCCAAGTTGAACTTTCAGAAACCTGTGAATGCGTATACTTACTATCATTACTTGCCTACCATTAGTATGATTTTTCACATTTCACATCTGATTTTGATGTATATTTTCCTTGATCTGTGTGTGTGAACAGTCCTAACATGAAGTGAGAAAAATTATCAGCAAAAGCAGAAAGCAAACAAACCAGCCTGGTGTCCAGGGATTTGAGAATTTTAGGGAGGATCAGGTGGCGCATTGGATACGTTCTCCAGGAAAGAGAAGCTATTGGTCATACCAGCTACACAACCAATTAGTGGAGGATTCGGTTGGAAATGCAAAAAATTAAAATAAAATAAAGTAAGAAAGAGTTGAGACTCTTCCCAATCCCCCAATGGCTTCTCTCCTGCATTAGAACACCACAGAGACGCTCACCTTTTGAGAGACTTGCTGTCCCCGAATGCCCCAGCTGCTTGCTAATCTGGCATTGTCCTGTGAGTGATGAAGTCCTCAAGGCAGGGAGCCCTGAGAGTCCCAGCGGGAAAGGAGAAAGCTCACAAAAGTCAAACAAATATCTGCCACCAACTGGCAGTTATTTGAACTAGTTACACCTGACACCAAGAGTTGGCCTTATAACCACTTTCTCCCTGGCCTCTCCTCCCCGGCCCGAGCAGACGCTAACCATGTTTGTGATTTCTTCCCACTGTCTTTTCAGGCAGCCAGATCCCAAGCCAGCAAGCAGAAGCTGGACTTAGATACATGTCCAGTGGGGAAGGAGGCCAGGTTCCCCAAGCCAAGCATGGGATAGGCCTTATCTGGTATTTACCAGCACGCCTATTCCTTCGGGACACATAAAATGTGAGCATCAGCCTCATTTCCCATTAGAAATTGGAGGTTCCCAAAGCCCAGAGAATTTGCACTGGGCCATTAGCAGTGGCAGAGCAGAACCTGTCTCTCTTCTACCCCATTCTACCCCAGAGGCACCGGGACCACCGCACGCTGTGTTCAGGGTGGGAACTGCAGGAGAATCCCACATCCAAGGGGATGCAGAAGCCACCCTTTCCATAGGCACGTGCACCCTGGAGAGCATATGCAGGCTTGACATGGGGTGCCTCGGCACAGACGTAGGGTGCAGGGGGCCAGTCCTACCTATGCTCCCTCAGCCCCCGAAGCCCAAGTCCCACCTGCCCGATGACACCCACGGTTGGAGCAGTAGGGGTGCAAACCCAGCATCCCTCCCAGGCCCCACAGAGCGTGTGAGCAGGTGAGAGGGTGGGCTTGTGTGTGAATCTACAGCCCGGCCCAGGAAAGCGCCCCTCAGGCACAGCTGGGCCACTTCTACAGGAGTATGATTAACTATTTTTCCCTTACGAAACAAAAACCCTTTTTAAATTCACACCAAGGCTTTGCATGGATGAGCAGGCGCCCTGAGCAGCACTCCCCCGGAAGCCAGCCCAGGTCACCTCGCAGGACTCTCCGCCAGCAGCCAGGCAGTTGGGACAAACTGGCTCTGGAAAAGAAGGCTGGCATGTCCCCAGAAGGTCTGTGTCTCCCTCCCCTCGCCTCATACAGCTGGCGTCTCTCCACGGCCCTCACCCATTCTAAACACGCCCTGGAGGGCGAAGGAGGCAGCAGAAATTCTGTGCCCTGCACCCTGCCTGGAGCTGGCTGCACCCATGTGACTTCCACAGCACCTTCTCTTGCTGGGAAGGCTCCAGTGGGGCCTCTCTGGCTCGCACATTCCCTCTTCCAGCTCGCCTGTCTGCAGGAGCCGGCCGGCCTCCCCTGCATGCCACACAAACTCCTCTGTCCCAAATCTGTAGAACCATCTCTGTCAGGAATTTGGGGTTTGTTTTCTTAATTAACTGAAAATGCTAACACGGGAGCCCTGGAGCTGGCAGGGGCCTGGCCTTCAGCGGCTGCTAGGAAAAAATTCTTGCTTTGAAATCTGGATCTCTCATGCCCCACATGGGATGTCAAAACAAACAGGGACACTGGATCTGGAAGTGCAGGGGCTGGGGCAGGCTCAGGTTACAGGGCCAGCGATGGATTTAGCTACAGGATGCTTTAGTAACCAACAGGTGATGAGATCCTGGCTTCCCAAAATGGCACAGCTAGACCCCAAAAAGGCCCCTGCTGTGGCACAGGCTCTAGGGGACAAAGGGGGAGGTCACTGGGGTTTATGCCAACAATATTCACTGAGTGACTACTGCCTGGCAGGCATGGCCCTGGGGGCAGGGGGGGGCGGCAGAGATGGCCAAGTTCTGTTGAGTCCTGTCCTTAGGACAGGAGATAACGTTAGGAATGAATTACCAAAGTGTGGCATAAAAGGCCCCTAAAGGTGAAATATTTACCATCAGGAGCTTTGCAGAAAATGTTTTCTGACTCCAATGTAGAAGATGGCAAGGGCGGAGCAGGGTCTGAGAACAGAAGACCAGGATGATTGCCCAGGACCAGCTGAGGGATGGTACCAGAGAGTGAGGACACGCTGGAGTGTCACGCAAAAGCAGGTGTGAGTGCCTCATGGCAAGACCCAAAACCTCAGCAGGAGGAGGGAGAGGAGCTGGAAGAGGAGGAGGAGGCACAGGTCCTGAGTCTCTTGTCTCCAGCCTCCTGCACTGGCAGGGTATCCGATCCAGACAGGGTGCTTGTTGCCCAGCCCCGTCCAAGAGCCGAGGCAGCAGTCCAGCGTGATGTCCCTGGATGCCCTCCCGGTGGGCCCGAGTCACATACACGGTTCCCTGCACCAGGGATCCTGCAATGGCCGTCTCACCTAACAGCAGGGCCTCAGGAGGGATCAGACGTTCTGAATGATGGGAGAACACCCATCTTTGGGAGGAAGTCACACAGTGCTCCAGGGAGGACCCACATTCCCCCTTCCTGGCACGAGTGATCCCATCCACAAAGGCCCAGAGAGGAGCAATGATTAGCTGGAGCTCAGAGATGCTGTATCAGAAGCAGAGCTCCTGGATCTGAACTCGGGGTCCTGCCTCTCCTGACTTGCCCGTTCCTCTCTGAGTCTGTGGCCCGGGTCCATCCCGAGCCTGGTGACCAGGAGGCTGAAAGATTCAGAACCCCAAACTGCTTTGTCCCAGTTGAGTCCAGTCCACTCCACTCCCAGGAGAGGGGGAGGCTGAACCATTTCCTCTTGGGAGACTCAGTCCCCACCTCTCCCTTCCTGCAGTAAAATCAGCGCAGCCTTTCTTAGTCTTTAGTGCTTTGGCCCTTCCAAGCATACAATGCAGAACCCAGTTTAAGAAACAAAGCATTAAAAGTTAAAAACTATCATTTTAGAAAACCGCTTGGTGCCAACTTGTACGGAAACATAAACTTGGGGACTAAAATCTCATGCCCATGGTAGGTTATAGGGTGGCCACTCAGATCATTCAGAATGGATGCATTCGATTTTTAGATTATTATTAAAATGAAAACAAAATGAAACATTCCTCAAGACAAAGAACATCGCAAGCGGAGCTCTCAGACCTGGGAGGAAACATTCACGCAGCTAGGCTGGCCTGGACTCTTCCAAGTCTTGGTGCCAATGGCACCTTCAGTGCTTACCACGATGGCTGGTATCATACATAGGAGGCCAGCAGTCCCACTTTGCTCAACAGACAGATGAATGAATGATTGAAGGAATGAAGAGGTTCAAGTCCTGGCTCTGCAGTTTACCAGCTCTGTGTCCTTTAGTAAGGTCCTTAATCTCTGAGCCCTACTTTCTTCATTTGTAAAATCCACAAAATTATTCGTGACTCAATGAATTACTACATGAGATGGTAAGCTGTTGGCACAGTGCATTCAAGGTACAGAAAAAAGGGTAACTATTATTTTTACTTTTCAAAGATGGCTTTAATCCCATATCCAAAACATCTTTCTAGATCTTCACACCTTGCTAATTCCATCATGGCCTTTTCTGTTTCGGCAAATCCCTAGCTCAGAGCCTGGCACAAGTGGGAGCACAGAGAACATCTGTCGAAGCACAATTTAACAGAGAGCTTCTCTGATTCGGAAACCTCTGGCCTCTGGTCAGTGTGAGGGCTACGGCTTCTATTAATAGTATGCCCTGCCCCTCCATGGGAGGCCACCCCTTTGGCACACATCCTGGTCCTCCAACCTGTACCTGGGCATTCAAGGCCAGGGAGCTCAACCGTGTCCACATCATGAGAAATGGGGCTGGGCAGCCATCTGCTCTGCAGAGGTTGGGGTGCTGGCTCAGTCCCATCCCCCTGCTGCACAGACCTTGTCTCCCATTCCCTTCCATGCCAGCTCTGGGCAGCGTGGGCTTGCCTCCGAGGCGCCGTTCCCAGGCTTCAGCAATAACAGGCCCTCCATTCTTCCCTGTCCTGGCAGACCTGCCACCTCCCTCTACGACACTGCCTGCTGCTGCTCAGGGGCAGCTGCCCCCTGTCCAAGGGGACAATACAGACCTCTTTGAGGCCTGGGGAACAAGCCCAGGGCCTAGTTTGTCCCTTACCCCAGGAGAAAGAGGAATTGGCCTAAGTCTCCTGCTGAGGTAGATTTCCAGGGTCACTCACTGCACCCTTGGGTTGCAAATGTCATTCAGTCTCTGGCATCTTCACAAACAGCTCTCACTGACCACACTTTATTTTCCCGAAATGAGGGAGAAAGCTGGCATCTGCCCCTCCCAGGTCTTCACCCCATGGGCCAGGCTCCAGCTGTGTCTGGATGTCAATCTTCAGCTCCCTGCCTCAAGGGTGACAACCACTGGGAGAGGGGGTGGGGGTCACCCCCAAGCTGAGGCTCACTATCACTGGGGCTCCCAGCCCCCACCTCTGTCTCCTTCTCACATCTGCCCATGGATCCCATTGGCAAGAATCACCATAACTCAACCCAAAGTCTGCAATCAGCAATCCAAGGAGGAGGATGTAACGTGGCTTTCTTTCACTTACCAAGTTTATCCAGCTATTTTCCAACTTTCTTTTTAGGGATCCTGAGCTCAGTCCTCAAGAATGATCCTCTTATGTCCCAGAGCCAGAGCTGGGTGGTGGGAGCCCAGGGCCGCAGTGGGGGGCTGCGGATAGGGAGTCCTCCTGTGGGCATGGATTCCTGGGGGTATGCACTTGATTCAAAGCAGCCCCCCTCCTCTGGGGGCTCCAGCACTAAAATCCAGCCCAGGAGGGTCCGGGCCACACACAGCCCAGCACAGCACCCAGCAGGGGAGGCAGGGCTGCTGTCTTGTGGAGTAGCAGAGTGTGTGGCTGTCTCTCTTAAAGGGACAGCCTGCCCCAGAGCCGGAAGCGGGTGGAAGTTCTAGAAAGTGAGGGAGGATGAGCCAGCATTCTCCAGGGAAAAGCTCTGAGCAAGCACCAGGACCCTGGCTGAGCACTGGCCTATTCCTGAGGTCTGACAGGCTTGTCCTCTCTCCTGACATTCAGAACACTGAGGCAGACAGACTCTTCCCCAGGGAAAGGTTCCCCTCCTGCAGCTCCTCCTACAGGGTCAGACTCACCAGAGGGCAGTACGATACCCATAATAAATGTTACTTACTGTGCACAAGGCACTCTCCTAAGTGCTCTGCATGAAAACACTTATTTAGTTCCCACAGGAACTTTCTGAGGTAGGTACTATTATTGTTGTTGTTGTTATTTCCATCTTACAGATGAGGAAACTGAGGCTTAGAGAGTAAATTGCCAAGGTCTCACAAGTAATGAATGGAGAAGTTAGGATTTTAACAAAAATTATTCTACTGGAGTTCAGTCACAAAGCTTCCCCTGGAAGAGTCCGGGGAAACCTCACCATATGAATCTACGACAACAGTTGGAGCACCTGCCAGGGTCAGGCTCATGCCTTAGAAAAAGCAACATCCCAGACAAGGCGTCTGCCCTCAGCACGGTCACTGAAAGGAAATACACCTCCAGATGCCGCCGCCAACCTTGTCTGGAGGGTGGAATTATTTGTGCTTTTTTTTTTTTTTTATCTTTACAGTTTTCTGCATTTTTCACATTCTAAAATTAGAAGTTATTCTTTATAAAGAGAAAAAAAAATCAAGATTCCACATTCAATCTCCCCCTCAAATATTTCAAACAACCAAGGCAAGACTAGAGCAAGAAGGTATTTGTATCCTATGCAGAGGTTCTAAGAGGAAGGAGAGTAGCAAAGGTAATAGGACAGTGGAACAATACTGGGATTAAATCTATTTGAGTTAAGTTTTGCCTAGTATGGAACTATAGGTAGGTTTTAAGTAAAATTAAGGCAATAACTTCTTTCAGCCAAAATTGAAATATGAAGTTTGTTTTAAAACTTGGCAATTAAAAAATTCAGTGAAGTCCAAGTTCCTTATATGTTATCCAAGACCCTTCCTAATTTGATCACTAGCTCCTTCCGTAGCTTCCCCCACATGGCCCCACTCACCCCACCCAGCAACCAGGCCAGACTACCAGAGGTTTCCACAAGCCAGGCCAGCACTCTGCCATTTGCACATGCAGCGCCTTCTGCCTGGGATGCCCCTTCTCTCCTCCTATAAATCTTTGACATCTTTCAAGACCAGGTTTAACTGCCATTACTGCTGTGGGGCCTTCAACGCCCATAAGCAGGAATCGACTGCTCCCTTCTCTGAGCTCCTACAAGCTTTGACCATTACCATGGACTGAATGTTTGTGTCCTCTCCAAATTCACATGTTGAAGCCTAATCCCCAACGTGATGGTATTTGGAGGCAGGGCCTTTGGGGGTGATTAGGTCATGAGCATGGAACTCTGCTGAATGGGATTTGTGCCCTTATAAAAGAAACACCAGAGAGCTGCCTCGCCCCTTCTGCCATGTGAGGACACAGTGAGAAGACAGGAAGTTGTCTACGAATGAGAAACAGGAACTCACCAGACACCAAATCTGCCGGTGTCTGGATCTTGGACTTCCCAGCCCCCAGAACTACGAAAAATAAATGTTTGTTGCGTAATCCACCCGGTCTACACCATCCAGAGCATGGTGTTAGAGCTGGCATCACAATGTATTCTAATTAATTTAGTGTCATTGTTCACCTTTCTATCCCCAGAAGCTAGAACCAAAAATATTTGTGGAGTAAGGTGGCACATGATAATAATTATTATTATTGCTGAGAGCACATATAGCTTTCCAGATACTTCCTCCTAAGTTATCGCATTTGAACTTTACAACAACTGGCCAGGGTGGGTATCAGAAGTGCCAAATGTTAGTATTGGAGGAGGTAAGTTGTGTTTGAGGTCCTTGTAACTCTACCCTTCAGAGGTTAGGCTTGCCCACATAGCTTTGAAGGGCTGGCCAAGCTCCCCAACCTCCCCAAAATGCTGACGAATGTCGTTTTCAGCTAGGCCAGACTGTTTCTATCCCACCCCTGCCCTCTGCTTGCCTCCCAGTGCTCCAACCCAACATATCCTTGTCCTCAGATCCCCCTGCAGCCAAGTGGAACACCAGTGGGCACAGGGGTGACGCTTCTCAGCTAGTGTGTCACCCGTATTCTCTCTGGGCTGGTGAACACAGCATGGCCAGAGTACTAATGAGGCCACAGCTTCAAGCTAGAATGGGGAATGATCCTGCCAGTTTCACGGGAAAAAACCCTGCCATGGGCTGTACCCAATCAGGCAGCCAGTCCACAACCTCTGGCATTGGGGTCACTAGGAGAGGGCATGGACCAAAGGTACACAGAATCTCTAAGGGAGGAGCCTTAGCGATCATGTTGCTCAACCCCCTCTAGACAGCCAAGGAAAACTAGGGCACAGACTGGGGTGGACTTTTCAGAAACACAGAGTAAAATGGTAGCAAAATGACGGCTGGCTCCTGAGCCCTTTCCAATGAGTCTGCTCTAAGCAAGAAAAAAGCAACTTAAAGGGTTTGACTAAAAGGAAGTCACGAAGGCCAAATTAATTTGCAAGACATTCTTCAAGTACACAACATACAAATGGTTTTTGAATGCAACACACAGAAAACATGTTAGTTATAAAGAAAACAATGAAGAAAAAACAGAGGAAGATAGTCAGTAATGGTATTCAACTTTAGTCACCTCGGAGGCCAGGCCTTGGCATAACCCATCTCCTTCCGTGACCTCTCTTATGAATAGAGTGAAAATGTGGGTCTAAATCTGACACGATTTCTGCGTTGTGTTAGCAGAATGCATTCAAATGGGAATACCACAGATTGATTCTTTCGTCCTCAGATAAAATTATTTACAGTTGTGATAGTTATTGGTACTTAGACAAATATTATTGGTCCCCACTCCTGACTCCAGGCACATAGCACATTGTACTTCCTGGCCACTAGTGTTTGGGTGGGGCCATATGACTACTTCTGGCCCATGAGCTGAGAGTAGAAGTAGAGTGTTGTAATGCTTAATTTTATGGGTCAACTTGGCTAGGCCATGGGACCAGATATTGGGTCAAATGTCTGGCTGTTGGTGGGAAGGTATTTTTTTCAGATGAGAGTAACATTTGAATCAGAAGACTTTGAATAAAGCAGCCTATGCTCCATTATGTGGGTGGGCCTCTTCCAATCCACTGAAGGCCTTCAGAGAAAATGACCCAGGACCCCCAGCAAAGAGGTAACTCTGCCCCTAGATGGTGTTCAGTCTTCAGCTACAACACCAACTCTTCCCTGGGACTCCAGCCTGCTGGCTTGCCCTGCAGATTTTGGACTTGCCACCCGCATAATCATGTGAGCCAATTCCTTAAAATAAATCTAGTTATACAGAGAGAGACAGAGAGAGATCTGGTTGGTTCTGATTCTCTGCAGAACCTTGACTAAGAGCCATTATACCACTAGTGGTCAAGAGCCTTTCGCTAGCAGGACCAGACCCGCTTTCCCTTTGGCACAGCACTCGTCAGCATTTAAGATGGGGCCTGCCCTGCCAGCCTGGGGTCCTGATGACTATAGTGAACAAAGCCCCTCCGTCGACCCACACAACAGGAAGCATGAGTAAGAAATAAACTCCTGCTGTTTTAAGTCACTGAAATTTGGGGATTATGTGTTATCGAGCATAATCAGACTTCTACCGACTGAAGCACTAGCTGCTCATCTTAGATTTGAGATGCTAGCTTGTGACGACAGAAACCCAGAAAAGTAATGGGACCACAACGGGATTTTGATCCTGGCCTCACGTAGAGACTGCCAGACACACAGCTCTTCCTCGAGCTGCACAGTTCCCCCACTTTCTATCTTGGGATCCTGGGAGTTTTAACCCGGAATCCAGACATAGATGTGCAAATGCATCAAAGGTACAACCTCACTGGTGAAAGTTCCCTAGAAAATGTTCCGAGTTCTGCTGAGGAATCTGACCTGGCCTAGAACGGGAAGCTCTCCAAAGCACAAAAGTTTCCACTATGGCAACAAGAATGTTAAACATGATTCAAAAAAAAAAAAAAAAGAAAGAAAGAAAATCTCAGTAAGAGAAATGAGACGATGAGCACTTATAAGCCAAAAACCAAAGGCCATTCCCTGGTTCCTGTGAGGTTTCCTGCCGCACTGGGAGAGTCAGCGGGACTCGAGAGGGTACTGGGAACAGAGCTGGATGTCCTTGGCTCAGACGCAGAGGGGCAGAGTGTGGAGCCATTGAGAAAAGGCCATTAAACCGTGTTGATGAGTCTCCTTAGGAAACAAGGGTGACCCAGAGGAAGCTGGGACTCTGTATCTTTCTTCTCAATGGATAAATCCAGCCCACTGACCTTAAATACACTATAGAGATAAAGTCTAGGGCAAAATAAGATGTAATGGTCTTAAACTATTATAGGAAAAATTTAGCTTAGACCAGTGGTTCTCACCACTAGGGTTGGTTCCTCACTGCACCCCCCTCACCCCCAGGGGACATTTGTCAACGTCTAGAGACATTTTTGGTTATCACAACGAGAGAATGTCACTGGCATCTACTGGGTAGAGACTAGGGATGCTTCTAAGCCTCCTATAATACACAGGACAGCCCCCCACAACAAAGAATCATCTGGCCTCACATCCCAAGGTTGAGAAACTCTGGTTGAGACGAGATCCCTCTTTATGAGGGTGTGCAGGTTTAGTAAAAAGAGCAGGAAGAACATTTATAGAGTGTGATGCTCCAAAGGAAAAAATATACACATATAGAGATAAACCAAAATTGACTGTACCCCTAGAGCATTCTGAGAGGTAGTATAGATCATATCAGTAGGGAAATAAGTCTCATTGCTACTCTCATCTCCCTATGAGAATCACACTAGAAGGTCCACTATCTAGACTTTGTCTTTAGATTTGCAAAGTGAAGTAAGGAGCCAAGTTCAAGAGCAGGGCTAGAGAGTAAAGATAGCTGAATTACTCAACATAATAAAGGGAGGGGGGTTGTTTGTTTGAGTTGCTGGTGAGTACCAAAGGAGAGAGGAGGAAGACCAAATGACATGACTTTTGGCCAAGTAATCTCTTTTAGAACAAGGTTGTCCAGAATTCAATTTCAAATTGTTATAATATAAAGACCCTTGGTCTCCCCAAACCTCCTTAAAGTTCACCATGTTCATAAAGCCATTGTCTAAATGGTGTGTGTGTGTGTGTGTGTGTGTGTGTGTGTGTGTGTCTAAATCAGGGTATGGGGGCTAAATTCCACATCTGGGTCAACATGGTGCAAAAGAGAGTTCATAGTTTGCATGAAACCAAAGATAGTTGACATTTCCTGCGGGCTTACTACATGCCAAGCACTGTTTAAGTACATAATAGGCACAGTCTCATTGAATGCTCATAGCTGCCCCCTGGGTGACACCACTGTCATTCCCTATTAGGGATAAGAGCTCTGAGGCAGAGGGAATTTAAGCCACTTTCTCAGGGACACCCATACAATGAGTGCGCCTTAGAGGCAGAATTCAAATTCAAGTGGTCTGGCTCCAGAGTCTCCGTTCTTAACTTCTGGGCCACCCTGCTTGTGACCAAGGGGTAACTAATAATCTTAACTAATTGGATGGAAATAGGAACTCAGAGCTGGAGGTGACGTGAAAAATGTAAGAACCACCTCTGACTTTGGAATGTCTAGACCAGCGGTTCCCAGACTGCAGTGTGCACCAGCATCACCATGTGAGCTAACAAGGCACACACCACCAGGCTGTCTGCCCCTGCCCCCGCCCCCGCCACCAGAGTTTGATTCAGGAGTCTAGGGCAGGGCCCAAGGATTTACATTTCTAACAGGTTCCCAGGTGATGCTGATATTGCTGGTCTGAGGTCCCACAATCTGAGAGCCACTGCCTTCTGCTTGTCGGGGTGAGATTCAGCTCATTTATTCTGAATCTCAAAGACAGGGCTCCTCATGTGACACCTGGACACAATATAAATCACTGAGCACCTTTGAATTGGAACTGGCTAATACTGAAGAGAGCAGAAGAGGGGAGAGATAAGTGTCCTGGAGGAAGAGCCAGGTAGTGAGAAGTGACAGTGCAATTATTGATTTCTTCAAATCTGCCAAGGTCAAAGGCAGGGCTTGCTTTGTTGCTGTTCACAACCCATGCAGGAGCTGAGATGCTGAACTTTAGATCTTCTTTATCCTCCATCGCTTAAAAGATCTTCCATCCCAAGGAGTATCATCTGGTGTTTTAGGGCCCAATTCCCCCAGTTCTGAGCTTTCTCTCTACCAAACCATGCCCATGTCTCCTTTCCACACCTAACTCAAAACTTCCCTCCTCATCTACATTTGAAAAGTTGGTAATACTAAGCAGGGGATAGAACCAGAATACAAAACTGTCTAACATCTGCACACACAATATGCACTCAGCCATGCTTTAAAAATGTGTGCAGAGAGAAAAGACTGGGAATGTTAATCGCCAAGCGTTAACTGAACTGGGGAGGCACGTTCCCCAAGTGTGGTTTGTGACCAGGTGGGAAACTGGGGGTGCCGGGGGCAGGGACAGAAAGATCCAAGCCCCTTTCAGTCCCCAGCATTGGGCTTACCAACTAATTTTAATTTTCTCTTCTGCTTCTATGTATTTTCTACAATAAACCTGCATTTCTTTTACAATAAAGGAGGGAAAATGGTTTTTTTTTTTTAAAACTTCATATCCTTTCAGAGCTTTTCTTGATTCTGATCCAGTCCACACGCACTCTGCTCACTCGACTCACGTGCTTCCTCTTGGCTCTTGTCCTCTGTTTCCAGCCTGTGAATTTGCATATGCAGCCACCAGAGGCTGCGTTCTGAACCTTCTTGAGCAGATTTCCTATTCATGTACCTCGGGGCCCTGGTAAGCTGAGCTGCCCCAACGTGGGAGGAGACGTTTCCTCCCCACGGAAGAGCGGCCAGGCCCACTGCCTACCATAAACTCTTGGGGGATCCACCCCCACCCCAAAAGCTCACCAGAGGGCTCTTCGTGCACGGAGTAGTTCATGCAAAAGGAACTGCACGGAAAGTGGCCTGGAAGTGAGAACTGCGTGTACACGCACACGCACACCCCAAGCTGCCTCTTCGTTCCTTCTCTATCCGGAGGCAAATGTCATCCGGTTAGTGCCCTCAGATGAACTGGGGAGGCAAGTTCCCCGGTTGTGGTTTGTGAGGGGGTGGGCAGCAGGGGAGGGGAAGTGTCGGGGAGAGCCAATCCACTTCCATCTGGCTCTGAAATCTACACTTATTTTCCTGGACCAGACCACGATCCTGTTTCCCAGTGTGAGGAATCTCGCTCTCTTGGTGACACACACTTTCCCCAAGAATGCTTGGCTTTTCAATGAGGAATTCTTGTAGAGTTGGGATTCTTGGAAACAGGACAAAGACTAATGAATTGCTGGCTCTAGCCTAGGTTTGGAAACCCTCTAGAACTCACAGGGGGTAGGGGGAGGAGGAGGCAGGAAAAGAGGGTGAGGGTGGGTTTGCGGCAAAGCGGAGGGCCACAGCATTGGGATGCAGAATTAGAATGCTCAAGGCACAAGCACTCCAGAAGCTACCCACTGATCCCACAATCAGAAGCCACTGTCCATTCTGTGCCTAGAAGTCTGGCAGGAGTGGGGTGGGGAGGCGGTGGGTACCGAATAATGCCTGTTGAGGCTAGAGAGGTATAACAAAGCAGAAGTCAGGTAGTTGATTACTGAGTTCATCGCAGAGGGTGATGGTTGGGAGCTGTCGGGGTGCAGTACAGAGAGCATGGGTCTTGAGGTCAGGCACACTTTACTTGGAATCCCCTCTGTGCCATGAACTAGCTGTGTGACTTCAGGCAAGTTGCCTAAACTCTCAGAACCTCATTTTCCTATTCTGTAAAATGGAATAACACCCACTTTGCAGAGGGGCAGTGAGAATGAGATGTGCTGAAATACGCAAGGGCTCAGCCCAGTGTCTGGCACCTAGTGGGCCCTCCATCAAAGGTGGGATTATTTGGAGAACTGGAAGAGTAGGAGTTTACAAAGCCCTTTATAGGAGGTCAGTTGCAGAAGGCCTGACAGCCTTGGGTATGGCCAGGGAGTGGGAAGACCTAGCTCCCCGGGGTCATGCTAGCTGGCCTTAACCTTCCCCCTTCCCAGGCTCTTCAGGGGCCTTTGTGTGTCCTGGCAGGTTTGGGTCGTGCCATCTTACCCCAGCTCCAGCTACTAACCCTCTGTAGCATCAGCTGCTGAAGTCCAAAGCGTGACTATGTGGGCTACAGATCACCAGGATGAAACCATAAGGGGTCTGCAGAAGTCCTGGGGCCTCTGCGTCCTCAACTCCAAACTGTCAGAAAGTGTACTGGCTTCTCAGTCAACATCAGACAAATCACCCAACCCTGCTGCCCAGGGAACTCTACGAGTTCTTAAGCCATTCTGCAGAAAGCAGAGGGCAAGTCGGCACCACCCCCAGCCCACCACCTACCCCCTGCCAAGAGCTCTAGTAACCTGGGCAAACAGACCACAGCCCCCAGGGTGTTCTCGGTCCAACCAAAAGGCCAAACACAGACACAAAAGACTTCAGAATACAGAAAAACAAGGGAGAAAGAAAAGAGTTTTCTTTCAAAGGAGCTCACATATGCGGAGGTATCATGAGTTGATTTACGGAATCCACATTCCATGGGGCAAATCCGGGGAGACTTTCCAGGGAGGATGGCGCTGGGCGGGGTCGCCCTGTGGCGTTACCCGCAAGCTCTCCCCAGAAGTCCCCTCGTGTACCCTGTGGCCTGACTGAAGGAGAACAGGCACTTTGTCCCGAAATAGTAAATTTATATAACCTCTCCATCGCAGGGATGCTCGGAGTGGCTCTAGTTACAAAAAGGGTTTAGGGACTGGAGTGCTTGCAATGGCAAAGGCAGAGAAGGAAAACAAAACAAAATCCACATGAGGTTTTCATTTTCTTTAGCCACGTGAGAATGGCCCTGAAGATCCAGCTATAAATACCCAGCTGCCATTGCCGCAAGATGGAAAATCGTGCACGCGCACGCACACACACAGACACACGCACACACACACACACACACACACACACCACACATGAAAAGCCCCTTCAAATCAATGTTTCTAAGAATATCTGCCTTGAGAACAGACAGTGCCGGACTCCCCGTGCTAAGTGCAGTGTCCTGAGCCCTCCTCAAGCAAATCTGGTGGGACGCCGCAAGAGGCTACCCCACGGCCATCACCAGGGTGCGATGTGGAGCTGCTCCCACGACACCCAGGCCAACCCAAAGCCCACCAGTGGCCACGAACAGGACGGAGGGGAAGGGTTTTAGATCAAATCCTCTAGAGCAGCCTGCTGGACCCAGTGCATCTTAGACTGGGTTCCCTGGAAGCAGAGCCTGAGACCGAGATTGGCGTGTCTGTGATTTATTGAAACCATGCTCTCAGGAGCAACCAAGAAGGGAATGATGGAAACAGGAGAGGGCAGGAGAAGGATCAAGGGAGAATGCGCTTTCAGATGAGATCTAACTTCAGCCCAGTCCTGGGGGGAGCTCTGCAGGGTGAACTGCGCTGACACATTTGCCCCTGCTGGGGGCTAGGGAGTGGGGCTTCTGGACTCCTTTCCTAGCCAATCATTGGCCACAGGATGCAGAGGAGAGGCGGGCAGGAACAAGTGGGGCATAACTCCCAGGCACTTCTGGGTGAGAGGGGTCCCATGAACCAAGGGCAAGCCACACAGGCGCAGTTAATAGCAGGAGCACCCACAGCTGGGGATCTGGGCAGGGCACCGACAGCATCTCCTACACAGGATCTGTGAGCCCAGTGGCTTGTTGCTTAGAATTTGTATTTTCTATTGATTACAAAGGCTTGTTTTGGTTTTGCTTCATTTTGTTTTGTTTTGTTTTTGCTTTGTCTGGAATGCTTTTAGAATTGACCTGCTGAAGAGAGAAGTAAAGGTTTGATCGATGTGGTACACAATGCTAATTGCCTACCTAATATCTGTTCTCTTCTTCTTCCATACTAATAAAACCCTGCTTTTGTATGAGGCAGCAACATGCCCAATTAAAAATTTTTCAGCTCTCTGCCCAGCTCCTTGCAGTTTGGGGCTCTCCCCCACCCAGAATCCTTGCAGTTTGGGACCTCTACTTAACACGATTTGGGCCAGTTTCTGGATGGGACTTTCTGAGAAACTTGTTAAAGAGAGAATTAGCTGGCATGCACTTTTTGTGCTTTGTTATCCTCTTTCTTCCTGCCTGCAATGCAGATGTGAAGATGGAGGTAATGCAGCCATCTTGTAAACCTGAGGCAATGAACACAAAGACAAAAGTCTCATTCTAAGGAAGGCTGAAGCAGAGAGCCAGGGTCCCTGGTGGCACTGTGGAACCACCCTACCACCAACTCTGCACCGTGTCTGCTGGACTCACTGGGTAAGAAAAATAAAGAACCCTAGTTCATGGAGCAACTCTACTCAGGTTTCTGTTCTATGCAACTGTAGCTGAGCACAAATTCTAACAGACACAAACCTCAAAACACTAGTTCTGTGGGAGTATCCCATGAAAAAAGTCCCTTTAGATAAATAATTGGGAAGCACTAGTTTAGATGATGTGAAACCAGTTTTTTACTGCAGTGCTTCTCTGAGCATTATGGCTCTGTAGGGATAAGAGTAGGGGAGATAAAAAAGTGTTGCTTAAATTTCTTTAACCACAGAAATTTTTCTTCCCCTGGGACCACCATGAGAATCTGGTGTTCTATCAAACACAGCTTGGGAAATGCTAGAATAGGTGACCTCTTCAGATTCCTTTCCTCCTGAACATATCATCGTTCCCTACCTAGAGGGGACCCAGAAGATGGCCAGGTCCATGCACAGCCCTGGCATTGAACTTCGAAGGGACATAAGAGCAAAAGAACTGAGGCCTGTGAGGTTGGTCAGAAAAAGGCAATGAACTAGGTAAATTAAGAGACTCAATGAAGTGCCAAGTGTCCCGGAATTTTGGAGTATTTATTCCTCCATTCCCTTTCTGCTAAGCCAAGGGTCTGGCAGTGGCTCTGTCCCCCCTAGGGACATGGCTCCAGCCAGGCAGCCCCTCCTCCATGACTTTGGCTGGCACAGAGCTCTGACAATACCATTCCTTCCCTTTGCCCCTTCAGGTGTAGGAGTGCTAACAGCTTCCTGGTGTTCCCTGGGTGCCTCAACATCTCTACTCCCTTACCTCTCTGTAAATAGTCCTTTCATTCAGTTCTCATGGGGTAAACCCTTTTGGAAGTACCAGCTGTGTCCTGCCTGGAGCCTGCCTGGTAGAGGCTGCAATATACATCCTTAGAGCAATCATATTCCCAGGATTTGCCCAAACAAGTCCCAATTTCATGTGATTTTTGTCTTCTTCATTAAGGTGGATTATATGACGTATAAAATAAGCAGGATGCAGAGAGGAAAGTCACCCCCATCTCCAGTTTCCAGTGCAAGCACCATGCCAACCTGATAGGGGTTCACTGCTGCAGAACCGAGAGTGGGTTCACGGGTTCAGTCAAGGATGAAGGCTGCACAACAGAGGATGGCGGCACTTGGGGCCAGCACAGAGTGTGTCACTTGGATTGGGCTCAGGCCAGAGTCCAAGGAAGAGGGGCTATAACAAAGAGTCGAGGCACATAAAAGAGCTGGAGCAACTGCATTTCAATGAGACACCCAGAGAAGGAGTCAGCTTGGCTTCACTGTCAAGCAAAAGAAAGTAAAGCAATTCCCAGTGCCGGGACATTCTCACTTAAGGGCAGGATGTTTGCAAAAGGAACAGAGCAGTGGCTGTCTATTGATGCAAATCAGAAGGGAAGGAGAACTTCATGGAGAGCAGGCAGTTATGGTGGGGAGAGGGGGATTCTTTTACCCGGTGGCAATGAGAAACATTTGAGACTGTTGGTACTATGTCCTTATCAAAAGGGATGTCAGGATGATGTCTGTGGTCACTTTCTAGCACTTGCAAGAAATCCCAATAACTCCCAAGGAAGGGATGGAGGAGAGAAGGATGCAGCAATCTGCGATGTGGGGATGAACCAAAGAGTTGCTATTTGATTTCTATTACTATGATGCCATTTTGCATCTCCATCAACATATAAAAATAAGAGTCCAACAAATCCACAAATCAGAAAAAAAATAGACCAAGATTTTTAGTTCAAACACGGTGATGACCACGTGCACGTGGGATCAAGTGTGGATGTTTGGAGCACAGCCCACTCTGAGATGTCAAATCTACTGAAAATTTCCCAGATGGCCCAAAGACAATGGGGAGTAGCTTCCTATTCACTCTTTGGCATGTCTATTTGCCAACGGAGAAGATGGATTAGGAGTTTGTGCCCATTTTTTAAAATTAACTTTTTTAAGCTAAAAAACATTTTGGATATCTAAGAAGTATAGATAATAATAAACATTTGTATATCCACTACTCAGTTTAAGAAGTAAAATATTACAGATATAAATGGAGCCTCTGTATACCCTCCCTAGTCTTCCTTCCTTACTGCCTTCCCCAGAAAGAGTCACTTCTCTGAATTTCACAGTTGCTCCCACACATGATTTTATACTTTAATTCCACATGTAAATGTTTGTAAATAAAAGAGAGTATTACTTTGCATGATTTTAAACTTAATGCCAATGACATCCTTCTGCAACTTCCTTTTTCCACTTAATATCGTTTCTTAGATTATACCTCACTGGGACCTGTCTTTAATAATGTCTTTCTAGCACCTTCGTGTTTATTTGCTGTACTCCATAGTATTCCATCATATGTACATATCAAATTATTTAACCAGTATTCTGGTTGGTGACAGCCATTGGGTTGCTTTTTAGCTCTTAAAAACCATGATGTAATGAATATTCCTGGACATATCTCCATTTCATATGTATTAGAGTTTGTGGACTTACTCAGGAGTGAAATTGCTGGGGCATAGGCTAAGTGCATCTTCAATTTTACCAAATTGCCTTTTGAAGTGTTCATATCAATTTAATTCCATCCTTAGTGAACAGGAGTTATCTTTGGCTTTACATCCAATATGATGAGTATGAGTTTTTTTTTTTTTTGGTCAATCTCATGAGAGTGAAACAGAGTCTCCCTGTGATTTTAATTGATGTATTTTCCTGATTCCAAGCAAGGTTGGAATTTTTTCATGTTTATGATTCTATAGCATCATTTTAATGTTAGAATGACATTTGCATGCTTTGAGAATTCAAAATAATTTTTCTTTTAATTCTTCATTGGAAAACTTGGAGAGAGAAGAAGAGCTGTGGATGGGGAAGCAGAGGGAGGACTTCCTTCTGCAGACTGGCTTCGAGATAGGGATTTTTTTAAATGAATCATAATGTTAGAGAAGAAGCACATGAAGAAGAAATCCCAACAATCCATGGGCAATGTGGGGAATGCATTTTTTAGGTCTTGTTGACATCGACTAGGAACAGTTCAGAATGTTTTCATTATGCCCTTCACCTGCAAGGCACATAACTGTGTGGACATCACCAATGAACTGAAAAGAACCACAGGGGCAATTTGTCCATCTTCCTGCTGCAACAAGCACCATATATTTGCCATCTCAACAGATGAAATTGCTCCTCTGATAACAGAAACCTGGAAGGAGACTCCATAGCCTCCTTATACTCCCAGACACTCTTAAATGGAACTAAATTCCTCAACTTTAAGCATCTCCCTCTCAGAGCATTCATCAGAGGGAATAGTATTCTTCAATTCTAGATCCTTCCCGCATGACACTGCTGAGTGCCTTGAGGACTCATCTATTTATCCCCCATCCCTGGCACAAGGATGGCAGCAAAATGGATGCACCACTTTGGAAATGCGTGAGGGCAGTGACTGCATGGTATTCAACGTCACAGTTTCAGGAGGTGTTTGATTTCTATTTCTTAAGAAAAGGAATTTTTTCCATACTGACCTGAATCTTCTTCTCTAAGCTTTAAGAAGAAAGTAATGATGGAAATAAACACAAGCCCTTCTTGCTCAGGATGTAGAAGACATCTAAAAATACCTTAGGATACCTCTTTTTTATGAAACCTTCCCTGACTTTGACCATCTCAAAATGACCCTTCCTCCTTTAACTACTTCTTACATCAGCACCATATAGCGCCTGGTATCCAACTGAATGACAACTATCTGGCAAACAATGATCGTACTAATAAAGATTTATGTCCTTCATACTCTGTTCCAGGCACTGTGCTGAGTACTTTATATGTGTTAATTTTTCCCTCATTTGGGAGTAGGTATTATTACCATCATAATTTTATGGAAGAGGAAACTGAGGCTTGGTTTCCAAGGCGACACTCCTAGTAAGCAGTGGAATCTGAATCTGGACCCACTAGTGTGACTCTCAGAATCTGCACTAGAAAGCACTGTGCTGTACCAAAGCTACTGCTGAACACACATAAGCCCTTAAACGCATCTTGCTGGTGTTCTAGCAAAAATGCAGCCCAGGGCTTAATAAGAAATTAATTGTCCTTGGCATCCTTATCTCTGACACCCACATCAAATCCTAAGGCCTGAAGAATTTGCTGACTCCTTCTTTATTTATTAATGAAAGTTCCAGTCGCATGGGTTTGCCCATATACACTGTCGCCTCACTTTCGGAGACCCGAGCCCGGGAGCCAGGAGGGAATTTTGCTCCCTGGGATTCACCCACAGGACCTGACTCAGCACACAGCGCCCTACACCCAGCAGCTTCACAAATATTTGTTGAATGACCGCAACCATTAACCCAAGAATTATACACATTTTTCATGGACCTTACATCATTCAGACTCCCCTCCGTCCCGCACCACTGGTATTACTGTCATTTCCATTTCACACAGGACTAAAACCAAGGCTCAGACAGGCTCAAAAGCTTATCTGAGGCAGTTCAGCCAATTAGTGGAAGGCTGGCATTCAACCCTTGATCCTGATACCGAGTCCCCTGATACCGCATCTTTTGCTATTAATTAAGTTGATCCCTTTTATTCTTTGTCCTTTGTGTGTGTGCATGCATACACACGCACATGCACACATACACAACTCACCTCTCTTTCTGGACGGGTGGAATAGCCATCAGCTCAGAAAAAGAGGAAAGAATCTCAGCTAAGCTCTTGCTCTATGAACAATGAATGAATGAATGAGTGAATGAATGAACACATGGATCAATGTTATAGAAGTCATCAAGTATTCCCTGAGTGCTAACTCTGTGTCTGCCACCTGGCTGGGGGCTGCGAATACCGCTGTGACTGAGGCACAGTCCTAGCCTTCTAGGCGCTTCAAGTCTGTCGACAGAGGACTCTCAATAGTAACCGAATCTGTCAAAGGGAGCTCACCTTGTCAGCAGGAAATGCAGTGGAGAGGGGAAGAAAAAGCCAGGCCCTGCCTTGCTATGAACAGAGACTGGGAAGTACACCACATCAGGGCAAACTCCAGTGTTCTCCAAGAGTTTTAAAAAAACATGGGGCTCCACCGCCCAGGACAGCGATGCCCACTCAGACGTCCAGAGGGTGCACAGACGTCGCCCTCACCCAGGACAGTTCAGGTTGTGCCTGTTTCCCCCAGTATCCATCCGGTTAATGTCCCTCTCACTCTTGAGAGTCCCGGTTTAGACAGTAAATTATATGGTCGCCTTTGCCTTCCAGGAAATTCATGACTCTCCAGCAGCCCCTGGGCAGGAAAACAATCTGGCTTCCCAAGATCACTGAGTTGCTTGTGTCTGCTCCTTTTTATAGGGCTTCTCTTCCAGCCCCCACAGGTTCTAGGGGGACAGCCCCCACTTCCCCACGGCTATTTTTCCCTCCAGTGTTAGCACTGAAGCCAAAATGAGTCACCATGATCCAAAATGTATGAGTTTCAGATTCCCTGTTTTGTATCTTGACCCTGACAGTGTCTGCCTATCTGCTCTTAGGCAAGTCATTCAGGTTTCCTCATCCGAGCCTCAGTCTCCCCATCTGTAGAAAGGGGGTGATAATACCCATCTCATGGATTGCTGTGAGGATTTGGTGACATGGTATAAGGGAAAACACTTTGCGCAGTGCCTGGTATAGAGGACTGCCCTGCTCCTGCCAGCAGACTTTCTAGAACATGTGAACTCTCAGAAAGGGCACGGAGGATGTTAACGTCTCAGGAACCCCCGTACATGACCAGGCCTCAAGCCTCTGCACTACTGAGCTGGAACTGCTTTTTCATCCTTCATGAATATGCAAAACATGGCACAAACCTTTCATAAAACTTTGGCCACATACCCTAAAGCTGAACATGTGCATTTTTGATGATCCAACAATCCTACTCCCAGGAACATACCAACAGAAATGCATTCACGTGTTCACCCAAGAGTGCACAAATGTTCACAGCAAGGCTATTCACCACAGCTCCAAACTGGGAAACCACCCAAATGCCCATCGACAGAAGAATGGATAAAGTGTGTTATAGTCACATAATGGAATACTATGCACCAATGAGAATGAATGAGCTACGTATACAGCAATATACTATGAGCAAAAGCCAGACACAAATGAGCACCCACTGTATGATTCCATTTATCTGATGTCCAAGAACAGGCAAAACTAATCTATGGTATTAGATGGATGGTGGGCAGGTAGAAACCAGAAGGGGACAAGAGGAGGCTTTCCAGGAGGGCTGGTGGGGTGGGGAGGGCTCGAAGTGTTCTGTTTCTTCATATGGGTGTGTTCGGTTTATGAAAATCCATTTAGCTATGTACTTATAAACTGTATAGTTTTCTGAATTATGTTGGACTTCAGTAAAAAGTTAAGATAAAAGGAAATTTTTAAGTGGAAAATACATTTATTTGGGAGAGAGTTGAGCAGAGTAAGTAGGCAATAGACACTTAGCGAAAGGCAGTGGGATACATTATTTGATTTACGTTTGCTGAGCCCCAGCTCTGTGCCAGACACTATGCCGGTTGCTGGGGGAACAGAGCTAATGAGACTTGTCCCCGTTCTCCATCATCTTCATCACCTTCTTCATCATCGATAACATTTCTTAGTGCTCACTATGTGCCGGGCATGGTTTTAAGTACCTTTTTTTCCTTCTTTACTTCTTTCCCCTTTTTTGTAACCAAATAATTCTTCATAGGAATCCATTTTACAGATGAGGAAAGTAAGGCACAGAGAGATGAGGTAACTCGTGCGAGGTCACACAGCCAGCAGGAAATGGAGCTGGAATCTGGACCTCAGCCATCTGAATCTGAGGCCTGAGCTCTGAAAACAACCTTACCTGGCTTCTCACGATCAAAACACCTGGTCTGTTTATCAGCTGTCAGCCTCAGCTTCCACTTAGAAAGCCATGGACTCGATAACATGACCTCTGTTCAGGGCAAAGGTGACGGTAAATTACTGACTTTGTGTCTTGGAAGGGCAGAGCAGTTCCTAACTCTGTCTCTGGGCAGCTGCCAGGACAATGCCTCATGGTGGGGAACAGATTGATAAATACACTGATGGAGATTTACAATAAAAAGAACTAGAGAGTTAAAATGGCTTGATTTTTCTACGGCCCAAAGTCCACAAAACTTTGAATTTGTTTCCATCTAACTTCAAAGCTGCCTCTGGCACTGTGGATATACTGACATATCTCCCCACTGACCTGGACTCACTTTCTTCCCTCCCTACCCCGGTCAAGGGAACCTGAGGCCGGGGGCTGCGGTGTCTGGGAGTTGTTGACACTGACCCCCGGGAATGTGGTCAGACACTGAGCTGGGAGTCTGGACCCCGGAGTCTGGCGGACCGGGCATTCATCACACAGCCACGCTTTGCTGTGGCATTTGGGCCTGACAATGAGCGTTCATGACCTGAGCGGCGGAATGCTCAAAGCACAGCACCAAAGACCACCTCTGCTCGGGGCGAAGGAATAAGAAACAAACACCACAAGGAGGAATCAGATTTGACAGAGTCCCACGCAGCCGTGACGTGAATACTTACGCAGGCAGGGAGGTGGCTCCCGGTGGGCCAGCGGGGGCCCCTGAGACCACCTCCTTTATCTTGAAGAAGCACAGGTAAGGCAGAGAGGAATTCCCAAAGGTCAACCTGTCGAGCCCCCTGTCTCCAGGCAGGATGGCAACAGAGCCATCTGACTATGCTTCTACCCAGGTACACCTATAGCCCTCAGAGTAGCATGGGGGCGGGGAGGGACAAATGCAAATTTGGCAATAAAAATCAAGACATTTCCTCTGTCTGCCCAGTTATGACACAACCCTATTTGTAGAGAAATCAGCTGGGTGTCACCTAGAAAGCACACAAAATAAAGCACAGGGAAAAAAATGTGCTTTCATATTCTGACATAGCTACCAACAGTTACCTAGAAAATCATGGACTCCTCCAAAACAATTTCATATAAAATAGTTAAAACTTGTACAGTTTTTCACCAGGCACTGTGCTGAGGACTTAACAAGCACCTTCCCGTTTACCTGTCTCAATGACCCTAGGAGGAAGGGAATGTTATCTCCATTTTACAGATAAGAAAATTGAAGCACAAAGTCCATAACTTGTTGGGCAAGTTATTGAACGGCAAGGCAGGTAGGGTTTCCTGGAGGCAGAGTCTGAGATGGAGCAGGGCGGGCAGGAGGCTTGTTAGGAAGGGCGCTTGGAATCACAGTCCAGGGTGTGGGGAAGGGTGGTCACCAGGCTGTGTCTGTCACCCACTCGGCCTGAGTGCCAAAGCAAAGCTTTCCTGGGTGATGGATGATTCTTTAACTGGCAGACTCATGGACCCCAAATTGGTGATCCCCCAGGATGGAACCACGTTTAATAACTGGCTGATGAAAAAATGAAGGCCTCAGCAAAAATGACATGACCTCAACTCTGTACAGCTGTGTGTGTGTCTAGGCGTAAAAGAATCAGAAAAAATAAAAATGAGTTAGATCCACTGTAGGGATGACCTTGACATACAGCCAAGGGGAAGAAAAGTATGCTGCAGAGTAACATGTGTAGGAAGATTCGATTTCAGTGAAAAACAAACAGGCAAGACCCCTCGATACTTGTATGCACCCATGTAAGTATTTGTATGAACAAATGAAAGTTAAAAAAGGAAATATTACTAGGCCATTAACATTCATTACCAGGGTGTGTGTGGGTGGGTAGATACATGATTTTCTGTTTGTCTTTGTGTATCTTTGCATGATACTGATTCACTTGTTTAAGCAAGAAAGAATTACTTTCATAATATGGAGAAATCAAGTAAAGAGCACATATTTTAAAATGGCCCACCTAGTGCCATGTGTGTAGTGGCAGCCTGCATAAAAATACTATTTCATTCCCTCTCCTTCTTCCCTTCTGAACTGTTCATTTGGGGATGATCAAAATAAATATTTAATTTGAGGTGAAGAGTTTTCTCTGCCCCCTGCAACCACTGGAACAGAACTTCATTTTAACATTATCCCACACATAATACCTATCAGCCACCAAAATAAATCTGCCACTAAAATCTATAAAAATTATACCATTCTGTAGTCAAATAACAAAGCTGTAAACTCTCTACTGTTTGGTATTATTTGTGACCAAGCTTCTATTATGGTGCTAATGAAAGCTGATCATACCAAGCCAACTCCCAATTATCTTAGCGCATACACATGAAAAGCTCAGAGAAGCCATAACCCAACTTTTCACCACATCTGCTGACAAGAAATCAAGGAGTTGGTTTTAAGTTTCTCCCATCCTTCTGTGTCCCTGGATACCCCATAGAAGACGTGTTCTAGAGGGTAGGAGCCACCACAGAGTGGCGGGATGAGGACACAAAGCATCTGCATTGTCTATAATCCGGGTAGCCCTTGCCCATGTGGTAGCTTATGGCAACTTGCTCTTGCAATCCCATCAGTGCCTAGGCAAGACCTACTCATGCCTCAAGGGTTAACTCAGATAGGATTGCATTGGATCAAGGGTCTCATTGACACTATTTGCTAGCAGGAGTGGATTCTACAAGGTAATTTGATTTTTATGAGCCGCAAGCGTGTAGAAGGCATGAAGGAGACTTAGTGCTTCCTTGACTATAATGCAACATGTTAAATGTTATGACAGAGCTGTGTGCCAGGCTCATGGGAGTAAGGAAGATAAGGGGGTTGTAGGGAGCCTTGCAAAGGGAGTTTGACAGAAAAGGGGACACCTGAGTTGGCCGTGGAGGATGAGTAGACCAGGAAGGTAAGGATGGGGGAAAGGTCTTCCAGGTAGATAGAAAGAACTACCAACAAGGGTACAGAGGTGGGATGTTCTTGAGACTAGCGCAATAAAATGGAAGTTAGCCCTTGAGCAGTGACGGGCATTGCTAGTTGGCACAGCGGTTGGCCATGCAGGGGCACCTCACTCACACATCCTGGGCCCCACCTGTGTTGTCCTAAAAGGACACACTTTATCTCAGAAATCTCACAGTAGTCTTTCTTCATCACACCAGCTTACTGACTGCTTATTTTTTCCTACCACATCTCTTGTTCTGTCTCATGATACTGGACTTAGGTTTTGACTGTAGCCTACTTAGTTTTCCCTCTGTGTGGCTAATTGCCAGTAACTAGAACAATCATCACAGCGGTAGCTAGTGTTTGCTGAGTGCTTACTCTCAGCCAAGGGCTGACAACCCTCAAGACCATCCCAAGGGAGGTATTATACTATTTTATTATTATCCCCACTTTTCAGATGAGAAAGCCGATAATCAGAGAATTGAAATAATTTGCAAGATCTTTCAATAGGTAAGTGGCCCAGAAATCATACGTAGGTTTGTCTGATTCTAGAACCTGTATTCGTAAAGACCATGCTGTATGACCTTCCCTAAACTACTATACTTGCTCTGTGCATGTCTGACATCCAGAGCGGGAGCCAGCAAACCTTTCCTGTAAAGGGCCAGATCGTAAATGTTTTTAGTTTTGTAGGCCATACAGTCTCTGTCATATCTACTCAACTGGGCCATTGTAGCATGAAAGCAGCCATAGACAACACACAAATGAATGGGTGTGGCTGCGTTCCAAAAAAACTTTACCTATAAAATAAAGTGACAGCCTGGATTTGGTTGTCAAAACTGCCAACTCTTAATCTGCAGTATTGTGTTCATTCATTTAGCCAATGTTTATTAAGCATCTACTTTGTGCCTGGCACTGTTCTAGGCTCTGGGGATACAGGGAGAACTACACAAAGTCCTCACCCTCTTGACACTTAAATCCTAGCAAAGTTGTGGCTGTTTGTTTTGCCCATGCCTGGTACCCTGAGTCCTAACTTTAGTGCTTTTCACTCCTCTCTTAGACCAGTGGTTCTCAACTTAGACTTCAGATCACCCGGGGAGCTTATAGACCTCTCAATGCCTGGGCTCCATCTCCCAGAGATTCTAATTTAATTGGTTTGAAGTGGGCCCAGGTATCGATACTTTTACAAGATCTTTATGTGGTTCTAATGTGCAGCCAGGGTTGAGACTCAGCACTTGGATAGCTGTTTGCTTTCTGTTTCTTCTGCTTACTTGCTATGTGAAATAGGATGAGTCTTTTAAGCCTTCAGAGCTTGGTCTGTAAAATGTAGTTAATACCAATCTCATACAATTGTTATGATATTTAAATGAGACAAATGTAAGGTACTGTCATCATTGTGCCACTATTCTTAGGTTTTAATGTTAGGTACTGCCTCAGTGATTTCTCTCCTTATTTTTTGACCCAAGACAGTGTTTGGGATTTTTAAAACAAGCTCTATAGAGAGAGAGCTCATTAATAACCCAAGTTCGTGGGTGAGTGAGCTGGTGGCCTTTCCTTTCTTCCAATAGAGGGTTACATGGGGCTGTTTGCTTGGCATAAGGAGCACTGTTCTGTGCCCCACTTTTGCATTAAGGGTCTCCGTCTCCAGGCTGAGATATCTGACCTTTGAGCACAACTGTTAAGCCTCAAATAAGTGGCTTATTTACTTTGACTTGTGGACATATGTCCAAGCCATGTATTTGCATGAGCTTAGAAATGGAGAGGCTAAAGGCATTAATATTTTGCTAAGCACTGAGCAATTTTGTGGGTCCTTCCCATATGTCATTTCATCTCATTTTCACAACGCTGGGATGTGAGAATAGTTACTGTTCTCCGTTAGCAGATGAAGAAGTCTCAGAGAGGCTGAAAAGCTTGTGATCTGCCGGTGCCAGAACTCAAATCTCAGTCTGCTTGATTCTAAAGCTCTTTCCCTGGAACCATGGGGCATCCTACAAATAATTCTGCTCCTCTTTGGCCAGGATTTAAAGAAACATCAAACTGCCAAAGTCCATTTTTCTCACGGTCTTTTTGAGGAGGAACTCAGAAAGAAACCCGCAACACGTGCTAATGACCATAGTCTGATAAGCCGTGGACAGCACTAGCATAACGAATCAGGCTCAGAGAAAGGGCACTTCCTCCCTCCACAGCCTCTTGACTGTGTAGTTTTAGAACCTCATAATGAAACAAAAAACAAATAAACCGAAAAATGTGAGGAGAGAGTTGGAGAAATAGATGCTGCCAGGAGGGAGGAATTCACTGACCCCCAATCTGGGCCATCTCAAGAGAAGTTGGCCACTGGCTGAGCCTCTTAAAAGCTTAAAAGTCATCCCAGGCCATGGTTAAAGAGCGAGCTTGGACAAAACAAAAACAAATGTGATCTTCAAAGTCTTAAATGTCAACTTGAAGGATAACTTAGAACCTCTGGGATGGGCCAAGAGGACCTGCAGCTGCTCTCACCAGCGTTAGATGCTCCTTCTTTCCTTTAGAGCAGTCACTTCCCGGAAAACGTATCGATCAGGGTTCAGGAGGCAGCCTCCTACCTCGCACCCAATGGAGATGTTTATGATGGCTAAAGCTTCCATTCCTCACAACCCACCACATTCTCCATGACCCTGACCTGAGCACCCAGGACAAAAAGGGGCTGCCTAACCAACCTCTGACCTCAGGTTTATCCTTCAAGATTCAGTCAGTTCTTGACCCTCCTAGCCCACCATACATACACTACCTGCTCCCCACCCTTCCCCCTCCCCAGAGAGCACAAGCAAAAGAGTGATTTCTAGGCCAGACATCCAGGAGGCCTGGTGCCTTCTCCCTACCCTCAGGATAATGGACCAGGCATGCTCATGGATAATCCTCACTGGTCACCTTGTCTAGAGGGAGGAAGTGAGGGTGACCTGAGCCCTAGAAACTCTAACCACTGGCCTTAAACCATGGAAAACATGTAGCTAGATTTAGGGAGAGGTCTTGCCATCCTAGTTCCTGATGGTGGGAAAACTGAAAAATAAAAATATGACATTCCGTTTGTTAAGAGTCTATAACATTTCCAGCTCTGTTCTTAGTCCTTTTGCACAAATGTTATTTTCACGATGACTTGGTGACATAAACACTCTCCCCATTTTACAGATGAGGAAGCCAGAGCTCAGAAGGAATAAGTACTGTATCCCAGGTTACTAATTCATATACAGGTCACAGTTCTCTCTGTCTCTCTCAGGGCAGCTGCCCTGAAGTCTGCACTCTTTCTACTGTGTCAGGCTGCGTTTGAAATCCAGGGCTGAATGACACGGTATCCTTGACACAGAGTCTCTGGCTGAGAGATCTAGAGGGTTATCTGCTATCAAAGTCAAGGACATCCTCCAAGTTGTTCTTTCTACCATGTGTGCTTGCCCTTTGCATCTTCAAGAATGCCTGAGAATGCACCCTCTCTAATTCATCTAATCTCAGAGATGACCAAAGAGCTGACCAGACGCTTAGGCTGATAGAAGGAGTGGTGAGAAGGCTTCAGTGTCAGCCTAAGCATCTGTGGCGGGAATTCATTGCAGGTTTGGGGTTGGTGAAATGTCTCCTAGAACAATCCCAGAAGGGTCAGGATCCCACTGGCCCTCTGGAGAAACCCTACACCTCGAAAGAGCCGAAAGCCCAGTTGCCACCCGCAGCCCTCCTTGAGGAGTCCTGTGCTGGATGAGGGTATTTCTAGGAATCCTGCTCTGATGGGTACCCTCTGTGCCTGGATATTTAGCCTTCTATTTTTAAATAATGGGCATGAGTGAGAACATTTAAACTGGCTACTTCCATTGGCCCCACTAAAATCAAAGAAGAAAGCTTCCTCATCTTTCAGCCTCTCTATGCCTTGCCCACCACCCGTGCTTACCCTTTGTCTTCATTCTTTACCCCTGCATCCAAGGCTATCCAGTAATAGGGAGAGTTTAACCTATTCTGTGTCAAAAACTTGGAGGCAGGGAGTTGGGAAGAAGGACCAGGGAGAGAACACATTCTCACAGAAGGCAGTAGCATTTCAACCTCCTCCACACTCGCCAAAAGCAACAGCATTCACAGGCCTTCCTATTGGTCCTGCACTGACTGTCTCCACCTTCTTGAGCCCCTGGCTTGCTAAGTTCTAATGCCCGGGAGAATTTTCTCTCCTCTTTTTGTCCTGATGGGGGCACAAGTATTCCCTCAGCATCCAAGGATCTGGAGGAAACGGTCTGAAAACTCAGCCAGGAGTTAGGAGCCAGAGTGTGCAACTACCAAGGAGTAAGACAATAATAGCACAGTTGTTTTCTTAAAGGAAGAAATGGGGGTTAGATGTAGTTCCCAGCACAGATGAAGAAATGTACCATTTATACTTCCATGCCCGAGGCCACGGCTGGCCATCACCACAGTCATGTATGTGTAAACACGCGCTCCATGCGCATCTCCTGGCGACCCAGCCATCCTGTTTACATGCAATCTTGTTTACACTGCCCACTGCCCACAGGACTATTTCCTTCTTCTTCATTACCCTTCAGATGACAACACACTCCTGAAGTTACCAAATGAGTCTATTTCTGACGTCGCTGCCTGCTCAGTCTTTTATGGCACTTCCCTGGAGATCAATTTGTAAAATTTCTAAAATCTTTCTCAAATCTCAACTTCCTGTGAGCCTGTTTTTACATGCAGATTTCCTCCCTGTCCCCTCATTCTCTCATTTTTTCTAGGACATAGGGAGAATCCAGTAATCTTCCTCCCACCCAAACATCGTAGGTTGGCTCTATTGCAAAATACAAAACCAGAGACCTGGCTAGAGCAAAGCTGAAAATTCTGGCTGGCTGTGGCCACTCGTTGGTGGAACCCAGCAATTGGCATGCAGTGCCCTGCATTGTGCAATCCAGGCTTGACGGACCCCTACAGCCCTTTCCTCCCGCCCTCAGTGGAACAAACTTTCCCCTCCGGGTCCTAGGGAAAATCCAAAACCCCTTCTTCAGCTGGCTTTTCAGAGAAATCCAAGAAACTAAAAGCAAAACTTGGAAGGGGAAAAACACAAAACTTTAAACGTTTGCTTTCATTCCATGTAGGCTTCAAGGAAAACCTATGGGGACTTTTTCCTGGAAAGGTGTGATTTTCCTTCCCACCCCACCGAGAAACTTTCCAAATCCACCACAAAATTGCGGAGAAGTGGCCAAGGCGAAGAGAGAGAAGAGTTAAATCAAGCCCAGACCTCAGCAATCTGTGTTCAATTTTGATAAAAATCTCTCTCCCTCTCCCCCACCCTCCCTTCCTCCACCCCACAGCTCAGACACGTCTCTTTATGTTATGAGCTTGCATCTTGTTTGGGGCACCGCGGCACACGGCACTCTCAGAGAACCTGGCAGTACCCCACCGTGGCCATGTGGCAGAAACATCCGTCCCACTCCCCAGGCCGGGCTGGACACAGGGCCACAGAGTCCTGGCCACCACCACCTCCGCGTCCTCCTCATCCACTTTACAAAATTACCTGCCTCCAGGCCAGATGCCTCCTCCCCTGGTTGAGTCAGAGTCCCCTGGCCTGGTGAGGTCAGGACAGGAGGCTGGGCTGCAGCCGCAGGTGCTGAGAGCCCCAGCGTCGGGACCCCTTTCCCGGGATGCTCCTTCCCTGGCCCGGCGTCCCACTGCCGCTGAGAACAAGAACCTCACCGCCGCCGCTGCCCTGCCCGCTGGCCAGAGGCCAGGCCTGCAAGCGGGAGCTGGGGGCTTGTGAAGACTTCCACCCACCCAAGTGAAGGCACAAGCAGAACCGGGAAAAGCCACCACTAAAAAGTTGTCAGTTTAGGGGGATACCTTCTAAGTTTGTCCACTTGTGACAACAAGGAGTCAGATTTCAAACCACAAAAAAATTTTTTTTTATGTCTTCCAAAGACATTTCCTGCGTTGAGATGTGCCAGTACAGACAGACACACACATGCAAACACACACACACACACACACACACACACACACACACACACACATACGCCCTGGGAGCCCACTCCAGAGTCAGCGGCTCCTGCAAACACTTAGAGAAACAAAACAGCCAGCCTGCGGGGCTGCTGCCCTCCCGAGCCCCACTGCGCGTTCGAGAGAAAGCAGAGGGAGAGCGCGGCAGAGCGGCCCGGCCCGCCGCGGAGCGCCCCGCCGCCCCGCCGCACTTACTCCGCGCCCGCGGCGCCGCTGCCCGCAGCCCGGCTCCGCGCTCGCGTCCGCGCCGCCCGCCGCTCGCCGCCCGCCGCGCTCTGCTGGGTCCGGAGCAAGCGCCCGCTTCCCTCCAGGCCCGGCCTCGCGCCCGCCCGCCCTCCCCGCTCTGACGTCAGGCGCCTTGGAGCGGGATATTTATGGCAAGGATACTCTGAGTTTTCCCTAGGTAGAGTTCTGATTGCAGCTCCCGGGGATTTGTAATTTTCACACTTTGAGCCGGAGCCGGGGGGAGGGAGGCAGGCAGAGAGCAGCCGGCAGGGCGAGGTGTGCACACAATGAGGGTAGCTGTTTCCCGCTCTGGCAGGGAGCCTCCTCTGCGCTCCCTCTGTTTGGGGAGCATGTGCGGGTCAAGGAGGCAGAAGTGGCCACCTGGGCAGCGGGTCCCTCCTCCGCTCTTCCTCTGGGCGACCCGAAGAGGCCTGTTCCAAGACGGTTGCTGGGGGAGTCCGGCGCCGCGGAGTCCCTTCGCGGGACAGTCTGTCCGGGGAGGTGCTGGGCAAGAGGGCAGAGAAATCAGGCACAACAGAACAGCTAATTAGGAGTGCTGGTCCACACCCTAACAACTTTTCCACTTCTTTTCTGGGAGTGTGTATATATATATATATATAAGGTTTATTTTTATTAAATTACGTTCCACACTCCCTGCCTCTGTATAGCTTTCCTAACTCGATGCCAGTCAAGTCATCTTACTTCATTGCTTATATACATAGTTTGAGCAGTTTACAATAGTTCTTATTCATACTTTTAAAAATTGCTTTTAATTTTTTTTAAAAATGTGATCATTGTCTGTCTTCTTGACTGGACTGGAAATTGCCTTAGTCAAAAGCAACTGTCTCCTCCATGATTGGAACTACCCTCAGGGTGAGTGTTTGAGCTTATCTATTTCCTATTTTCCTTATGTTCCCAGGAATCCCTCTGCAAGTAAATGATGTCCCCACTGCGTGCTGCCCTGCATAGAATTTTCAGGATGTTCAGCTCCAGATTCTAATGGTCATCTGTTTCTCCACCTAGCTGAAGGGGCTTAGAGAAATGGCTGGTTAAAGGGCCATCCTTCCAAAGAAAAAGAGAGTGTAATGCATTGTCCTTCATGGTTCCCAAGGATTGGAGAACAAACTTAAAATGATACGCAACAGATGCAAATTACTTATACAGTTAGATAACATAAGTGTTTAGTATTCGACTCCCCATTAATGAGAGGGGGCACGGATAACTGCAAATCATCATTAACACACAACTAGAGTGAACGTCCCATCAGCCCAGACGGAGTAGGCGTGGAGGTGTGTTTGAACCACAGCTACAGTGCAGCAGGGACTCAAAGACTCGGCATGTGTTTACCCCTTTGGCAGCAGCTGGCTAGGGCCGACTGTCAGAAGGAACCAAAGTCCTGGGGTTGGTCCTCTTGGTAGGGGACAGCCATGTTTTGATCCAAGCCACAGAAGGCCCCGGAGCCCTGCTGTTGGGTCATTGTTAGGTGGCTGTCCTCAGCATCATACCCCACTTCCACCTCCCTCCATCCTCTCTCTCATGTCGAGGCTCATGGCAAGGTGAGCTCTGTGCTGCAGCAGACACTGCACATTGGCTCCTAGAAGCCATTGAGAAATCCCTTCTCCCTTGCCTTCCAACTAAAGAAGCTAGAAATCTACAGTGTTCACTATCCCAGACTCTCCTGTAGCTCAAGATAGCTATGAGACTCAGTTCTGACCAGTGAGATTGGAATGCAGAAGGCAGAGGACAGTTTCCACAAAAACTCTTTAAGAAAAGGTCAGATTCAGATGGCATTCCTTTGACATTCCCTAGTTCTCCTTCCTCCGTGTCTTCTCTCCTGGAGCACTGATAGCATGCCTGGAGATACAGCATCCACCTCGAAACCTTAAGAACAAAATCTACTCACTTAAGGGCAGTGGAGCAGGAAGATAGAAGGAGCCACGGTCCTAGATACCACCCATAAGTGGCTGTGCCTCTCTCTGACTTTCTTGCTAGGCAAGAAAAATAACCCCCTATATGTTTCAATTATTATAATTGAGTCTTCTGTTATTTGCAGCCAAATATAATTTTACCTAACATACTTTCATCATTCACCAAAATACAATACTGGGACAATTACTGAGCATTACCTTACAGATATGACAAGCATGTTTAACATGATGCCTTGCATTTGCATAACTCTTTATAGTTGCCAAAGCCTATTCACCTATATCTCCTCTGAACCTCAAAACTTTGAGAATTATCAGTAAAACCTTTTTTAAAAATAAGAAAAGACGACAGCTGATAAGTGTCCTGCCCCAGGTTGCTTGTCAGCAAATGAGGGAGCTTAGATCCTAACCTAGTTCTTCTTACTTCAAGTCTGTGTATTTTCTACAACATCTTTAATAACACAACAAAAAACTCTGATAAAGAACCCTCATCCCTTCTACGTCAGTATGAATCCTATTTAATTTAACCAAGATGGAACAGATTGCGAATAAATTCTGTAACTGGAAATTGCCACAGCCCACTGGCAATCAAGTCCAGTCCTCTGTCTCTCCTCCCCTCGCCTCTCCTGCTACCCACTGACATCCTGCCCTGAGTCCCTGCAGGTGTTCATTCTGAGGTCGCATGGCCTTTTAGATGAGTCCAGTCTTGTCGTTCTTTATTCTCACATTTTTTGAACTGTTTAGACCACCCCTTTCTCAAGGTGCTGCCCTCTCTCCTGGACATCTTGCCAGCACATCTTTCTTTGTGCAGTTTCTCTTCCTGGTTCCTCTTCTTCCACTGAGGTCTCAGTGTTCCAGGGTTTGGTCAGCAGCCATGCTTTTCCTGAGCATCACAGACTCTCCTCTCGTGACCTCATCCTTTCTCATGAATTCTACCACAGGCTCAGTAACTGTCTGGGAAAGTCAACCCTCGTGTCTACATTCAAATTTCTGCCCAGTTTCCTCTCAACTTTAATCCCTCTTTTCTCACTACTGATTGTCTATATTTCCCAGCATATGGTGAGTATTAAATAAATGTCATCTATTTTTAATTATCATTGTCAAAATAAAGAGTGCAGGAAAGTCACTAAGGCATAAGAGAGTTTTATGACAGACGCATTTCTACTATCAGGAGCTATAGCGTAACCATCCTCCCTTGGAAATCACTCCACAGGCCAATCTAATTGTCTATGGTCATAAGAAAAGGTCAAGGAATTAATAGAAATTAGTAGCAGCAGATCAAATAGAAGCAAAATGGCAGACCTAATGAGAAATAGAATCTCTTTAATTCTCATTACACGCGGTGTCTGTGAAAACCTGTCTGCAAGATTGACACTGAGTAGCTTCATTTCAGGCAAAGAGAAAGAAAAGATGAAATTAGATTAAAGACAGGGCCAGAGACTTAGAGGTGGCAGGTGGGGGGCAGGACAAGGATGGGAACAGGGAGAGTGAGGCAAAGGAGTAACAGAATATTCTAGGTCTGGGAGAGTGAAGTGTCCATCCCTGCCCAGGTGTTCTTACTGAGGTTCTACTGGGATGAGGAGCGAGAGAAGTTCATAAAATACGTGGATCTCAGTGCTAAGGAGCACTGTTTGAGGTTGTTGAGCCCTAAAGAGTCTATGAAGTGGAAGGGCCCTCTCCAGGGTCATCTGATTCACCCCCTACCTCCAACCTTGCCTGTCACAGAGGCCTAATATAGGTGGAGGTCTCTCCTTTTCCCAAGAGTGCCAGGAAGGGGTTCCATCCTTCTTCATCTGCATGCTCCAGGGATGTTCCCTGGACATACAGTGAGGCTTTGTGAAGCACACCACTCATCTGGAAAATCACACCTGCTTGATGCAGAATCCTCAAATAGCTCCTTGAGGTTGGCCTGGCTTCCAAAACCCACCATGCACTTCCAGGACCCAGCCTATCACGGTGGGAAGCAGGCTTCCCAGAGGCAGCTCCTTGCTCACTCTCCAGGGGTAGAGCTCCTAGTCTACACCATGTGGACCACAGTAACACTTGGGAAAGACTTTTTGAAGAATGAATGAGACCTCCATGAATATGTCATCTAATCAATACGAGGCTCTCCAAGAATGACATACTCCTTTCCCTGGTTTACTGACCCTGGCTATAGCAGATGGTGAAGAGAACTCAAGCGTTAGAATCAAAGACCTTGGTTAAATCCCTAGCCCCACCTCTCACTGCCGTGTGCCATCAGCATGACAGGTAAATTTCTCAAGCTTAGTTTTTGTGATAGTTAAGTTCATGTGTCAACTTGACTGGGCCATGGTGCCCAGATATTTGGTCAAACATTATTCTGGTTGTTTCTGCAAAGATGTTTTCTGGATGAGATTAACATTTAAATTGGTGGACTTTAAGTAAAGCACATTACCTTTCATTATGTGGATAGGGCTCATGTAGTCGACTAAAGGCCTTAATAGAACAAAGACTGACCTTCCCACTTCCCATACCAAGCAATAGGGAATTCTGCCAGCAGGCTGCCTTTGGACTCAAACTGCAACTCTTTCCTGGGTCTCCAGTCTGCTGGCCTACCCTGCAGATTTTAGACTCACCAGGCCTCCCCAGTTATGTGAGCCAACGCCTTGAAATCTATCTACCCCCCGCACCCATTCAACAATGACATGGGATGAAGACCATTTCATCCCAAAGGATTGTTGTAAAGGTCAAATGAATCAAAACGAATTGAAAGCCTCTATTTCGGTAAGTTTTTCCAAGACTGGGGAGGAGGAGGATCACATAGAATCACTCAGGTCTCTCTCATCCCACCACTTGGACTGTCACAATCAATCTGCCACCCCCCAAGCTCTGTTCAGGGAGGTGTCAAATTGTTATCAAAGATGCTATTAATGCCTAGAAGGCAGAAGGAACTTGTTCTGAACTGGACCCAGTCCAGCACCGACACATCACACATCCGTTATTTTGATTGTGGGTCTGATCATGGACCTATCCTACTTCTCTCAGTTATAATGAGGGCTATAATCTCCATTGTTTAGAACAGGAGTCCTGGACTTCTATTATCTGACAGTAATTTCCAAGGATACAACTAAAGAGAAAAAATGTCCATGGCTACCACAATTTCTTCCTGAAAAGTAGCTGTCGGTAGGACCTGAACTTCGTATCACAGCAGTTTGAAGATATTTTAGGTCCTCATTGTCATGTGGTGTAGTAGAAAGGCCTCAGAATATGGCATCAGAAAAATCTGGTTTCTAGTTCCAGCTCTAGCTCTTGCAACTAAGAGCATTATTTCACTTCTCTGCAAAATATGGATTAATAGAAGGATCAATCACATGGTGCTAGAGCAAAGATTAAATTACAGAATGTTTGCACCTTACAGATGACCAATATTCTTATATATGTTTTCCTCTCTTTGACCTTTTTCCTTCCTCCGCACCCCTCGACACACACAGCTCCTCTGTTAGCTAATATCAAGAATGAACTTAATATTAACATACAATTCCCCAGGTTCCTGGCATTCAGCTCTCTGCAAACCTCTTTGCCCAGAGCTAAGAAATCTCCCCTGGCTCAGACATAACCACACCAAATAGACAGCAATTGGAAAATTGCCCCAATAAAGGCTGTCTCCTGCAAGAGGAGCAGGACTGCATTTTTGAGAAGCCTTCTCAGGTTGTTTGCAGCGGCTTTGAGGGTCAGCTCTGCTGCCTTGCCTACGTCAAAACCTTAAGTGTTTAACCACAAGACATACAATCCTGGGACATCGTGGCGGCGGCCCTCCACCCCCACAGTGAGGCAGGCCACGCGTGTGTCTAATCTGGTATGTGGCCTCCCTCGGAGGCCAATAAGGCAAACCCTGGCCCACTGCACCACACCTGGCCAGATGTGGGATGGCATATCACACAGTGAGCAGAGTGCTTGAGTGGGTGGGAAATCGGGTGGAATTCTTTCATGATCCCCCCTAGATAATCCATAATCAAAGCCAAAGTCCCCAGGCTGGGGAAGGCCACACCTGTTAGTAGCCACCAGTGCTTATGTTATTTCTGGAGCCAGAGTACTTGTACCATTGTGATCACATACAAACCTCCATTATGACCCCATTTTCAGTAGCTCAAAACCCTTTGGAAAATAATGCTCAGGGCCAAATGTTCCAGTTAGCTTCAGGGTAAAATTGTATTTTGGAATATTTAAAAGAAAAAAAATTTTCCTAGATGACCTATATTTGGGGTAAAGATGGGTAACACACACACACACACACACACACACACACACAGAGGTGCACACGTACACTTTTCTCCATTGAAAAATAAAACGTTGCTTACAGTGTTCAAGATGTGTGACTTTGGGCTGGCAAATATACGTGTGTGCAACTGAGCAAAGACTCAGAGACTTTGGGAGAAGCATGACACATTTCATCATTCAGTGGTTTTGTCTTTTAAAGGAAAATATCTTAAAAATGGTGAAGTGATGATGTTAGGAATCTGTTCTTAATTACCACTCGGTAACTTGGCAATCTGTTTTATCCCATTCATTTCTTTTGGAAAGTTCTCAGCAACTCATCTTTTCAGCTTTGTGTATGCAATCACATACACAGATGTAAAAAAAAAAAAAGAGAAAACTCACCAGTGGTTGCCCTTGGAAAGAGCACACAGGACATTTGCACACTTAACACAACCTTCTGTGGGTTAAATATTCATAAGCACAGATTTTCACACACTGGGGGGTTTCATCAGCGTCCAATAAACTTGTCGGACTGTTGCTCATCTGTGGTTTGGGATCCTAGTGTGGAGGCCTTTCTTACTTTCTTTAAAAGAAGAAAATGCAAAGAAACCCTCCACTGACACTGTTGTTCATTCAATCCTGCTAAATGCCAGACACTGTGGTAAGCCCTGGAGGTGTAAAATGAGTGAGATGGGGTTCCTATCCATAGGAATTTATAGTCTAGTGAAGGGACCACATAATCAAGCTTTACCACAGTCAGGTTAAAAACAAAAACAAAAACACATGAATCTTTCAGAATTCCCATGGTTAGGAGGAGGTGAAGGTCAAGCATACTGCCTCCCTTAGGGAGTTTTCTGAATGAGAAGGAAAATACCTTTCCTTTCCATTGGCACCTTCCGGGCCAATATTTCCAAAATATCTTCTACATAATGCTAATTCCTTGAAATGGTTGGCCACAAAGGTAGGAGAGGGTTCTTCATGGTCAAAGAAGCTTGATAAAACTACATATTCTACAAGCCCCCTTGGAAACTCACAGTGCATATTTAGCATATTGAAGGTTCTGAGCATTCTTGCAGCAAAAGAGATATGCGTAGCTTTGCTTAACACAGTGTTCCCCAAAGTTATTTATTCATAGGATCCATTTTTCACATAACATCTGTGAACATCCCAGAACTTTAAGAAACATTGTTTAGTCTATGAAAGAAGAAGAAGTCTATGAAAATAAACACAAGTGTAACAGGATGCTGAATTAGAATTTTTCTTAATGAAGCAGCAAGATACAATAGATAGGAAATTCTAAAATAATGTTTCAGGGTGAGAAGCAGATTTTCAAAAGGAAATATCTGGGGACCAGTTTTATGCTTCTAAAATCCCTTCCTATGAGGAGTTTATAAAAGAATTGAAAGTGTGGAGGTTGAGAAAGAATCTTATGAGGAGCATTTCTTTGAGAGACCTGCGTAGAATTTTTTTCTCCACTCCCACAGTGAGGAGAGCTTCAGAGGGATGACTCAAGGACCTCACTAAGTGCTCCCTAAAGTTGGAAATTGTGGGCTGTGTTGGACTCCAGCCCAGAAATCTAGAAGACAAGAGACACAGATGTTGAGTTGATTTGGTGGTGGATTAAAGGAGAGTAGTTGCTTTGTTGGGAAGGCTGGCACTCCTCAAGCTTGCCAGGACAAGGATTAATGCATGTTTCCTGAGGCCCATATGTGGGTTACATGAGAGAGGAAGTTAGCCAGGAGCTATTTTTAGATCTTATCCAAGAGGACTACCTCGAAAAATTATGAGACCACAATATTGAGAGTTGGTGTGAAGTAGACCATTGGGAAACCAAGCCAAGTAAGGAAGAAGCAGCTGAAGAGAGAGAATGTGCAGCCAATGTTATAGGAGTTTCAGTTAGAGAGGCCCAACTGAATAGGCTCTGAAGAACCCACCAAAGGTCTCACAGAAGAAAGCGTCTGATAAAGCCATTTTACAACTGTACGAGTCAAGTAAAAACTTTCCCGTGGAAGGAGGAACTTCTAGCTATGGCTGAGAAAGAAGGTCAATATTTCTTATCCCCCAAAAGCAACTATAAATCTGGATATGATTGACAAAAACAACCATTTCAGCACTCTGAAAATCAACCAAAGGCGTATGACACTCTGAGAAGCATTTATACTTTAAAATAAAAGTAAGAATATTAAAAACAAAACTGAGCGGAAACATCATTGTCTGCATGCTACAGACTTTACAGATTCAGCCAAGGCAAGTTCCAAAACAAACAAGCAAATGAAACAGCAACAGCACCTTTGGGGCAGCAAAATCAGAATCCAAAGTTGTTACAACAGACTATCTAAAATGTACAGTTTTCAACAAAAAATTATAAGACACACAAGCAGTAAATTGTGACCTATATGCAAGAAAAAAATGCAGTCTGTTTTGAGTGTCCTCAAATGCTGGATTTAGCAAAGACTTAAAAGCAGTTACTATATGTTTAAAGAACTAAATAAAGGAATGCTTAAAGAATTAAAAGAAAGAGCAACAATAGTGAATTAACAAATAGAGATTCTCAATTAGGACACAGAAATTATTTTAAAAGAACCTAATAAAAATTCTGGAGTTGAAAAATACAACTAAAATTTAAAAATTTGCTAAAAGGGCTCAGTAGAAAATTCAAGATGGCAGAAGAAAGAATCAATGGACTTGAAATAGATCAATAGAAATTACTAATCTGAATAACAAAGAGAAAAAAAGTGAAGAAAAATAAATGGACCTTCAGAGACCCGTGAGGAAAAATAAACTGTGCCAAAATTCATATAGTAGGAGTCCCAGGAGAGAGAAGATAGAAAGGGACAGTAAAAACATTTAAAGACATACTGGCATAAAATTTCCAAAGTTTAATGAAAATCCTGATCTGCTGATCCAAGATGCTTAACAAATTCTATGTGAGACAAATATAAATAAATTCACACCTAACATATCATAGCTAAACTCTTAAAACACAAAGAGAAAATCTTGAAAGAAGCAAAAGAAAAATGACTCATTACACACAGGGAACATCAGCGTGATTAATGGTTGACTTTTTATCCGAAATTATGGTAGCCAGAAAGCAGTGGAATGAATGATGTATTCAAAGTGCTAAAAGAAATAATGTTAACCAATAATTCTAATCCAGCAAAAGTATTCTTTATAAATTTAGGCAAAATAATTCCCAAAACATAGCTAAAAATAAATACGAATCAAAATGGCACCCCTTAAAAACTTATTTAACACACAAAGAAAGCAGTCAAGGAGGAACAGGAAACATATGGGAAAAAAATAGCAAAATGGCCATTATAAATCTAACCATAAAAATAAGTATATTAAATGTGAATGGTCTAAAAACCCAATAAAAAGGCAGATATTACTGGATTTAAAAGGCAAGAATCAACTATATGCTGCCTATCAGAAACACATCTTAGGTTCAAAGTCACAAATAGGTTAAAAGCAAAAGGATAAAAAAAGATATGTCATGCAAACAGTATTCATAGGAGACCTGGAGTGGCTATATTATTATCAGACAAAATAAACTTTAAAACTAGAAATAGTATTAGGACAAAGAAGGATGGATATTTCATAATGATAAAATTATCAGTACATGAGGAAGCTATAACAAATAGCGATAGAACTCCAAAATTCATAAAGTATTAAGTGACAGAATTGAAAGGAAAAATACAGAATTTAACAATAGTAGTTGAAGATTTCAGTATCTGACTCTCAATAATTGATCAAGTCAACAGACAGTAAATCATCAAGAATATACAAAACTTGAACAACTCTGTCACCAACTTGACATAAGTTTTTGTGCATGTGAGTGTGTGTGCTCATACACTATGGTTTGATTGTGTCCCCTCCAAAATTTAGATGTTGCCAATGTGATAGTATTAAGATACGAGGCCTTTAAGAGGTTATTCGGCCATGAGGTTTCCTCCCTCATGAAAGGAATTAAGGCCCTTATAAAAGAGGTTTTATGTAGCATTTGGCTAGCTTACTCTTTGCCTTCTGCCATATAAGGACCTAGTGTTTCTTTCCTCCAGAGGATGTAGCTCTCATTAGACAAGCAAACCTGCTGGTGCCTTGACTTTGGACTTTCAAGCCTCCAGAATATGAGAAAATAAATTTCTGTTCTACATAAATTACCTATTCTTAAGTACAGCCATGTGCCACGTAATGAGATTTCGGTTAATGATGGACTGCATATATGACGGTGGTCCCATAATATTATAATACTGTATTTTTAATCCACCTTTTCTATGCTTGGATATGTTTAAATATGCAAATACCATTGTGTTTCAATTTCCTATAGTATTAAGTATAGTAACATCCCATACAAGTTTGTAGTCTAGGAGCAACTGGCTATATAGCCTAGGTATGAAGTAGGCTGCACCATCTAGGTTTGTGTAGGTACACTCTGTGATGTTCCAAAATGATGAAATCACCTAATGATGCATCCTTCAGAATGTACCCCTGTCATTAAGTGGTGTGCATGACTGTATTCTGTCACAGCAGCACAAATGGACTAAGACTGTGTGTGTGTGTGCGGGCGCGAGCGCGCGTGTGTGTGTGTTTGTGTGTGTGCATGTGTTGTGGCTTGTTTTATGGCCTTGTATATTGTCTTTACTGAAGAATGTTTCAAGTGTGCTTAAAAATCATTTGTATTCTGCAGCCATTTGGTGACTATTTTATCATTATGAAATATCTTCCTTGTCTCTAATATTATTTCTAGTCTAACACACCTGGAACATTCTCCAGAAAAAGAATAAAAAAAAAAAAATGTACCAGGCCATAAAACAAGCGTCTATATATTTAAAAGGATTTAAATCATACGAAGTATGGCATCTGACCACAAAAGAATTAAATTTTAAAACAACGACAAAAAGAAATCTGAGGAATCCTCAAATATTTGGAAATTAAGCAACACACTTCTAAATATTCATAGGATAGAAGACTCAATATTGTTAAGATGGCATTTCTCCCCAAATTGATCTATAGATTCAGTTCACTCCCTATAAAAATCTCAACAGGGTTTTTTTTTTTTTTTGGTTGTTTTTCTTCTTTGGCAAAGAAAGAATTAGCAAGTTTATCTTAAAATTTATATAGAAATGTAAAGGACCTAGAATAAGCAAAACAAATTTGAAAATAAAGAACAAAGTTGGAACATTTATACTGCATGATTTCAAAACTTACTATAAAGCTACAATGACCAAGACAGTATGGTGTTTGGTGTAAGAATTGGCATATAGAATTGACATACGATCTATATTATAGATCAATAGAACAGAATTGAAAGTCCAGAAATAAAGCTATACATTTCCATATAATTAATTTTTGACAATTCAATGGGGAAATGATAGTTTTTTCAACAAATGGTACTGAATCTGTTGGAAATTCACATAAAAAAATTAAATAGATTGTAAACAGACTTAAATGAAAGAATTAAAACTATAAAATTTCTTAGAACTAAAAATCTTTGTGGTCTTGGGTTTAGCAAAGAATTCATATATGACACCAAAAGCACAATGCATAAAAGAAAAAATTGATAAACTAGACTTCATTCAACGTTTAAGACTTTTGCATTTCAGAAGACACTGTGAAAATGGAAAGATGTTTAAAATGGAAAGAAAATGAAAAGATACCCCGTATATGGAGAAAATATTGCAAATCATGTATCTGATAAAGGACTTATATTCAGAAAATATAAATAACTCTTATAATTCAATAAGAAAACAACCCAATTTAAAAATGGGCAAAATATTTGAATAGACATTTTCCTAGAGAAGATACACAAATGGCTAATATGTGTATGAAGAGACACTCGACATCATTAATCATTAGGGAAATGCAAATTAAAACCACAATGGTATACCTCTACATACCCCACAGAATGGCTACAATAAAAAGACAGACAATAGTAAGTGTTGGTGAGGAAGTGGAGAAACTGGAACCTCACACATTGCTGATGAAAATGTAAAATAGCCCCTTTGGAAAATGGTTTGGATGTTTCTTGAAATCTCAAATACAAACTTATCATTCGACCCAGAAAGTCCGCTTTTAGGAATAAATCCAAGAGAAATAAAAAGACATAGCTACACAAAGACATATATATGAATGTTTATTAGAGCATTATTCATAATTACCAAAAACTGGAAATAATCCAAATGTCCATTATATGGTGAATGGGTAAATAAGACATGGTATATCCATAAGATAGAATGCTATTCAACAATAAAAAGAAGGAGATTTATGATTCATGCCACAACATGGATGAACTTTAAAAAACATTATACTAAGTAAAAGAATCCAAACATAAATTGCTACATGTTGCATTATGCCATTTATAGGAAATATCCAGAAAAGGCAAATTTATAAAGACAGAAAGCAGATCACTGGCTTCCTTCAACTGTAGGAAGGAGTGAGGAAACTTTTTGGGGTAATGGAAATGTTTTAACAGAGTTAAAAATTATGATGGTTACAGAACTCTATAAATTGACCAGAAATCATTGAATTATACACTTACAATGGGTGAATTTTATGACATGTCAATTCAGGTATGCAAAAGTATTTTTTAAAAACACATACACAACATTCCTACCTCTCCTCCTTCCTCCCAACTCCCATCCTAGGGAGGCGGGTGAGTATGGGAAGAGTCAAGCCAGAAAGAGAGGATACTAGCCACATCCTTTCCCCAAAGGTCAGCAGTTAGAATGCAGCCAATTTTAGCTAAGGAGGAGGTGGGTATGGGGTGGGGGGGTCAGAGAAAAAGGAAGTCTTACTCTAAATATGAATTGAAGTGCTAATTAATATGCGGGATTGGATATATTTTGCTCCCTAACATGTTTGCAGAGCTTTCTGTTGCTTACTAACGAACAGAAGAGTCACTGGGCCTGAGTTTTACCTAGTAACCCGGAAAAGACAAGACAGCCCTCCAACAAACACACACACACACACACACACACACACACACACACACACACACAGGTGTGAAAGGGTAGCAGACAAAAGAAAAATAAAGTTCATCTCATGATCACCACCCTCGAAACCCAATTTTTAAAGCTCTGGTTCCATGAGGATCAGAAACAAAGCAACAGAAATACAAATTCAGCAATATAATGTAGATTCAAATATAACGTTTGAGGAACTTAGAAGTTTGAACACAATACCTTTTAAATCTGGCTTTCAGTCCTGGCTTGGCTATTTCAGAGCCATGTGACTTACAGAAAGTCACTTAACCTCTCTAATTTCAGATTCCTTATCTTCAAAACTAGCATAGTAATATCTACCTCAAGGGATTACTGTAAGGATTAAGTGGGATGGTGGATATGAAAGGATTTGGGGAGAGGATTTATCATTGTGGGTGTATCAGCCAGGGTTTGATCAGGGAAGATGAACCACTCTGAGTGATACAGAACAAGGGATTCATTACAGCGATGAGACATGGCCTGGGGGGATGGAGTAAAGTTTATTTATGGCTATCACCTCTGCATCTAGTGTTGAGCCCAAAGTCAACAGAGCTGGAAGTTGAGAATGGAAGATGGATGCGAAGTGGAGGAAACCAAGTGGAGGAAGCCAGAGCCTGGAAGGGCAAACTGGAATCATGTCTCTATCTCACCACCTCCCTGCTTGGTGACACAAGGGGTCAGCAGCACAAGTTGGCACCTTGACCACACAGCTCCACCTGCACCCAGCCCAGGATTCAGAGAAGGAAGGAAGATATCAGGTAGGAGATGGTAGGTTTGTGTGCCCAGCTTTGACCCCTTGCCAACAGGTCAGTCACAGTGTGCATGAGTTGCAACAGCACGTGCCTCACAACAATCAGCAGAGCATAGCAAAATGACTATAGCTTCACTTCTTTCTTTCCAATCTTATACAAATTTCCCTTGCAGCAACCTTAACCTTGAACCATAGAGAGAGAAGAACTCTGGGAAACATAGTTTCAGCTTAGCTAGGTTGAAATTCATAATACAAGACCACCACAGTCCACCCCATGACAACTTGGCATACATACATATTTCTTTTAATCAGATTTAGCCTCCAAGTAAAGACAATAGAAAGGTGATCCTTTGCCTCACATGAGGCAACTGTCTCATGTACCACTAAAAACATGGTAACCTTCTCTGTCAAAGAGGATACAAGGTTTTTTGGGATGATATTTTTTGGGTGATATTCATTCCTCTTTCAGCTGAGTCATCAAATAGTAAGATATAAAGTTAACTATATTAATGCATCTTATGTTTGGTGGTAAAGAAGTGGGAGAGGGGAAGAAAAGGGGGAAGCTAGCCTAATATACTCAGAAAAATGAGGAAAAACACTCATAGCTATTATAGTCCTCATGTCTGCAATGGGCCATTTTGTCCTAGCTGATATTTACAGTAACATCTACCTTCTGCAACCCATTCAACATTCTCTTTGCCCTCAGTTTGCATTTCAGGTGGTCAAAGTTTCTTACCGGATGGGGGTGACCCAACCTTTAGCCCTAAAGGGTCTGGGTGACTTGCCGTCCAGCCTGTACTAGGTGGTTGTAGTTTACCACTGACTTTCATCGAGGAACATGGGAGTACCAAGAGGAGCTCAGAGGATCTCTTCCATTCCGGACATACCAATGTACTCCTTACCCCCATTGTGTAGTGGCAACCAATGCCCCCTTGATAAGGTCAATCACCTTGGTTGGTACAGCAGCCCCTTTATTTGCCTGTCAATCCCTGGCATGAGGAGCCCAGTGAAGCCAAAGTAGAGTCCCAACATCCAGTTTAATGGAATCGTTGGATGCATTCCTCCAGTGGAAACTATGCCCTTTACACAAGAAAAGCATGAAGTCTCAGGGACAAGAAGTGAAGTTTCACTAGTGGCATCCCCAGTGTTAATAGTGACATAATCCACTTTCATTTCTACTCCTTGATTCCCAGACCCTGAATCCTGACTATGGGAGAAAGAGTATTTGAATTAGGGTTTTCCAGAGAAACAGAACCAATAGCATACATGTAGACATGTAAGAGATTTATCATGGGAATATGCTCATGGAATTTATGGAGGCTGAGAAGTTCTACTATGCTGTCTGCTAGCTGCAGAACTGAGAAAGCATGTGATACAGCTCAGTCCGAGGCCAAAGGCTTGAGAACCAGGCGACTGCTACTATAAGTCCCAGGGTCTGAAAGCCCAGAATGTAAGATTAGATACTTTCTTTGAAAAGAGATTTGATGAAGTCTGAGGGCAGGAGAAGGGGATGTCCCAGCTCAAGTAGAAAGAAAGAATTTTCCCTTCCTCTTTTTGTTCTATTTGGGCCCTCAATGGACTGAATGATGTCTGCCCACATTCATGAGGGTGGATCTTCTTTACTCAGTCTACTGATTCAAATGCTAATCTCTTCCAGAAACACCCTTATAGACACACCCAGAAAGAATGTTTTAGCAGCTACCTGGGCATCCCTTAGCCCAGCGAAGTTGACACATAAAATTAGCCATCATGGCATTATATATTGTTCACTGATGTAGAGTATATGCCTCATTCTCTAGGACACCACCCCAGTTCCACGAGGTATTGCCACCAGACATCATTAAATCTTCAAAAGGCTGTTCCACCATTCTATCAAGTCAGCTGCTTCACAGAGATGGAAAACATGGTAAGACCAGGGAATTCCATGAGCATGAGCCCATCACTGTACTTCATTAGCTATAAAATGAGTTCCTTGGTCAGAAGAAATGCTATGTGGAATACCGTGACAATAGATAAGATAGTCTGTCTATGTACGGTGTTTTTGGCAAAAGAATTATAGGCCAAAAAGGCAAATCTATATCCAAAGAAGTATCTACTAAAGTAAGAACAAAGTGCCATCTCTTCTATGATGGAAGCAGTCTACTGTAATCGACCTGCTACCAGGTGGCTGCTGATTCCCACAAGGAATGGCACGCTCTCAAGGGCTCACTGTTGGTCTCTGCTGCTGGCAGATTGTGCCCTCAGCAGTGGCATTAGCCGGACCAGCCTTGGTGAGTGGAAGTCCATGCTGGTGAGCTCATGCATGATGTTCATTCCTGCCACCGTGGCCACTTTGTTCACAGGCCAATAGTGCAAGGAAGAGTGGCTGAGGAAAGAGGATGTCTGATCTCCAGAATGGGTCATGTTGTCTGGCAGATATTAAGACCCTCCTCTGTGAGGTGTCTCTTTGATGAGCATTCACACCAGACACAAATATCTCTGCATTAAGTGCCCATTCAGAAAGGTTTATCTACATACCTCTTCCCAGACCTCCTTGTCCCCAATTTTCCAATTCCTTACCCATTTACCCAAACCATTATCCACCGCGCGTGAATCAGTGTTGACCCTAACCTCTTCTTCCCGGCAAGATAACAACTCTGCCCACTGAGAGGATTCTCTTTCACCACTGTGCTTCAAGGACACCCTGGAATGAGGCTGTGGTTTGCCTCCATCCATCTTCAGTTAGTGTCAGCATCTTACGGAGGATCCTATGTAAACCAAGCTCCAAGTTTTTCTTCCATCAGCTAATCATAGAAAACTCCCCATTCAGCCATAGGTGCAGGTTAAGAGGGAGGGGGCAGTGTGGCAAGAACAGGACTGGCTACGTAATTTGTGGAGACCAGAGCAAAATGAAAATGAAGGGCTCTTTGTTCAAAAATTATTAATAATTTCAAGATGGTGACAGCAGAGCATTAAAGCCCAAGTCCCTGAGCAGGAGTATGGGCCTTGGCATCTGCACCACTTACATCATGCAACTTACTTGTGTCTTAGGACCTGCCTGAGCCCAGTCACATGTATACCACTTTCATCTGATGATGGAGTGGTGCATGCATGGCCAACTTTATGGTTTAATGTGTCAGAAAATTGACAGTTTATGCTGGACTGCTCAGTTCACGTGGTAACTTGGCGGCCCACAGTCAAACGTTCAGCCTCTCCAGGACTCAGGAGCAAGTCAAAGCTGTTTCTCAAAGGAGAATAGTTCTCCATACAGGATGACATATCTTTGCTTACAGTCCTAATGGTTTGTGCCGTGACTCATGCATTAAGGCCTGGCAAAGACTTCATACAGTAGTCCAATATGCCACGGACACTTCGAGCTCTATTGGATGTGCTGGGTCATGTAGTCCAAGTGGCAAAGCAACTTGCACAGCATCCTAGATCGGTTCAGGTGCCTACTCTTGTTCTGGATCCCATTCAAATCTACACAAGCATGACTTGAGAAATCATACAAACTATACCCTTTAAACATGAGCCACAAGTATGGCCATAAAGCACAACAGACCAGAAACTATGAATAGAGATATGGGACTCCATCGTCACCAAAGAAAACTCACTCCAGAGACATGGTCTATTGATGTTTGGTGAGCAGTACTCAATTCCTTGAACAGAAAGGTTAGGATGTTAAAAGTCTATGAAGCTATATAGTACAGTGGTTAAGACCGAGGAATCTGGAGTCAGACCGCAAGAATACCTGGACCCAATTCTAAGCCCTGTGTAAATTTGGGCAAGTCACTTAAAATTTAACCACTCCAAGCCTCAGAGGGGAAAATAATAATTTGTTGGTTATAACCACTAATAATTATAAGTTATCTAATCGTTGTTATAAAGATCAAATGAGCTACACGTGTGAAGCACAGGGCTAAGGCACAGAGTGAGGAGTCAACAAATGATTAGATTTTCTTACAGATGAACAGAATATATAAGTGATTGGATTTGGGCAGAAAGAGATCGTGGGTGAGGCACAGGAGAGGACTATTGATGAAATATGGAGGTTGGACTCTCATCTGCCTCTGATTGAGGTACGGGGCAGAGGAGCAAATCTGGGATGTGTTCAAGTCACTGCTCTGCCACTCTATGCTGTGAGACCGTGGGCAAGTCATCACCATCTCCAGTTCTCTGTTCTCTAGATGTGACACAACAGGCTACTCTCCATGACTTCTGGGCCTCTACCGTCTCTGGCAGTCTAAGACAGGCTGGTGAGTCCTAACTGCTCGTGGACGTCCCTGCAGTCATGAGCGCCCACCCATGATCCCAGGCAGAGAGAGCATCGGCCAAGTCTCTGCAGCTTTTTGCTCCAGAAGTGGGTCCAGCAAAGACGTAAAGGGGTTTTCGGTATTTATTAAACCTCTGGCAGTGGCTCCCACATATACAACTGAACTATTTTAAGCCCTGGCTATTTTCTTTTTCTTTGGAAGAGTGGGTGGATTTTAAGACAAACAGACTAATGAGGTATATGTTAGCATGGCCACAAAAGCAAAACAGTCAGATTTCCCAACACAATGCCAAGTTTGGGCTTGGAATTTGGAGGGTTAGAAGGGAAGCCCAGTGGTCCTTCCCTTTCTCACGCCCTGCAGTCTTGGCTTTCTAACCAACCAGCCTCTCACTAAGCCTGGGAAGGTGAGCCTCTGCGAGGGTTTCCATTCTGGGGGTACAGGGGTGAGGACAGTGAGATTCCCTCCTTCTACTCTCGAGGCCCTAAGAGCAAAGACACCACAGACACTTAAGCAATTAGGGAATAATTTAAAACAAACGTGCCCTGGAGTCCACACGTAGCGAAGGAGACTTGGCTTAATGTGCAGTGCAGCAAGATTCTTCCTAGTGCTTTATCTTGCACTGGGGAAAAGAGACTCCTCCCCGCGCTAAACACACCCAGATTCTGGTGAATCTGCCCCTCTCCCACACATGCACACAAACACACACAGGCCCCTTATTATTTTATTTGCTGTTTCAAAGCTACCTCTAGCCTAGTGGAGCTGCCCTTGAATACAAATTCCCTGGCGTCCCAGCTAAATAAACCTTGGCTGCATATAACAAAAGATCCAAAAGAACAGCAGCACAAATGACATGGAAGATTATTTCCTGCACATGTACGAGAAGTCCACAGGTAGGGGATTCCAAGGCTGTGGTATGGAGGGTATGAGGATGTCCCCAGGAGGAACCAGGGGTGATGCTGCCCTATTGGACTGTGGCCTCAGGTAGGTAAGGAGGGCATTGGCTCCCACCTGCCTATTGGCTGCCTACTGGGCATGTATTATTTTTCATTCATTCGTCCTACAAAATATTTACTGAGCCGTCACTGTGTCAGGCACTATGCTAGGTTCTAGGGCAGAGTGTGCCAAGGCAACCATGGTCACACGGTGGTGAAGCTCACAATCTAGTGGGGAAGTCAGAAAAGAAGAAGTAAGCAAAGGAGATTAAAATTGTGGCTAAGTGATGTGTAGGGAACAGCCAGGATACTGCGACAGAGAACACTTTACAAGGGTGGTAAGGGCATAGACTTCCACAGAAATGGTAGGGGAGAGACATCCGTGGAGAAGGGTCCAGGCCAGCCAGCCTTCTCAAGGAGCAGGTAGAAATGATGGCAGGCCTTTTGAACATGGCTGCTGCCAACCAAGAGGCCGCCGGCCACACTCTGCAGGGACCGGATGGACTGAGGAGAGTGCACACTGCACCCAGGCCGGGTCCCGCACAATCCCGCCACACCTGCACGGTGGCAGCACGAAGGCCCCTTTGATGCAACTGAAACTCACTCAGGGGAGCAGCAGCGACTGGTCCTGCTCAGCTTAAACAGCAAGAAAGAAGCAAAGCCGGGATTTGAACCCAGATCCTTAAAGACCAAGTCTAAGCCCTTTGTACACACAGCCATTCAACTGATAAGAGAAAGCTGTCCTATTTTCAGAGCATCCATTTGGGTTAGGTAGTACCAAATCCAGCCCCCAAAAGCTCAGTGCTAGTGCCCACGGAAAACCGACAGACCTACAGGGGCCACAGACGCCACAAAAGGATCACATTACACTCCCCAGACCTAATTGCTTTACAGACAAAACAGCACAATTTACAGTTAGCTCTGGGGTAATGACGTCTCCCTTTCCAGTTCCACTCTGTTCTGAGGGATTCCAGCATTTTCCTCAGAGATGTTAGACAGAGGCCTGCGTGACCGAGGTTCTCTAGGCTCAAAGGCAGCCATTGTGAGCAACCCCAGGGAGGGCCTGCTGGGAGGAAGAGGGGCTAAGTGCTCTTGCAGGCTCAGCTCAACCGAGGGGCCACCCCAGATAAATCTCGCCAGAAGTCATCTGGAGAGGACACGATGACACAAGGGTCCACCAGAAAGCCGACAAATTAACTGTCTTACGCTCATTCAAGTTTTTAAATAATCAAATAACTCAAACCAAGGTAGACAGTCTTAATCCCCAGAAATAGCTTGCTCTATAAATCACCCACAGAAAACTATTTTTCTGTTTCCTCCAACTATCCCCTTTTTAGTAGAAAGTAGTCATTTCTAAAAAAGATTAAAAAGAAGGCTTTCTAAACAAGTCAGACTATCTTTCTGTGGTCATCACTTAAAACAAAAAATAAAATCTGAACCTCATAAAGGGTTCTTCCCTTTTTCTGCAGAGTAGCATTTTCGTCTGTTTCTAGGCCATGCCCTTTTACTAGACCCAGAAGGCCACGTTTTATGAGAGCTGTGACCTCATGTGCAGAGACGTCAACATGAGAATTCTTACCGTTCTTATCTCACGGTGCCCCCGGAATGCGTGTGCGAGAGGATGTACCAAGTCACGGTCGGCAGGCTTCCCAGCTCTCTTTATTTCCCTCATTTCTTCCCAACTTCCTTTGAAGCTAAGGAGAAAATAGACAGTCTACTAAAGTAGAGAGTCCATGGCAGAAATAATTCTGCTGGTTTTGTTTCACCAAACTTCTCAGCCTACACGTGTCTGCAGCAGTAGCCGACATCAGACAGCAATGGGAGTAGAAGGCAGACTCGGGAGGGAGACAGGCCTGGGTTTGAATCCGTTTGCTGTGTCTCAGTAGCTGTGTGGTTAGGATCAAGTTACCTAACCCCTCTGTGCCTCAAAATCCTCCTCTGCAAAATGGGAATGATAGAAATGATGACAACATAATTCATATGAGGCACAGAGCATAGCACACAAAACACTAGCTACCATTGTTATAAGAATAAGTATTATCATTGTTTATTATTACCATCAATGTAAACAGCCCTGGGAAGGATAGCACTGGAGTATGCTCTTTAATAAAAGTGGATTTCCTCACTCAACAAGATCACACACACATAAATCCTGGATATATGACTTTCTGCCTTTTCATCCGACAAACCTAGAAAATAAATTCACGCATGTATTAATAGATGAGACACCCTATAAACATGAGTGTGGAAAGGGGCAGTCGTGTGAACAACCCTAAAAGGCAGAAAAGCAGGGCTTGAATGTTCGGCATGTGCAGCACCTGCTGTGTAGACAGACCCAGACGTTCCTTGCTGGTCTCTACAGCAGGCTTAAGGGTGTGGCTCCAAGGGGCAGGGCAGCGTGAAGATGAGCTGGGCTCCACCTCAGTCTCCTGCCTTCCGCCTCAGTGGGGTTATGCCATCTAGGAGAGACCGCCAGCCCTCTGGCCCCTGACTGGGAGGGTGGAAGGACGGGATGTCCAGGTCAGAGTCCAAGGGGTCGGTTGCAAACCAAGGACGCGAGGCCCAAGCAGCCAGAGAAGCCGGGTCAGAGACAAGAATCCACCCAGGGGAGCTGGGTCCTTACAGACAAAACCGATGCTCTGGATAGTCCCCCGGGATGCCTTTTTACCATTCTTCTGCACACCGCCTACATTTTTTGGTGTGATTTCAATTGCCTGAGCCTGCAACTCATCTTTGGCGCACTGTCTTCTGGCTACTGGAGCCACTCCGGCCCCTTGCATGGAAAGCCTGAAGGTTTGCTTATGGCTCTCTCCTCACCCCCAAAGGGCCTTAACTCCAGGGGTGGGGGGGCGCGAGTTCAGATCATTTGCCTCGGCTGCGGGTTCGGAGGCAGGTGCTCTCTGCAATCAGCCTGAATCCTTCCCCCACTAGACTTTCACCTGAGATGGCCGCTGCTTATCCTCCCCCCTTCCTGCTCAGCCTCCCTTTCCCTTACGGGTATCCCCGGGCATCATTTCTTAATGAATTACTCTTGCGTAAGTCTCAGGTCTGCTTCCGGGGAACCCCACTTAAGACATGGGTCAAGGCCACAGCCTAGAGCCTGGGAAGCTCCTGAACTTGCCCCTAAAATTCTTTTCCCTTTAGCCAGATACAGAAACTACGTTTCCCTTTCTGCTTTGTCTTTTGGGATTTGCTCCCTTTTAGATGAACCAAGGCTCTTTCTTGAGTCTGCAGCATCCTTGGCTCTGATTCTTCACCATCCTCAAGCCTGCACACACAGCAGTGGCACACAGGGTTTTGGGGCCAATGGCACAGTCTCCCACGGGGTCAGACAAACTTCCTGATCCCAGGCCAGCGAGTGGAGCCCCTGCAGGGTGAGACAGTGGGTTCCAGCCTCACCACAACCAAGTACCCCTGTTACCACACTTTCTACGATAGGCAGTTCGGTCTTGGCGGTCATTCTGCATCCACATGTGAGCCTGGTCAAATCATGGGTGACAACCCTTTGGGCATGGGGGCCCCACAGATGATTCTGCACTCTGACCTCTTCAGCAGGGAGCCCTGGTCTATATCGGGGCCCACAGTGGGGCTCCTGGAGGATAAAGCCCAGTCGAGTTCCCCACCCATCCCCTTGCTGATGAGACCTTTGAGAAGACAAGTGAGGAGGCCAGGAAATTCTTATCCTCATGCTCTCTCTAGTCTCTTCTCTGTGTATAGGATGGTAAACCAGGGACACCAGCTGGGAGAGATGACAGAAGTTGGGAGCTCCTAACTCAGGACGATACAAGTGTTGTCTCTTGGAGACCTAAGTGAGCAGTGAGGGATTGGGTAGGATACACATTGGGAGAGAAGGGGAAACTTAGCAGTGGCTCTGTCAGCCATATCTATGCCCTAAAAAAATGCCCCAGCAAGTCCCAATTTGCCATAAATAGCCCATCAACACTTGTAAGCAGGATTTAACAATATTGTGACATTCTGAGTTAATATAATTCTAGCCCCAGCAAAGAAACCTATTCTTCAGACAACATATGCAGTCGTATTACAGAAGAGGCAGGCTTTTTTAAAAAGCTTTCTTTAAATATTGAAAACAACTCGTCACTTCTAATGGCCCCTTAGAGCCTGGAAACCTTAGGTAAGGGGCAGGGCTGTCATGGGTCGTCGCCATCCATGATGACGTCCCAGGAGGGGGCTTAGGAGAAGGTCAAAATGGACAGAGTTGGCTGCACTGATTTCCCCTGAGTGCCCCCTGCCGAAATACAGGCTATCGTGAGGGTGGTGGAGAAGCTTAAAGGCGGTCTGCAGGGACCAGCGCCAGGCAACTCCTCTCTTGGTTTCCAGTGGTCCAGAGGGGCAGATGGTTGGACTGCACCAGGGTCAGAAAGAAACATTTCCCCTGTGACTCTGGTCTCACCTAGTGGGGCCAGGCCATTTCCCCACTGCCCAACTGCATACCTGCTTGGATGTTTTTCTTTGTAAAAGGTAGACCAATAAACATGGGCAAACCTGCCTTGTGGGTAGGCCCAGAGGTCACGGCAAAAATCACAGAGAAGCAACATTCGGGGGTCCCCTCTTGTATGTCTCAGCACCCATACATGGCGCGTCTGTAGACAGCAGCAGGCATCTGGGAGTCCGAGACAGCAGACTCTGGCTGGGTAATTTTTGGCTGGGATATTCGACTACAACACAAATGTCTTCCCTCCATTGTGCACTACTTGTTTCTTTTTATCTTGCCCCTTTTTATGGGATTCTGCATGTAAGGCCAAAGTTATAGTGCCAGCAAGCACACAATGTGTCCATGGGGAAATCATTATTCTTCTGTGTTTGAAGCACGTGTTTGAACCATCTTTAAATTATTTCTTTGGAAATAGATCTGGCTTAAATGTGTTTATCCCTCTGCCTTTGTGAGTCCTTGTTTGCATTCACTGGGCATTAGTAACAGATGAGCACAGTCGTATTAAGGTATTTAGCTCTTTGAGGCACTGTAGTTGCTTCCACATTTCTAGCCTAGATAAGATCGACAAGAACCGGGAAAGGATGCTATGGCTAGATGCCCAGGAAATTAAAGTAGAGTTTGGCTGGAAATAAACAGACCACTGTGGAGAAGCTTGAGGAGCTATCTTCATTTATATAATTGAGTATATGTCTATGCATACATACTTTAATTATTAATATTAAAATATATTAATACACAGACTGTGTTTCCTTTCTGAAATATAGTAGATATTGCAGAAGTCCCAAATCAGAAGTGAAATAATGAGGGGATAATTGCATATGTGTGTATGTATACATGTATTGCTCTAGTAGGGTCAAAAGGTCTATCAGTGAGTGTGGCAGAGGATACCAGATGCCTCCTAATGGCCTTTCGCCCTAGCAGGAAAAATCCAGGATTCAAAGCTCAGCAAGCTGATTCCAGAGCCCACATTGCTGCGGCATGAGGAGAATTGATAGGCTATGAGGTTAGGAAGGTTTGTTGGGGGTCAAAGTATGAAGAACAAGTCTTATCTGTGTCCTGCAGACATCAAGGAAGCCTCAGGAGCTTTAGAGCAGGGGTGTAGACTGGAGGACTGAGGAGGGTCACTCCGGGACGAGGTGGAGGGTGGATTCAATGGTGGGCAAAGGCCGTGGGGGGAAGGTGACTGCAAGTCGTTCCAATTCTCTGAGTGAGTGATGCAGGAGATCTGTGCTAAATGAAGGGACAGTGACAGTGAGGATCCAGATGAGGGTGGGGTCTAAGCATCGGAGGACTCAGGGGATTCTGAAGTCTCCAGCTTGGCAGAATTGGCAGTGGTCATGCCAATGACCAGGACGGGGAACAAGTAGGGGAGATGCTCAATTTGGGATATTAAATGAGACATGTTCAGTGATTGTTAAAATAGGAGTCTGTGGCTCAAGAGAACAGTCTAGGCTGGACATAGGCCTAGGGGGAGGGGTGGGAGAAGCATCTTCATTAAGGTGGAGGCTGAAGCCCCGGGACAGGACACAATAGCTCAGGGCAGCCTCACGGAGCAGGAGAAGAGAGCGTGGCGAGAAGGCAGCTCGCACAGGCTTCTGCTCTTCTCCCAATGCATCCAAGACATCAGATACCAACACTGGGAAGTCCATCAGCTCCCAGATCCTCACAGTGTCCTGGTACCCTCTGTGGCTTCCTCTGAACCAAGCCTGGGGCCTGCCATCCAGTGCCTCGGCTCCCTTACAAAGCCTCCCTGGTCCCTAGGCGGGAATACTATTACCAACCACTGACCACACTGCCCAGCCCTCCCTCTGATCTCCGTCCATGGTGGGCAGCCTCCCTCTGCTTGCTTCTCATTCCCAGATGAGCCTCAGGCTCTGTCAGAAGAGACCAGACTGGGGGAGACTCTTGGCTTTGATCTTCCAAACACAGGAGAGGCCCCTGGTGCTGCACACAGATGCAGCCAGGTGTGTCGAATGGTATCCCAGGGGCCAGGCAGGAGAGGGAGAGGTGGCCTCCTTCGCTGTCCTGGTCTTCTGTGCTCCTATCAGCTGGATTTCCCAAGGGACATTTTTCATCAAAGAAGTTTAATACAGCAATTGATGTTTATGTTATAGTATATCCAGCCCAATTCCCCTCATCTCTAATTTCTGTTTCTTTACCTATCTTTTAATTTAAGGGTGGTGGGGGTTTGGGGGTGGAAGGAGTAGAGGGGTAAGGAGGATTGTTAAGAGCACTGAAGATTTATCCCAAGTTGAATTTTTTATTTGGGAGAGGCCAGGAAAGGTTAAAACCTCACTGAGTTCCAACACACGAGATTGATTTTCTCTGGCTGCTCTGGCGTCTGGACAGACAGGGAGTGCTCTGCTCTGCAGAGGGGCCAAGAAGCAGCAGCTTCACAATCCATGGGCCTTTGAGGCGCTTTTATGGGAAGCTGCTCTCCCTCTAGGGTAAGAGCATAGCAAGAGAGAAGGCTTCAAACGACAGCAAAAAATATTAGGGTCAGACGTAAGAAACAACTTCTTGGCAATGAGAACCATCTAGAAACAGTGTTATCCGAGGTAGTTTATATGTAGTTTCATTGAAAGGCAAAAGAATGGATGAGGCAAGAGTTTCCTTGCAGCCCTAACAATGCATGCCCAAGAAGAAAGTCAAATATCCCTAAATCCTGGGGAACAATTAGCTGGTGTGGCAGCGTGCCGAGATGGCTGATGCCTGCGTGGGTTTTGGAGCCAGACAGACATGATGTTACATCCCAACTTCAGCAGTTCTTAACTGGGTGGCCTGCCTGGTGGAAATAACCACACTGAGGTTCAGTTTCCTCATCGATAAACCGGGAATAACAGGGATCATGGTGACCTTGCAGGATTATTTTAGCTACTAGAGGAAACCCATGCAAAGCACTCCACACATAGTAGGTTCTCAATCTTTTAAAACTTGGACTGGGTTTTCCAGCTATTTCTGCTTTTCTGTGCACACACTAAAGCCCCACAGCACTTAGCTCTGGTTTCTATTAGGGTTGAAAATGCATTCAGATCTCACTGGGAGCAAGTGCAGATTCTCAGGGTGAAAAACAAACTCCATTGTCCGCTTGTTTATAATTAGTGACATATAACCCATTACATCTAGGACTGGCTGTGACTGGTGAGGGAAACAAAGCCGCAGCTCCTTTCCAAAGCTGCTGTGAACGGTCCAGTTTGTGCTCTGGTCTAAGCTGCAGAGTGTTTATGACACCGTCATCCATAGCTTACTGTGATGGGAACGTGGTCCAGATCCCATTGAAAATGCCCAACACCCAGAGGACCCCGGCTAACTAATGACAGAGAATTTCACATCGAAATAAAGTTAAAGCCAATTCTTCATCTTTTCATCATCTCTAATATTTACCATATTGCTTCTCTTAGGCACAACCTCAATTCTCTCTCTTGGACCAAAAGCAGATTTTAAAAACTCTTTATGCTGAAAGACTCTCAGAAGCCAAGGCAATGATGTTGCTGTTGTATTTGTGAACTCAAGGGAGCAAGGACAGCAGGAAAGTATCCTGTGATAAGGTGTTGTATTTGGCAAATGAAAAGAACCTACCACCTGCAGCCCTTTCCAAAGCAGAATGGATCCATTTGCCCTTCTCCTCTGGACCATTGCTGGAACACCGTGTCTAAGAAGGCTGGCAGAGCTGGGTATCCTTTATGGGCGTGAGCAGGTAGAAGTCAGCAGTCTGCATGGACCAAGACCCTTCAGTCATACTCCCAGCACAGCCACCTGCCTAGCTAACCAACCTTGGTACATGTATCTCCAAGTGGCTGAATTCTTGGGAATACTTTGGGGCACTAAATGTCATGTCTTTCCAATTTTTATTCCTATCCTGTTCTAGAAGAACCTCAGAAATCTTAGAGATAAGGGCAGCAAAATTATTCTCTTAGATCACAGACTCCACACATAAAATCTCCAGCTGATACTAAAATTCCCCTATCAGTCAAGAACAGAAGGGGGTGGAGAATGGATCTGGAGGGGCAGGTGGGAGGTAACCAGAGCAATCCCTGGACAGAAAGATGCTCTACCACTAACCATCTGGTGCTCAGTAGCCTTTCTACTTCATGAAAGAAACACATTGAGATTTGGCCTGACGCAAAGCTCACTCCACTGGTCTTGGGAAATGGGTCAGAAAGAACCTCATCCATTCTGGGATAATTAGCATTACCACCATGGAGTTTTCTTAGGTTTTGGTGAACTTCTTAGCAGGATCCAATTTTGATATCTCGTTACCAGAGTGTAAGCCCAGTGTTAGCATTAAAATTCAGTGTCACGTTAATGCATTCAGTGTGAAGGGGTGTGGCAGTTCCTGAACTGTGTTTGAATTTGCTGCAAAAAGATCCGGTCTGATGTTTCATATGCAGTAGGAGGTCCATGGGACCCGAATCAGTGTAATGAAGTAAAAAGCCACTAAACAGTTCCCTAGTGACTTGAGTTAATCAGATTTCACCAAAGGCTTAACCACACTATGGAAAAGAGTTTACATATGGGAGACACTGGCTTGTTGGATCTACATTTAATCTTTCTCCTTTGAAGCAAAATGTTTCCTACAGGGTGACTTTTTGAAACTCTGACCATTTAATTTTGGGGAACAAATTTTGTTTTGTTGTAAATGAAAAACTCAATTTCATGTGTTTTCCTCCAGATCCTCTGACTTTCTGAGATTATGTATTTTGCTGTTGGGAAGCTTTTCCCTCCTCAGTTATACAAGAAAGTCTTTGTTGTTCAACATTCTATTAACCACAACCCTCTAGTAACCAGCACATCTGTAAATCTCCAGTACAATAATTGTTGTTCATAATCATGACCCTGGGGCTTTGTGTAGTCTCAAATGCCTTCTGAACCATCAAAGAGAACATACTAAAATGAGTTTGCATTCCCGGGGCACACATCAACCAACCACAGAGGGCAGGAGTCCAGGTACGTGCTAGGTATAAGAAGAACTAGAATGGGAATTTCAAATTTGCCATAGGTAATTCACCATGTGGATAATGAGTATCTACACTACATTGGTTAGAACCCCTATTTCAGTGAGTTTTTTCACAGTCAACACGGACTCAACCAAAATACTCGTGCACGACTTTCGAAAGCACACAGCTGTAAAGGCAGATGTCAGTGTACCCAATTTAATCAAGGCTGTTTGTGCCTAATTTGTATTATCTATTGACAAACTAGAGGTAGTTAAAAAGCTTTTAAAATTTGAAACTTTCTGAGCTTGAGAGTGGGTGAGATGTACTCTCCATTTGGCTGTGACTACGTTACAATTTCCATCTGCTGACCACAGAGCAGCCAACTCTGAGGCCACTTCCAGGCCTCAGGATGGACAACACCAGGCTTCACATGGAATGCTCCATGGGAAACAAAGAATGAGGCAGGGGCAGTTTTATGACTGGACCGATCAGGGGTCTCAAACATAAGCTCATTTCTTAAATGGAGCACTACAGGAGAAAGGTTAGAGAGGATGTTTCTGCAACATGAGGTGAATTTCATCCTGGAGGAAAATCAACTCATTCATCCCCATGTAAGGTTTAAATACAAGTCAGGTTCAACTACCATCGAGACTGGGATTGACAAACAATGTGTAAATGGTTGATTTGCATGTGGGGAAAATCAGTTCAATTACAGAAGGATAAAACATGATTGATTCTGTGCATAGTTACCAGGAACATCTCTTCACAGCAAAACTGAACATATCTGATTTTAAACAACAACAAAAACAGAATGTCATGATTCCCACAGACGCAAACAAGCCAATCCCTAGAATGGAGTTTTCAAAAGCTTGTGGTATAGTTTCCCTCCCACTCTCTACCTCCCTCTCCCTACACAGTTCCAGTCTAATTTCTACATAAAATTAAAATCTTCCTTGATTCCCCATTTGACATTTCAGAAGGACTGTGCTACTGAGATAAGTGAGAAAATGTATGTTTCCAATAATGCCTTTTTAAATATGTATACTAAAAAGTGTATTTTCTATTGGCACCATGCTTCCTTCAGTTTAGCATCATGCCTCACTCTGGTCCTACCAGAAGACAATAGCTTATCATGGGATCTGGCAGTCCTTGCATCTTCCAAAGTCCATATTTTTCACTCAAATACCCTACATCACCCCAGTGATCCACCTAGTGTTTCTCACCTGGGCTGCTACTGGCATTGGGGCTGGAACAATTCTTCCCAAGTGTGTGGTGTGTTTGGATGTTTAGCATCCCTGTGACCTCTCCACTAAATGCCAGTCGCACTCTCACTACCACCCAAGCAGCAAAGGGAAAGCCATTTGCAACTAGGATAGGGCCTGGCAACCAGCTGTGCTTCTCTGGCCCCATCATTACTGGGCCACTTGTCTTCCTTCTCTCTACCTAAAGCCACAAGTTTATGGAGTCATCAGTGATACAAAGATGAAGCAAAAACCCTTTGTTTTTGCATAGATATTTAACTTAAAAAAAAATCTATGGTATATCATGGGAAATCTGATTTACGTTAGTATAATTTTCCCAGCTCCCTTTCTCCTATCCCCTGGAGTTCCTCAGGATCAACTTGCTATTGTACTATCTCTGAACTTGGGTGCCAATCTGTCTCAGCTTTAGCAAGCTTTGTCTCTGGATAAGGCTCTCCCTGCTTAGCCTGACTTCATTCTCTTGCCCAAAGCCATCCACTGCCAGACCCACCTTCTCAGACTATGGTAGAAAATATCCAAAGAGGACAGCCACCAAATCTTCTCCTCCTCATAGGTGCATGCTACTCCATCAAGATGAGGCATTTCTCCTCCCTTTGATCTGAGCTGGCCTTATGTCTTGCTTTGACCAACAGAACATGACAGAAATGATAATCAGGAACTTCTGAGACCATGCAGCATCTGCCTTCTTCCTCTTCAAAACCAACTGCCATGTAAGAAGGTGGACTACTCTGAGACCACTATGCTGTAAAGAAGCCCAAGCCAACCACATGGAGAGGCAACACGAAGGAGCACCCAGGTGACAGACATGTGAGTAGAGCCTTCCTGGTCCTTCCAGCCCAGGCCAGCCCCCACCTGAATGCAGACAAGCATCCCCAGCTAACATCAAATGGAGGAGAAAATGGTTCAGTTGAATCCAAAACTGGAAAAATAATAAAATGTTATTGTTTTAAGCCACTAAATTTTGGGGAAATTTGTTATGCAGCAATAGATGACTAAAACATAGGCCAAAAGTTGTGGCTAAAAAGCATCTCTCTCCTAGGCTGCATTTTAAATTTCTAAATTGCACAGGAATTTCTTAAACAGATTGTCAGCTCACACTAGGAAAGGAGGAGAGACCTTTCCATGGCCTCTATAGCTGTGGGCTAGCCCTTATTCATTGGCATTTCTGAAAACTCTTTTCAATAAGATTCTGCTTACTTGCATTTTATCAAAGAAAGGGAGTTCTTGCCATCACCCCAGGTATAACCTCTTCTTTTTGTGCAAAGGAAACAAGGATCAGTTGTGGTTAAGCATTCTAGGAATTGGCAGTCTACCCTTGTGGGTACCGCTACATCTGGGTGTTTATCTAGTAGATGAAATTTTTCTTCAAGGGATTTCTTGGCAACCACATCCAGAATTCCATTCAATTCCTCCAGAAATCATTTTCCCTCAAGTGTAGACTCATGTTTAAACAAATCAATCATATAATTTGCATGATTTATTTCACCTCTGGACATGAGTTACTTATCTAGCAAATTTTTAGAATATCCAAGCGTTCCCATTCTCAGCACCAAAATGTTTGGTTACATCTCTATTTCTGTTTTATTAACTTGGAGGAGTTCAACATCACACTTGAAAAATAACAAAAAGGTCAGGAACTGCCCATTACTATCTTTGCATAACCCTGCCCTTCACCTTCACAAAGCTTTCTAGGACTTTCCAATCCATTTTCGGGGGACTAACTACCTCTTGAAGCTTAGAAATATGTAAGAAGTAAATTTTGATTTGCAGTCTCTGTTACATAACCTTATCCCGTACCAAATCCTTTGCAAAACGGGATAGAAAGAACAATTCTAAATTAGGCACCATTTTGGCAACTACTTTAAGAAATGTTCTAATTTTTTAAAAAATAAAATTTATTCCAGTTAGTTTATACATTCTTTTGAAATTTGGACACATCAAAGTCCAAAAAATATTGGACTGTTTAAAAAGATTATTTTACCAATGACTGTTGCTTTGGTGGTATTACTTACTGTCCTGTTCCAAAGTTCACTTTGAAAACACTTTGATGGTGTGTTTATAGAGGCTGTATGTGCTCAGCATCGAGGCAGAGGGCAAGGATTTGAAATCATGCTGATAAAACCAAAGCCAAAGTTTGGGAAAAGAATTGAGTTTGTTGAACTGAGATGTATGTCTATGAGTATTTAAAAATGCCCTTAGAACTGTGATATCCCCAGACTATGGCAGTGAATGACAAGACAGTACAAGAGTAAGGAGTATAAAGCCCCATGCATCACACGTAGTTCCACAAAGATATGCATAGTGAAGATGAATAATTTGAGTTATAGGACTGACAGTTTGGGGAGCCTTTTGGGTCTTGCAGGTCTGCCCTCATAGAGAGCAGCTGGGCTCATCCTGGCTCTGTAGGTGGGTTAGCTTAGTGAGCCCAAACAGTACCAATGAAACCAGGGGAGACTCCCATTTCTTCAGCCCCTACCATATGCCAGAAGTTTTTACATGCATCATCTCAGTTAAGCTTCTCAGGAGCCCACAGAGGTACAAAACATCAGAAATTAAGAAAACAGATGCTCAGAGGGCTTAAATAATTGTCCCAAGGTTGTTCACCCCTCCGATAAGTGAGATAACCTGGGATTTGAACTCTGATCCAATGACTCAGAGACTCTTCCCTGTACACATCAGCACCTCTCCAAAGCCAAGATCAAAGATTGTTAGTCTGGCTCTGCACCAGCCACAGAACCCACTCCTGATACTGGCAGACGGCTGTTAAATGCATGCCCTGAGTGATGGAGATCAGATAGGAGAACGTGGATGGGTGAGAAAAAAACTCACCTAGCTATGAGCAGATGATGAATCTTGCTCACTTCTCTACCCTAACCCTACCCTCCTAAACACGTACACTCCACACTGGACCTTGGCATTATATCTGGCAAATGCTCTTTGTTGAATTGGATCTGTCAGTAATAAGAATGATAATGATAACAACAAGAGTTAAAATTTCCTGAGCAATTTCCTACATGATAGGCACTGTCTTACACACTGCATAACCACTAATTCTTTGTATCCTCATAGCAACTGATAGGGAAGGTATGATTCATTATTGCACTTTACAGATGAGAAACTAAACACAGAAATGTTAAATAACTTCTCCAAGGTTATACAGATAACAAGGGTCAGAATCAGAAATCAAACTGAATGAGCAGAGCTTTCATACCTGAGTTCTTCACTGCTCTTCTCGGATTTCTCAAATATGCCTGATCCTAAGAATTACTTAGGGCATTTGTTAAAAATACTGTCTTGGTGCCTTTCTCTGGAGAGACCAGTTTAGAAGGTTTGGGTTGGGGCCCAGAACACTGTCATGTTTTTAAAGAGCCCCCATGATATTCTTATGGTGTTAAACATTTCACTTCCCTTCGCTGTCTCTCCCTGCTGAAGAAACCCCCCCAACAGCACAGTTGAGCGCAGTCAGAAGCATTGTCTTTGCAAAGCAGGTGTGAATGCATTTATGGATATAAGAGGAGTAAGTACTCATGGAACAAAGTTTGTTTTTTTGTTCTTTCTCCCTCCAACACTCATAGCTCAGCAAAAGGTGGTGGGGTATAGATGGGGGCAAGGTGGAAGGGCAAAATCTGAGTTTTCCTTGGTGTTTCTGCTCTTCCTACTCACACAAATCTTCCTCAGCACATTATTGTAGCCTCTGTAATATTGCAGGTTGATTTGTCTTCTGCTACCAAAGAAGCTTGAGAAAAAGGGAGGAATTTTGGGTGAGGCGAGGAAGCCCTTGGTCTCTCCATGGTCATGCCATCTGGAAAGGGAAGACACATGCTCACGGACAACTGAGGGACTGCCAAGATTGAGGGGGGGGCTGGGGCTGCATCATGAATGGCCTTATCTGTTGTGTCAGCTTGCGTCCTCTGAGAAGCAGATACTAACACAGGATTAGACATGCAAGGGATTTATTGGAGAAACACCTGTTAGGACAAAGGGACCGGAAACAGGAGATGGGCACGAGAGCTTTCAGGTTGCAATGTAGGTCTGAGATCTGTGGAGGAAAGAGGCAAGGAAGGAGTGGGCTGGGCTGGCTTCAGACTGCAGCAGTCCAGGAAAGTCTTGGCCAGGCTGTGGAGGAGTTCCCAGGCAATGGTGGCCTGCTAGAAGAACCTTGCATTGTGCAGGAGGGCTCAGCCCTGGTGCAGCCTGGAGCAAGAGTGGAAATGGCGAGAGTGCTGTGCGGGATCCACGCTGTGGCCACTGGAGGCTCTTGGTCAGCTCTGGTCCCGGCAGCAGGTTCTTTGGAAGAAGATCTGAGTGGCACATCTCCATAGTGGACATGTTATGTGTAGCTAAGAAGTTGGTACACTGAAGAAAATGAAACATCACTAGGCTACTGCAAAAGTTCAGACAAGAATGGAGAAGAAACAAACTTAAGGAAATGGCTAAGAAAAGAGAGGAGTGAGCCAGATTCAAAGCAGCAAAGAAATTAAAAAATGTTGGCTCTTCAAAAGACACTATTAAGAGAATGAAAATGCAAGTCACAGAATGTAGGAAGATATTGACAAAACATATACCTGATAAAAGATGTGTATCCAGAAAAGGTAAAGAACTTTTTAAATTCAATAATAAGAGACAAATAGCCCAATAAAAATAGCAAAAGATATTAATAGATACCTCAGCAGATTTCAGGAAAAGATGCTAAACATCATTAGTCACTAGAGAAATACAAATTAAATGATAATGAAATGCCATGGTACTCAGAATAGCTACTATTAAAAGACAGACAATACTAAGTATTAATGGGATATGGAAGAACTGGAACCTTAATATACTGCTGGTGGGAATGTAAAATAGAACCTCCAATTTGTAAAACATTTTGGCAGTTTCTTAAACAGTTAAACATACATTTACCATATAAACCAGCAATTTCAATCCTAGATATCTACCCAAGAGAAATGAAAACCTATATCTACACAAAGACTTGCATGAATATGTTCATAGCAACATTAGTCATAATAGCCAAAACTGGAAGCAACCCAAATATCCATGGATAAGCCAAATGTAGTATACCCAAGCAAAGGAATACTAGCAACAATAAAAAGGAACAGACTATTGACACAGGCAACAACACGGGTGAATCTCAAAAACATCATGTTAAGTGAAAGAAACCAGACACAAAAGACTTCCTAGTGTATGATTCCATTTACATGAAATTTCCAGAAAAGGCAAAACCTCAGAAACAGATAAGTGGTTGCCTAAGGCCAGGGTAGGAGCGCCAAGAGGCACAAGGGGACTTTTTGGTGTAATGGGAATGTTTTAAAACTGAACAATGTTTGCACAACTGTATACATTTATTAAGACCCATCAAAAAATATATTTAAAGTGAGTATAGTTTATGAAGTGTAGATTAAGCCTTAAAAACTGTTAAAAAAGAAAAAGGGCTAAGAAGGCAAACATGATGAGTTATGGCAACTGATTCAATCTAGAGAGTAAGGTTGAAGGAAATGTCGAGAATGATGCCAGGGTTTCTGGCTAGCATCCAGTATGATGGATACTGTTGTTATAATGTTTGGAATAGGAGGAAGAGCATATTTGGAGTTTAGCTTTGGATATATTAATTTTGAAGTATCTGTTGAACACTCAAGTGGATATTTCCAGTAAAGAGTTGGACTGGATGGCCTAGAGGCCATGGAAGGGATAGGAGTTGAAAAGAGATTCAAGAATTGTTCACTTTTAAGAGGTAGCTGAAGCTGCAAGGGTGGCTGAGATCATCCAGGGAGAATGTGCAATGTGAGGGATCCTTTTCCAGTTGAATTACATTTTCAGCTAATTAGGAATAGCCTAATGAAAATCAGCTTCCCTAGAGAGTATTTCACTATTTGTGTGGTGATAGGAGATAACGTCCCTGTATTTCATGTATTTCTCCTGTAACTCAAGATCTTAGGAAGTCTGCTTCAGAATCTCAGACATATTATGTAGAGGTAATTTAATCTAGCCTATATTGTCAAACATTTATCTTATATCACATAACTGGAAACTGAACTGTAGCCAAATTAACAATATCTGAGGATCTACCATATGCCAGACAATGTGCTAAATAAACATTCTTAGAACTGCAAAGAAATTTAAGGCTTAGAAGTTGACATCAGGAAGTTTACAATCTGGTTCTATAATTCTATACGTTATCAGCATATACATTTTGGGGTGGTCAGGGAAGGTGGAAAAGGAACTAGAGAATTCATTGACCTACTAGATTAAGGAAAAGTCTGGAAGGATTTGGTGAGTTGTCTCTATAAATAAGCCCTTGATTGGAAGTAAATGTGAGGAAGTCGTTCAGGCCAAAAGGGCTTCTGTTTTGTTTCAAAAAAGTTTAGCTCTTGTGGTTTTATTTCTTAAGATTGCATTGGTCATTTTATTTCAAGTAGATTTTTATCCTGTCTTTTTCCAAGAGGCATGGTAAGCATTATTTTCAGAAGCCATTAATATGTTGTGCAATTTCTTGCAATGATGGGTGTGTTCCAAACAATAGAGAAATGAGGCAGGCCATTGGCCCTTTAATAACAATCTCTCTACGTGGAAATCCAGACACAGGAGCTTGAGTTGGGTCTGACGAGTGAGCTGAGTTATGACGGTGGGGCAAAGGCAGCTCCATAACTCTGTGGTCAAAGGAAAGGAGCTTATTGGCTTAGATTAGCAAGTGGATAATGAGGCCTTTGGAAACCATTGGGAAGGATAAAAAGAAGCAGCCATTATAAGTGAGGACACAGAGAACCATCATGTTCTGATGATGCTGGGCAGTGGGTGGCATCCTCCTGTAGCACATTAAGAAGACTCCTGTGAGGTCAACTGCTATCATGCTCTAAGTGATCCAATGTAACTAGGTGACAAAGGGCTGGGGTAGGCCATTTGTTCCACTATCAGACAAGGGAAGGGACCCCATGTAATGTGCTGTGTTCGGTCTGTGCTGATGATGGCTAAGTTTGAAAGAAAATGTCATCCTTCAAGTTCATTCCCGAAAGAATGGCAAGCTCCTGCTGGCCTCCAATAGAATATCAGCCAAGAGCTCCCCTAATGACCTGGAGGAGAGAGGATGCAACTGCATCGCATCCACAGTTCACCCTGCAGTGGGCTCCAGAACCGAAGCCCAATAAGTTAGATAAATCTCCAAAGATGCACTTTCAGAAATGTCTCTGACAATGGCCTATCACTACAAAACTACACAAATTATAAACATCCTTTGGAAATTTCTTTTCCCTTTTGCATGCAAAATAAGTTTTCCCTAAATCCAAGCTTTTCAGCTCAAGATTACATTTATAAATTATTTAAAGATTACTTAGTTCAAGAGGAAGACTTTTGTATAGTCACCCTCTGTAAATTTTTTAAACCCCTATATAAATCTAGATTACCTCTGATTTATACAAGCTTTATTAAATTATGTTTTCAGTATGTCTTTATTGCTTACAAATCTTAAGCAGACTACTGCCATCATGAAAAAAAACCTTGACGACTTCAAAAATCATCCAGGTAATCTCTGTATAACTGTCCTGATTGCCAGAGCTACAGGATAAATAACAGGCCCACGAAGAGAGACTTGCTTAAGAATTGTCTTTGTTGCTGTTGTCATTCTTAAAGGTATTTCTACCAGGATATAAGAGGCAAAAAAACCTACCTGAGGTGAAGGAACTCATACATCTCTGAGGTCTTGGGTTGGCTGGGGAAGTGACCCAGCAAAAGGTCCCACTTCTTCCTGATCCTTTCTCCCACTGTCTGAGGCACACATAAAGCAGTCAGCTCACCCCACATATCCATCTGTCCTGGGAAAGACAGAATTCTTGTGCCTATGTCTGGCTTTGATGCCTCTGAATGCTGTAATTATGATCATTTTCTTTAAGAAAAATCTTGCTAGTAACTCACAAGTGTTTTTGCACGTGTTGAGGGATTGGGCTTTATTTTAATACATACTGATTTCCTTCCTCCATAGGATTTTACAGAGCTCATTTGGTTTGAAATTTGTCCCACCTCATCTGATGCATAATGGGCTAAGGATGATCTGAAAATGATGTACTCATTTTCTGAGAACCAGTAGAGGCTCACAGACAGCTTCTTCTAACTATTCAGGTTATCATTTACACTCGACCTTAGTATCCATGTCTCAAGTAAAGCCAGCAAACACAGAACATTCTTTGATATTTCAGGCTTTTTATATGCCCTATCAAAAAGGCACAATATGTCATAATCTTTTGGTTGTGATGAGCATTAGTTTCACCTTATACCAATTTTGTCTCTTTGACCACTTTTGTTGAAAGATCATATTTGCCTCTATAAAATTCATCTTTCATTGTCATTTTTTTTAGTGACTCTAAAGACCCATTTTATGTTCTCCAAAGTGTGTTTGTGTCATAATTTATACTTAAGCAAATTGCCACCCATGTAAGCCCTCACTATCAAACATTCTGTCTGCTTGATGGAAAGCATTGCCCTACAGCTGCATTCTCAGTTTGGTCCTTGGATATAAACATCAGTCATTAGATATAAAATCAGATTTTTCTTCCTTAAGGATGAGAGTCCTACCGTAAAATATTGGATGTAGTGTATAAATAATTCAAGGCAGATTTATAAATACTGTTAGTTCCAATGTCATTGCATTTATGTAAACTAATATAGCTGTTTGTTTACTATTACTCTGGCTGAAGATACATATTTTTGTTAGCTATATTTTTAACTTAAAAGAGAATATTGTTCACATTTAATAGAGTCATAAATCACCGCTCTTCTTTCTATTGACTTCAGTACAACACAGAATTAAACTTTTATATATTCCTTCTGAGGCATATTATATTTTCCAATACACATCCCATCTCATATTGACTTTTTATGATGAGACTGTTCCTCCTTTGGTGCTCCTGACTGCTTCAACCAACAAAGTATGGTGGAAAAGATGCTATGTGACTTCTCATCTAGGTCATAAGAGTTTCTGCTTAAATATATCTTTCTTTCTCTCTGCAAATGCTATCTCTTGCAGAAGCCAGCCCTAGGCCATGAGGAAACTCAAATTAGCCAATAGTTCCCATGAAGAGGCCTTGATGGAGAGGCATTGAGGCCCCCAGGTAATGGTCATCATCAATAGCCAGACATGTGAGTAAAGGAGCTATCAGCTGATTCCATGATTCTCATCCCCAGTTTCAAGGCTTCCAGCTATCAAAGAGGGTTTCTGGGATCACTAAATTAGTTAATATATATAAAGGGCTTAGAATAGAACCTGGTACATACCTATTAAAATATTAGCTATTATCAATTTAGCTTTAAGGAACTTCATTTTATTTTTTGTGATTTGTATTTATTTCCCAACATACTGCAATATAAATAATAGAAAATGTGAACATACACAATCCCAATACTCTATTATTCTATTTTTCCATGTTTTCTTCAAAATCCCATCTATACACAAACATCATTTTTAAATTCATATTATTAAAAAGATACAGGAGAGCATAAATAGTCACTGATGGTTCACTCTGTGAGAATACTAATCACTATAAGCCAGGAAACTTCCCCAAAAGGTGGGGAATCCTCATTTTAAAAATGAGGAAACTGTCATTCCTTTAATCAACAGAATATTATACAGATATAAAAATTACAACTAAGGAGACTAAGTAGCATTGTGTGTATAATGTAATATGAAGTAAAAAGAATAGGGTATAGAACTCCAGATATTAGACTTGAGACAGACTAGAAAACATCTATGCTTAATATGGTGAATGAGCTAAAAAAGACAAGCTGAAAATTACAGCATAGAACTGGAAACCATAAAAAGAGACCTAGAATGTTTGGAAAAAATTAAGTTTTAAAATAAAGAATGTATAATAACCAAATTAAGACCTCAATGGATAAGTTTAGTAGCATCTGAAGAGAAAAGTAGAGATTAGAATATGGGTCAAAAATATTTAAAATGCAGCATGTAGAAACAACTCAGAAAATACAGAAGCAAAGATAAGGAACATAAAGTGCATAATTAAGAATTCCATTCTGTTTAATTGGATTCCAGAGGAAAAAGTGAAAGAGAAAAGATAAGAAATATTTGAAGATTGATGTTTGGGAATTTTCCAGAACTGATAAAAGAACTTCAGTCTGAGGTCTAAGTCCAATTCAGGGAACACAATGAATCCCAAACAATATAAATAAAGGAAATGCACACCTAAATGCATTAGAGGGAAACTACAGAAAATCAAATACAAAGAGAAAAATCTCAAAAGTAGCCAGAGAAAAAGAGACTACCTTCAAATGAGCCACAGTTAGACTGACAGCTGACTTCTCAACAGCAGCAATGGAAGCTAAAAGCCATTGGATTAGTATCCAGTATTAGTGTGCTGATAATAATAATAGTAACTGCTAACCAAGAAATCTTCAGTATTCCTCAAGAAGGACATTTTTTATCAAACACTGAGATAGTTCACTAAGAGATCACAGTGAAGGACTTTCTAAAGGTTGTCTTTACGCAGAAGAAAATAACCCCAAATGTCAAACTAAAGCACCTAGATGGTCAAGCTGAAATCTTAAATATTTTTTTTTAAATATGACCTTTGATTTTTTTTTTAAGAAGGGAGAATTTTCACTATATACCATTTGTATACCTTTTGAATCTTATTATTGATTTAATAAGTCTGCATAGAACGTGTTACTCACAGTACTCTCTATATAGTAATATAACTAGATTAAAAGAAACTTAAACCAAAAATTGTTGTGGTTAGAAAATAGAAAAGAGAATAACATGCTCCTTTTAGAACTGCTGTGGCAGGTAGTAAATTAACATTATCTCAGCCATAAAGATGCACATGTACACTTGACCCTTGAACAATGTGGAGGTTAGGGACACTGACTCCTATGCAGTCAAAAATTCATGTATAACTTTTGACTACCCAAAAACTTAACTACTAACAGTCCATTGTTCACTGGAAGTCTTACCAATAACATAAACAGTTGATTAACAAATATTTTGTATGTTATATGTATTATATAGTGTATTTTTACAATAAAGTAGCTAGAGAAAAGAAAATGTTATTAAGAAAATCATAATAAAGAGAAAATATATTTACTATACATTATGTGGAAGTGTACCACAATAAAGGTCTTCATCCTCACCTTCATGTTGAATAGGCTGAAGAGGAGGAGGAAGAGGAGTTGATCTTGCTGTCCCAGGAGAAGCAGAGGCAAAGAAAAAAATCTGTGTATAATTGAACCTGTGCAGTTCGAACCCATATTGTTCAAGGGTCAACTGTATTTATGTTTCTAGACAGTGGAGATCAGCTGTAGGTACAATGAAGGACTAACTATCAGAATGCAGAGAAATGTAATGTTTTCTATCATACATATTGTCTTTCACAGAAGCCAAGACTACTTAGAAGGACATACTGGATTCGAGGCTACAAATTCTGGTTTTCTTTTCCATTTCATCATAGAATTATAAGAAAGTGCTAGAGCACTTACTTAGTAGTCTATGTTGTCCCAGCTACACAGCACAAATGCTCATGTTGATAAACTGTAAAGAGTTAAATAGACCAAATCATAGTATTTTAGTTTTTGAAGGTACTCAGACATATAAGAATTACCTCTCTATTATGCCTAAGAAGCTTGAACACATCCACTGATAAGGAAGTCACTACTTTCTGCTCTATTACAATACATTTTCAATTGTTCAAAGCTTTTTGACTGAGCCCAAACTTCCTTCCTGTAATTTTCTGTTATTTGTCTAGCTCTGTTCTTTCCGTGGCACTATAAGACAAACATACTCCCTCTTCTACATAACAGACCACCAAGTATTAAAAGTCAGCTCTAAAGTCTCCCTTTAGAATTTGTTCTCGTAGGCTAAATATCTCTTTTACGATTTAGCCTTCTCCAGTTGGTCTGTGTTTGAGCAGTCAGAGGAAGAGGGGAACAGGGCTATGAGAAGTAGAAAAAGTCAAGGTAGAGAAAGGGAGGTAAACTTTGAGAGAATGAACAAGCTAACACATATTTTGTAACTTAAGTAAGATTTTCTGTACCTAGTGATTATTTTTAAAATTGTGGAACTTTGTACAACATATTAAAAATAGGAAGACTCTTTGACAAGACTTGTAAAGATTTGTAAATCTGGAATTCAAGGTAGCCTAGAAACTTCCTGCTGGTAAGATGATGGTGAGACATGCCTTGTAAAGGGACTGTCAATCTATGTTCTTAGATTTTGAAACAGCACACTACAATAAAAGATTCCAATTAATCTATCCAGCTAAAGATTCAGGTATAAGGAAGTACACTTGTGAGGTCTGGCCAACCCTGGTAATGTAACTGCAAAATGTAACTATACTCATAGATCAAGGAATGCCAAGAAATGTATTCATTGGGGATAAAGGTGAAACAAGGGACAGACTATTATTCTATGTTGATGTTCACTCAACATTGCAATGGACACTTGAGCAACTGCTAATGACCAGGGATTGTTAATATTATGGGGGAAAGGCTAGATTCTAATGGCTCTTCCTACTACCAAGAAATGTGTCTCCTACATCTTGAAACCTGTGCCATCACTTCATGTATAAATCATAATAGAAAAACTTGACAGGGGCTGCAATTGCTGGAATCTAGCACTTGTGAGGACAACTAAGAAATAACAGCCTCTCTATACTATAATTCCAGTTTAGATCGATTCTACTAAAAGCATACTCAGAGAATCTGCTCAGAACAGATTTTTGAAGAATGGATCAGGCCGAAGAAAAATTGATGAGAAGATAGTTTCCTGTCTGATCCATGGCTGCAAATCTTCACTTGTTTGTTTATCCTAGGAAAGAAATGATGCTGAGTCTCACATTTACTTTCCTGTCCATAGGAAACATGACTAAGAGATAGGTGAGTGTATTAGTCAGCTATTGCTGTAATAATGCTATGTAACAAAACCCAGTGGCTTAGAAACAACAAGCATTTCATTGTTCTTACTTACTTGTCCTTGGTCAGGACAACTCTGCTTCATGATGCAGCTTGGCTAGTTTAGGCTGCACATCAGGCTTGGGTTTGCTCCACGTGTTTCCCTCCAGGCCCAAGTTGAGGGGATGGAAACTAGCTGGGTCATGCTTTTTTCATGGTAATCACAGGAACACAAAAGGACAAGCCAAACTTCTGTGAGCATACATAAAGCCTTTGTTCATGTCGCTTCTACTACATTTTATTGGCCAAGGTAATATTCGAAAAATGGAATTTAGGAAGAAGTAAACTCCTTCCACTGTCCCAAGGACGATGCAAAGCTACAAGGTGAAGGATGTAGATGTATATCTTACTGCAGGGGAGAAAAGTGTTGGAATGAATAATTTAATATTCCAGAATACACATTCTGCACTGTTTTATAAAGGCTAGCCTAGATAGCTACATTTTTTTTATTCAAGGATAATATTTTAGGATAAAGGCCAACAGCATTATATTAAGTGAACCCATAAACACTAAAGAACCAACAACAGTGAGAAAACCGTCAGTCCTAAATACAAGAAAATGAAAAATACACCCAGCTCTGTGTGAAGGTCTCATTGAGTGCAATGGTGATGGAGATGCCTCAGGCCTCAAACACGGTGGACTTGGCAGAGAAGCCACGCTGCTATTCTGGTTGATTCAGGGCAAGGCAAATGCACTCAAACTTCTTGACATTGCCAGCAGCGTCAAAAGGGATGTGTTGGTTGCCAGCAAAAGCGCCATTAAAAAATGGAAATGAAATATAAAAAAAATAAAAGTTGGGATAAAATGTCAAAGTGTGCTTATGGGAAAACCTATCCATTTCTAAGTGACGTAATGGAAAATCCATCTTTGGTCTACCCAAGTCAAGGACATTTTATAAACTGAATGATGTGACAATTTGTGACAAATTCTAAACCCACTAACCAAAATCTCTTGCCTCTGGGAAAAGGGTAGCTGGAATTTCTAAATAAGTAAAATTATGGCTTAAAAGTCTAGGGAGGGACAATAGCTCAGAAATATTTAACAGTATATAGTTGCGCGCTTGTCTGTGTATAAATGAATTGATGCATATATTTACATAAACGCACACACTGTGTGTTGATTTTGCCAACCAATACTTACCTATCAAAGCAAGAACTAGATATTTCAGTATCTTATCTGTTTATTCTTTATTAATAGTTATTGCCGTCAGCCTGTCTGATTAAAATTAAGCCTCTCTTCAGTTCAAATTTGTTCAGCTTCAAAGGGGATTCTCACTAGAGTCGTAAACCTGATATAAGAAAATGGAATGTCTTAACACTTGCATAGGTTGAATTGGAAGTAGTTTCTTCCAAGGTAAAGGAAAAATGTCTTCCAACGACATGAAATTCAATTCAATGTACCCCATACCTTATACAAATATTAACACAAAATGTATCAGAATGCATCATAGAACTGAATGTCAGTCTATTGATACAAAACTATAAAACTTTTAGAAGGAAACATAGAAGAAAACTCTTCATGACCTTGGGTTAGGCAAAGAGTTCTTTTTTTCTTTTTTTTTTTTGAGACAGAGTCTCACTTTGTTGCCCGGGCTAGAGTGAGTGCCGTGGTGTCATCCTAGCTCACAACAACCTCAGACTCCTGGGCTCAAGCAATCCTGCTGCCTCAGCCTCCCAAGTAGCTGGGACTACAGGCATGCGCCACCATGCCCGGCTAATTTTTTTCTATATATTTTTAGCTGTCCAATTAATTTCTTTATATTTTTGGTAGAGACGGGGTCTCGCTCTTGCTCAGGCTGGTCTCAAACTCCTGAGCTCAAATAATCCGCCCGCCTCGGCCTCCCAGAGTACTAGGATTACAGGCGTGAGCCACCACGCCCGGACTAGGCAAAGAGTTCTTAAATATGATACCAAAAACACAAGCCATAAAAGAAAAAATCATGAATTAGACTCCATCAAAATTAAAAAAAAAAAAAAACTTTTGGTCTGTAAAAGACACTGTTCAGAGAATGAAAAGATAAGCTACACACTTGGAGAAAATATTTGATAAGTATTTGAAAGTATCCAGCCATGTAATATGAAAAATAGAGACATTTATTGAAGAAGATACAAGATACAAGCCTCAGTCCCCTTCAAAGTAGGCACCTTGGGACCTCACACGGTTCTCCCAGTGTGTCTTAACCTAACCTGCACACATTCAACATTCTCAGGTGTTGTGCTTGTTGTGGGCCTTCCAGAATGTGGATCACTTTTAACAGATTCTTGAAGCATTTGTGGCACACTTTTATTTGTGCTACACTCATTGCATCATCTGGAAAGCCTTCTGAATCATCCAAATAATTTCCGTGGAAGAATGTTCAAGCTTAATGCAAAATTTGATGCAGATTTGTTTCTCTACTCAATCAGGCATTTTGAATGCCACGGCCACATAATACACATGCCCACTCAACAGATCTAGCATCCCACTCATTACTACAGTGAAGTCGTCATTGTTCACACACCTGCATCGCAGTCCACTCTTCTTGGCTACCAGGTTACGTCAATGTCACGAAAACTGTTCTTGTTATATTAACAATGCTGGATACTTTCCAGACAGACCTCAGACACACACACACACACACACACACTATTGATACATGTAACATAATGAATGAATTGCAAACACATTACACTGGGTAAAAGAAGCCAGATTCAAAATTTATACTACACGATTCCATTTATATAACATTCTGGAAAAGGCAAAACTATAGGGATGGAGAATAGATCAGTGGTTGTCAGGGTCCCAGAATGAGGGAAGGGTTTGATGATAAATGTGAAGCATGAGGGAATTTGTGAGGAGGTGGGTGATAGAGTTGTTCTGTATCCCAATTATGGTGATGGTTATATGACTCATGTCTGTCAAAATTCACAGAACTGTTCATTTCAAAAAAGTGGATTTTACCATATGTGCATTAGAATATAAATTTCAAAAATTCAACTCAACAAACTTTTTACATTTGAGTATTATATGCCACGAATTCTGCTAAAGGTAGTATATAATACAAAAGTGAGAAAGTCATAGTTCCTTGCCCTTGAGGGGACTTAAAACTGTAATAGAAAGGCATTAGGCTAGAAGAAAGAATGACATATTTTCACCGAAAACTGTACTCGAGATAGTAGTCTATATAAAGAGCTTCAAGAGTAGTATACATAGAAATAAGAGGGTTCACAGGCAGGCAAGATGGAGACATCACTCTGCAAATGTGATGAGAAATGAAAACTTATGGAATTTCAGATGAACCTTAAGAGATAAGCATGATTTATTAGGCAGGAATTGGAGATAGGAGAGAAGAGAGGTCAGCCCAGAAGGAAGTCCAAAGAAGAAGATGAGTACCGTGGGTGAACAAGCCATGTGGAGGGAGTGGTACGTGGTTCAGTTTGATTGCAGGAAAAGGAGACAGCATTGGAACTAACTTGTGTAGTGTCTTGAATGGCTCAGTAAGATGGTCTTTATTCAATGGACAATGGGAAGCCATGAAAACATTTGCAGTAGGGCTTGACATGGGCACTTAAAAATTATAGTGTAGAGGTAGAATACCAACACACTGCTTGGGAGAGTTACTGCCAGCTTTTTGTCAAAACCATTCTTGAATTGGCAGCTGATCCACAGAGAAAACACTGCATAGTGCAACTGTTTAGTGTATAAAAAACATGAAATATTATCAAAACTCTACATTGACATTATAAAACACAGTGGATCAGAGATCCTCAAGTAGGTGAATAATACTAAAGACATGGTTGTTTGGTAAATGTGGCCTAAGCATCTGTTTGAAGATTGGATGCCATGTGTTCCTGTATCAGATGACTCTCATGTGGTTTACTGTGACTCTACTTAGCACTATTATTACTTAGAGGTAGTTCCTGTTATGTAGAGGTAGAAAACTATGTAAGACTTAGAACTACTCAAATGTGTTTGGTAATTTTCTAATGGACATGTTTTTAATTTAGACATTTGGAAGAAAAACATCAGTAGTGCAAACTGTAGAAACACTGTTGATGACCTGTCCACATGTCCCCAGTTGACTCCAGAGATCAATGCAACTTTGGTGGACCGTCCCACACATGCCAACAGCATCCAAACTCCAGGTCGGCACCTCTTTCTGCACAAAGGCTTTCTCTGGAGGTCAGGGCATCAGCTCACAGGGTAAGATGGAAGTGCCAGGGAGGGGAAGTATTTCCACCTCTAGGAGCAGCCCTCCAACAATAAGGAGCAAGAGTTGTTGGATAAATACCCCCACTCCCTCGCTTCTCAGTGGAACAATGCCGGGGTACGTTATATACAGTCTTGTAGAGGGTCCTCGGTGGGATTGAACCCTAGTTTCCCACCGTGACAACCCACCCATAAATGTACCCATAATTGGTTTTCCTCCATTCCCTGGCTTCTAGGGATCAACTCCAAATAAACTCTGAACACACAAATCCTTGCCTCAGTGTCTGTTTTGGGGGGATGCAATCTAAGACAATGTTGTCCTCCCCCCCACCACCAGGCATCTTTTTACCAATTCAACAAATATATTATTTTTCATTAAATAAATATTTGTGAAATACTTACTATGTACATATCATGGGAATACAATGGTGAGCAAAAGAAAATTGATATTTGCCTTCATTTTACCTAGACTCTGTTATAAGTGGCAATGATAAAATCCAGGATGCCAACGGCACAAGTAGCTAGAGCTCTGAATCTGGTTTGAGAGGGTTGGGGAGGCTTCTCAGAGACAGTGATGTTTCAGCTGAGGCCTGAACAATGAGCAATGGCTTAGAGAAGAGGAGGGAGAAAGGTGTTCCAAGCTGTGTAACTTCAGAAACATTCCTTTAGTGTTTAGGGGAATAAAAATCACAGAGAAGGAAGAGTAGTTGATTCAAGTGCCAAAGACTGCCTTTTTCAAATTTTTGAAAACTCATTTTAACATGGAGTAAAAGAAGATGAATAACAATTGAATTGGTGATTTGTAAATGGTGCATTCTTTAAAATTAAAAAGAAATTGATTCCTAGATTCATTAAATGTTTCCCGGACATCCTGAAAGTAACTCACTAATTTAACAGTGGACTATTTTGCTTCTATACTTATCACTCCATCAGATCCTGTTTCTGTTGTCTTCCATTGATACAAATGTTAATGAAGTCCCTTTATCACCCTGGGAAATTTGTTACCATCCTTTTGTGCCTGAAGAAAGGGGGTTCAGAAATGAAACAGTGATGCTGAGTTTCGTTCTAACTCTTTCTTTTACTGAATGTCCACTCAGCCTGTAGGTTATCTTTGTTTTCTTGGATGAGAGAGGAGAAAGTAATTTTTACCATGGAGATATGAACCTCAAATAAAATTTTTAAATTTGAAACGTTTTATTGATTCCTTGCAATGAGTTATTCATTCATTCATTCATTCATTCATCAGGCATGCAGAAATCTCTGATGTGTGCCTAAAACTTTGTTAGTCACTGGAAATACAGAGATAAACAGAGTACAGTTACTGCCCTTAAATGACAGGGGTATACGTATAGCCAACATTGGCAGCACAGTAAGCACTAATATGAAGGAACATATAAGATGTAGCTTCACAGAGGAGAGTCACTAACTTTGCTAGGGGAGAAGGGAGTAATGGTCTTTCCAGAGCAGGTGACATTTGAGCTGGACCTTGCAGGATGGCTGGAATTTTCCTAATGACAAGGTGGGAAACAGCACTGCAAACAGAAGGAACAGCAGTGACAAAGGCATGGAGACGTGGAAAAGCATGGCATGTTTGAGAAGTGTAGGAAACCAGTGGTGGAGTGCAAGGGCCGGAAAGTGGGGTGGAGGACCTGGTGAGGGCTTTGAAATCGGTGTAAAGACGGTTTGGGACCAGATTATGAAGGACCTTTGGACTTGATTCTATTTGTAGCAAGGAAGGACTGGAGGTCTTCAAACAAGGAGTGACATGAACTCATTTGCATTGTATAAGCTGGTAGCATTTGTAGCAAAAGGAATAAAGGGGAGACAAGCTTAGACACAAGAAAAGCAATTGCTTTTCTTTGCTAGTTCTGGCAAAGAGACTAAGAGGCAAACTAAAGCTGTAAGTAGTGAGCATGGAGTCACTGGGAGGGAGACAAAAGTTAGGAGGCAGGATCATCAGAACTTGGAAATTAAATCATCTGGATAATAGCTATAACAGAGAGAGGAAGCAGCAAAGGGCAACTATGAGGTTAAGCCTAGGCAACTGGGTCTATCATGATATTATTTCAACAGGTCCAGAAAAAAGGTGTTGTTACAGAATCCAAAAAGGGGTCCAGCCTCGGTGCTGCTATCACTTGCCACCCAAAGAGCCAATTACTGAGACAGTGAGGATTGCTGAGGAAGAAAGGAATTTTAATGGGAATGATCTCTGTCGGGAGAATGGGAGCATTAGTCTCAAATCCATCTCCCTGACAGACTAAGGGCAAGGGCTTCTATAGTGGCTTGTGGAATGCAGGTCAGCTGGCATGGGGTTTGAAGCCATAGGGTCTTCAGGTGGTCTGATTCCAGAATCAGCTGTTTTGGATGGATGATGATTCCTGTGGACAGGATAGTTAAATCTGGTTGGTAGGCCTGACTGGTAAAGTCTGAGCGAACAGAAAATAACTTAGGGAGGGGGTCATTTTGCAAGGCTGATTACAGTAGCATTTTGGAGATGATAAGTTTAAACAGATTCCATGGAATATGGGAGATAAAAGCCAGGCTGCAGGAAGTTGAGAAGTGAATGGGAGATTAGGAAGTAGAGACCTGGATAGATTAAATTGCTAAATACCTAGATTCAGAATGGGTAAGATATGGTTGGATTTTGTGATAATAATAATGTGTCAAATAAGGCACTCTGCTTTGTGAGCTATTTTATTTTATGTTTTGAGTTATGTTATTTGTTGGTAAGCATTTTTTCTAATTCCAAAATATACAAAGAAACACATTTAAGTAAACACCCAGAGAGGATAGGATGGGGTGGGCAATTGACTTAGAAGAGAGATATTCTAGAACTGTTTTTAACTCAGCCGATCCCTTGCTTCACTGGGACGTTGGTGAAATATCCAGGTTGCTTATGAGGAGCCTGTGCATAAATACACAAACAGTCATATTTTCCATTCAAAACAGGAGGCTTTACCAGTCTTCCCCCTATGCCATGGCACTGTCATTTGGTTCCTGTGTCACAGTCTGTAATCCGGCGAGGGCCTGGGCTGTAATTCCATATGGCTGGCCACCAGCTTCCAGCCCTCACTGACTTTGATGTCGTTGTACAGGGGGAGCCCCAGGAGGGCTGCAGGAAGAGGATCAGACAAATTGGGAGAAAAGGGGCCTCTGCCTCTTAGCCAGAGACGTGATGAACTAGCAGAGGAGAGAACCAAGTATGATGGTGAAAATCTGAATCTATCATGTGATAGGAAAACAAAGGTAATACAAGTTTACCAACCCCAACCATTCCCACTGTACTCCTATAAACACAAACGCTGGTGAAGGTTTATGAATTCCACTCTGCTGTGTGTGGAAAGATGGTTATGTTAATGAAATTATGCTTTAAATTAGCTGAACATATTCTCAAAAGAAAATCCTTTGCTGAAATTATATATTACAGATTTTGTGGTACCCTTGCACTGCAATTTAACAGCATGTTGTTATTATTTAGCGTTTAATGAGTACCAGAAATTGTGCCATGTATTCTCCACTTGGTTTGGCAACAATGAAATAAATGGCCTATTTAGATTGCCTAGTATAAGGGGGTCCTTCTGGTACTGACCATCCATAAGACTGATTAATGGGGGTTCTTAATGAAAGTATCCTCCGCAGAAAATGTGCTTTTCCTTTCTCATCTTACAATTCCTTTCCACAAACTCCTCAGTTAGGAACACTCAGGAATCATGCAGCACCTGAAGTCCTATCCAATGTCCTCAAATAGAAAGGAACAATTTACACTGATTTCTGTCCTATTAATATTGTCAATTACTAATTCTGATTACTGGCCTTTGTTTCTTAGAGGAAGTTACTAAGAGAAGACCTCAGTCAAATGTTTTCTTTCCTGTTGGTGAAGCCTCTAGCACTTTTCTGAACATGCTTCTTCAGCCGATAATGGGAGGTGGGGGGGTCACCCTGTGACCATGAAGGATTTTTGAATAAACAAACATAAATCCCCCAAAGCCATGAATAAAATAGGGGAGAGGGAAGTTTACTGCAATTAGGTAATTTACATACATATTCTATATCAAAATTACTGCTCATAAAATTTTTACTGGTCCCTCTTTAGACTTATAAAACAAAATGATGCATTTTACAGTTGTAGCACCAACAGCTAAAGAGGTATTTGAAAACTAGTACTGGAGCATAGTTTCAATTTTTCTTAAAAAAAAAAAACATACAAGCAAACAAAACTGACTTGCCTATAGACTAATTCATTTCAGGCACAGCTTAATTTCTTTCAGATTTGGGCTTATAAACCCTGGCTAATTTGCCTGGTGCAATTATCTGTTCTGTTGGCAGCTGTAAAGCTCAAGAATCTTTTAAACAGTTGAAAAGCATCTTACTTCCCACATTTAAACAAGTAGATAAGGTACAAATAATAATACTGAATATAAATCCAGTTGTGAGAAAGTTGCCGTAACTCAGAGATTTAATCTCAAAACCTACTTTGTACCCATTACAGCCATCTGTTTGAGATTTAGGTAAACCTGTCAGTGGCAGAGGGCCTGGGAGTTATTGAGAAGGGTTATACCAGGAACAGAAACCGAGGTTTGAACCGGGGGCCCACAAATGTGCTTTCTTTAGGCAGCATCATGATTTAACCATTTTGAATGTGAACATTTTTAGTTGGGGCACTAGTCTCCAGTTCACCACGCTATTGTCATACGTCTGTCTGCCTGATGTATTTATGTCATTGGTCTGGCCCCAACAGATATTTGAGCTTACAGTCCCTGATATGTCTTATACATACATTTATGCCATAGTTTCTGCTCTTTAGGATGTGTTTACAATCAAAGGAATCCAATCCAGAGGTCAGAACCCTTTGGGTGTGAGCATAATCTGTTCATTATATACCATGTTAACATTTTGACATGCATGCCCATATTTAATCTCCATTGATAACTCCATGAGGTGGCTATTGTTATTATCTATACCCACTTATTGGATGGGGCAAGTGAGACTCAAAAACATAAATTACTTGCCCAAGGTCACACCCTTCGGAATGACAGACAAAGGATTTGAACCCACACTTCCTCCCCATCAAAGCATTTGATCACATGACCCAGAGTTTGAGACAGAAAGTATAAAGTTCTCATACTCTGGACCCATATATTTCCTCCCCACCTTCCACAACACTCCTATCAAAGGTCACTAGCGTCTTTAACAAGCCTAGATGTCATGATTCAACACTTAAAATGATCTTTGCAAATACCCTTGACTCCCTTGCCTCTATACCTTCCATTGCAGCCTCTTGGAAAATGCCAATTTTTCATCTGGGGCAAACATCCATTATCTTCTTTCTTCCCTATACCTTCAACCTCCCCTTATTTATTAGATATATCCCCTTAGATATGAACAAAAGACCCTTCCTTACCCTATGTTCCTCTGGCTTTCGCCTGTATTTTGCTTTTCACAACCTTTTACAACCAAGCTTCTGCAAAAAAAAAAAAAAAAGCCTATCTTGGCTACTTCTTCTTCCTAATTTCCCATTTACTTCTCAGCCTCCTGGAACCTGACTTCTGATCCCACCCTCCACTGAAACCACTGTCTAAATTACTAAGGAGCTGCTAGTTTCTAAACTGAGTGGGCATTTTTCAGTGCATCCTCTTTAGCATCCAGCACTGTTGAATACTTTCTTCTTCCCAAAATGTTGTCTTCCCTTGCTTTTCATGACATGACACTCCCTTTTCTCCCTCAGACCTCTTTTGCAGCCTCCCTTGCTGCTCCCCTCGGCCTCTTTTGCAGCCCCTCTTCCACCTCCAATCAGCAATGTTAGGACATCAGCTTCAATCTTCTTGAATGACTTGGTCACTTTCTAGAAAAAAACTCCTTGATGACTCTCAAATCCACATTTTCAGCCACAGCTTTCTCTTAAACCCTATCCAACTGCCTGCTGAAGTCCCACAGGCACTTTAAATATAGCCTGACCCCAACTCCTCATTTCCTCCCTTCCTCATTCTCAGTTATTTTACCTGTCCAGGTGAATACCTGCACCATACACCCAAGTGCCCAATCTTGAGTCATGTCTTCTTCACTAGGTGAAAAAGCCCCTGAAGTCTTTTTAACAAATACTTTCCTCTCCTCTTCTTCATCTCTGACATTGCTGCACCTGTTCATACCCCATTCTTTTTTGTTTGTTTTTCTTATTATGTATAGATAGTTCTATGAGTTTTGACAAAATGCATATAGTGTATAACCACAACCACAATTAAAATATGAAACAGTTCCATCACCTCCCCAAAAAACTCTCTCATGCTCATTTGCTGTCAACCCCTTTTCCTCCCCCCAGCCCCTGGAAACTACTGATCTGTTTTCTATTTCAATAGTTTTTCTTTGTCCGGAATGTCATATATATGGAATTATAAAGTGTGTAACCTTTGAATTTGGCATCTTTCACTCAGTATAATACATTGGAGATTTAACGATGCCATTGTAGGCATCTGTAATTCATTCCTTTTTATTGTATGGATGTACCAGTTTGTTTATCTATTTGCTTGTTAAGGAACATTTACTTTGTTTCCAGTTTTTGGCAATTGTGAATAAAACCACTATAAACATTCATGTTTAGGTTTCTGTGTGAACGTAGTTTTCATTTCACTTGGGTAAATACCTTGGAGTGGGATTGGTGGGTCACATGGTAAACATGTATAACTTGATGATAAACTACAAAACTGTTTTTCAAAGTGGCTGGTCCATCATGCTTCCTTACCAGTGACGTTTGAGAGTTCCAGATGGTCTGATCCATGTCAGCACTTGGCATTGTCAGTTTTATTTTCTTATTTTTGGCCATTCTAAGAGGTGAGTAGTGGTATCTCATTGTGATTTTCATTTGCATATCATTAGTGATTAATGATATTGAGCATATTTTTTGTATGCTTATTTGCCATCCTTATGTCCTCTTTGGTGAAGTGTTTGTTCAAATCTTTAGGACTTCCCCTGACCTTTTTTTCCAAACGGAATGTTTGCTTTTCTATTGGTTTTTAAGAGTTTGTATACATATTCTGGATGCAAGACCTTTATCAGATATGTGTTTTGCAAAAATTTTCTCCCAGTCTGTTGTCTGTCTTTTTATTTTCTTTAGAGTGCCTTTTAACAAACCTTTACTTTGAAGTAATTATAGATTCACATGCAGTTGTAAAAAAAAATAAAGAAAGAAAGGACTTGTATACCCCTCCCCCAGTTTTCCCCAGTGATAATACATCTTGCATAGCTCTAGCACAATACCACAATCAGACAATTGGCATTGTTGCAGTCTGTCAATCCTATTTGATTTTTGCCAGTTTTACATGCATTGATTTGTGTGTGTTTGCATGTATGTTTATTTTGTTCTTTGCAGTACTGTCATATGTGTAGATTTCTGTGACCACACCAAAGTCAAGATACAGAACAGCCCCCCTCAAGGATTTCTTTTATAACCATACCCTCTACACCTCCCTGGCAACCACTAATCTTCTCTCCATCTCTATAATTTTGTCATTTCAAGAATATTACATAAATTGAATCATACAGTATTTAACTTTTGGGTCTGGCTTCTTTCACATAATATAATTCTCTAGAAATTCCTCCAAATTCTTACATATATCAATAGTTCTTTCTTTTTTATTGCTGAGTAGTATTTCACAGTTTGTTTAACCATTCGTTGGCCAAAAGACATCTGGGTTGTTTCCAGTTTGGGGCTATTACAGATAAAGGTACTATAAACACTTATGTACAGGCTTTTTGTGTGTGTGAACACAAGTTTTCATTTCTCTGGGATAAATGCCCAGGACTGCGATTGCCAAATCCTATTCCTCTGGGATAAATGCCAAAAGTGCCAAAGCGTTTTCCACAGCCGCTGTACCATTACACAGTGTATGTTTTACATTACACATTCCCACCATTTCTCCACATCCTTGTCGGCTCTAGTGTTGTCACTATTTTTTATTTTAGTCATTCTGATAGGTGTACAGTGGCATATCATTGTGGTTTTAATTTATATTTCCCTGGTGGGTAATGTTGACTATCTTTTCATGTGCTAACAGTATTTAAGGAGCCCGTCCTTTCTTGACACGACCATGGTATGGGAAACAGTCCCCATCCTCGCCTCTTCCAAAACACAGCTAGACAGAACCCCACGTCTACTCTGGCCATAGCATAGCTCTTATCCCTCCGTTATGATTTCCTGTTGAAAATCTGTCTCCTTCATCAGACCATGATCTCCAAACGGCAGGGGCAGTTTTGCTCAGCTCAGAATCCCCAGCCAGGATACTGCGTATCACAGACCAAGTGCCATTTCTTTAATGAATAGAGAATCAAAGGCAGAATGACTTCAGTGCTTAAAAAGAAAGGTAAGCACACAGAGAAAGATGCGTGAAGGAAGGGAGCAAGGCTTGGTGGTTGCCACCCCTTTAGCCACCTTCCAGGCCGGATGCGGCTCTAAACCCAGAGCCCAGGACTTTGCTCACGCGCATGCGTAGCGCTCCCCTCTCGGTCCCGCCTCGGTCTCGCCGCAACCCCGCCCCAACCCCGCCCCTCACCCGCTCCCTTGGGGCCGCCCCCTTAGCCCGTGACCAATTAGGGAGGGGAGGCGGGGTCTCGGGTGCCGCGGTGCTCCTTGGGTAGCGTCCCTAGTTACTGTTGCTAAGGCTGCGGGTCGCCGGAGGTGGCAGGAGTTCAGAAGTTTTGGGAGCCTAGGCCTGAGAGAGGTCAAGTGTCAGTGCAGAGCCAGGGAGGAGATGGTGAAGCAGACGATCCAGATATTCGCGAGGGTGAAGCCCCCCGTCCGGAAGCAGCAACAAGGGGTACGAGCCAGAGCAGCCAGGGCGCCGGCGCAGCGGGGCCTCTGGGGCCGGGTGGGGCGGCACGTGAGGGGCAGGCCGGGACGAGGGACTCGGCGGCTGGCGCTGAGGCGGCGCGGAATCCGGCACACAGTGACCGAGGCGCCCCCGCAGCCACGCAGACACCCTCGCAGTGCTATCAGGGATGTGACCGACCGACGGACACCCAGGCCACTCCCACCTGACACAGTCCTGGGGGCGCAGACAGACCCTGCATGGAGCCGCTTTCATGCGCCTGGGCACACGTGCTAACGTAGGGACCAACTAGTGCATGTACAGATGCCTGTTTGCACACTCACGTAGACTGCTCCTCAGTCACACACAAGCACTTACTGTTCCTTTCTGGGAAACTGTCACGCAGTTCTGCATACACAGAAACACTCAAAGGTACGTTTTCACACTCGGGCATAACGTGCAAACAAGAGAGGCATGTTTATGCATGTCTGAAATGATATAGATAGAGATGCACAAAACATTCACATATTCAGTATTTTGCACGCAGGCGGTCCTCAAGAATTTTTACTAACTACGTTGTCATTCTGAAACATAAACATGAACCTTGTCATATACTCATTGCAGAAATAGATAGATATTTATGCATCCTGACCCAAAGAATACACATGTACACTTAATTCAGAAAACACTAATTGAGTATTTACTAGGTGCTTCCCCTAGTGTGCTAAATTCAGAAAGGTACAGAGTAGGTTAAGGCATTGCCTTTGCTCTGAGCAAAGATATTTTGTATGCTTCTTAAACGTTTCGAAACGTTGTTTTCTCTACCTAGAAGGGAGCATAGTCATTCTTACCATGTCTTGAGAAATCCCCACCTGACAGGTACTTTATCTGCATTATCTCTGATTCTCACAAGAACTGTACAAGGTTGGTGTCATTTTCCTCATTTTACAGATGAGGAAACTGAGGCTCAGGTTAAATTATGTAGGCAAGGCACCCAGCTGGCGAGTGGCAGAACTGTGATTTCAATTAAGGATCTTTGAATCCAAAGCTATTCTCCTTTTCTGACAAATCCTTTTTTGCTTCCCAAAGTGAGAATTTAGGCAAGGGCAATTTGGGTCATATTCGTGAGTGCCTGGAATGGGTATATTATTAATATTAATATCTTATCTCAATCCCATATCTATACTGTGTGTGTATATATGAGTAACATCATAGCATCTCATAATTTAACATTTGCCTTATGTAGTCTATGTATTTAAAACAAGGAATAAAGCAGTGTGGAAAGAACCATGGGTATCTTCCCATTTTCTCTTCCTCTTGCAATCATACAGAGATTTTTAAAAGTGCATCATATGTAAAAAGTGTATCATATGTAATGCATCTACCAAGATTCTTAGCTAAAAATGTTGGGCTTATCTACACAGATTCAGAAGTCAGAAGCGGATGCTGGGTTATGGTAAAGCGAGAGGATAGGTAGCGGAAGGTGAGAGGAGGGGTGTTGATGGCGGCAGGTTTGGATTTAATATTGAACTTTCTCTTCTCTTAAAATGCAGTGTTTGGATATTTTAATGTGCCTCCTTTTGTATTTCTTTGGTGAGTCTTATGGGTCCTCCAGGAAGTATTTTAGGTGTCACACTGCATTTTCATAATGTTAGATTCTTACTGAGATATAACATTGTGCCACATACACAAAAAGAAAAGAACAGGAATGAATAATGAGTTAGTATATCCCTGTTCTTCCTTAGAAACACCGTGTTTTAGCACCATATCTTTTTGCCCCCCCCCAAAAAAATTGTATAGTTTTTTCTCTGGCTGGAAATGCTTTTTGTAGCATTAAATCGAGAATGACTCAAAGGTATTTTTTCTTTCCCCTTCATTTTGTAGCTTTTATTAATCTTATCAACTAAGGCATTATAAATTAGATTATAATGTATAGGTTAATAAAGAAGATACATAAAATGAACCTCTGTAATAATTTTAACAATGGTAAATGCTCTTCATTTGTATAGTACTTTGTATATTTCAAAAGATTTTCATATTCTTCCTTCCATTTGTTTTGGCTGTCTTCTAATGTTAAAAAAATGACTACCTTATCTCAAATAATAAATACTTCTTTGATGAAGAGTAGAAAGCCAGTATGTTAAACTAAACAAGTATTCTGACTCTAAGGGACTTTTTTAATGCCTCGAAGAATGGCTCCATCAGAGTTGGGAAGGATCATTGTTTCTACTGCAGTCGACTTTCTTTTCTGTCTGCTGAACACTGAGAGATACAGATTTTTTCAAAAAATGTTTGAAACTTCTGACTCCTCTGTGTTTCGTGTCTCACACACCCCCTTTGCTCACCTGTCTAGCTATTAAATTTTTTTTTAATGTAGTGCCCTATAGAATATAATTTTTAAATGTCTCTTGAGAAAACCTAGCCAGGAAGCCTTGAACCTGATTCCATTACTTTCTACAAAGATTTTATTTTGCAGAATGACTTTTCTACATGAAGTCTTCACATATTAAATGAGAGGTTTCAATAAAAATGTACTTAGGAAATTATTCAAACTTTCTGGAGATTTAGATAGGCTTTTACTTGCTTAGGAATATGACCTTTTCTCCCCATAATCAAGCATCTAAATGAGTCTTAGACAGGAAGTATTGCCTGTTCGAAAGAATTTTATTTCCTAGTGAAAGACAAGAAGTCTTTTTTAAAAACCTCTAAATCTAATGACTAACATTTTTTATGGTGCATTACAAAATACTTCCACTTCCATTACATCATTCGATCCCCACAGCAATCTTGTAAGGGAGCTAATTCTGTTTTCCTCATTTTATGTATAAGGAACCTTGATTCTGAAAGCGTTGGCTGGTCACACAGCTGGTAAATTGAGCTCAGTGTTGGACCCAAGTCTGGACACCAAATCTTATGCTTTTATTTATTATACATGACCTCTTTATAGGTTTGACTCTTGATTTTCCTGGCCAATAAGTGAAGGAGTAGGAAACCAAGAAGAGAATCAGAGAATGTTACAGTTGTAAGGGCATTGGTTAGGATCTTCCATTTCCATATCCACTTAGAGAGGCTAAGTGATTTCTCCCCGGTTACTTGCTAATTAGTGGCTGAACTGGGATGAGAACCTTGGCAGCAACATCAAAGACATGAATTACATGTGTCTTTTCAAACCACATGTCTTTTATCAAGTGCCTGAATATGTCTCATACAACCTTGGGCTTCTTTGAATGTAACTCAAATTAGAGCATTCTTGTGAGCTCTCTGAGATGTGTCAGACCTAGTTCTTTTATCTCTGTATATTAGTAGTTTGTAAACTCAATAAACTTAGAAATGTTTGTTGGTTGTAGTAAAATGTTAATTTCTGATACATAATACTGAAGCAATACTAGATAATATGTTGCATTCAGTACTATTAGCTTCTCATTGAAACAACAGAGACACTCAAATGCTCAAATTTGAATATTAAATCATTCAAAGATGACCTGATTTTGATACAATATTAATTTGGGTTTTAACTCTTGTTCAGTTGCATATATTTGTCTGAGTCCACACATAATTCAAAGAGGAAAATTATCCAAATTATACTAC
>NW_012140302.1:4728077-4730519 GCF_000956105.1 Propithecus coquereli
AGCCATTTCTTTTAATCCCTACTTTTGATTTTTGAAGAAATTTGAGCTCAACTTAAATCCATATTTGATCTCTGGCCCAAACTTTGGTGGTGGATTTCTGGGTTCTGCTGAAGGAATCCTAATTACTCTCTTGCGTTTCTGAACTGTTTACAAAGATCCTATTTTGAAACTATTCCTGCCTTTGCTCTTTGGGTAAAATTATCCCAGATTTTTTTTTTATGACTTTTTGCCTCTCTCTCTTTCTCTTTTTTCCTTTTAAATTCTTATTTGCTCTTATCTTTTTTTCTCATAAAGAATTTCCCTTGGTCTTCATAGCTCTACCTTTTCTCTCTCACATATATGTCTTCCCTTTACCTCCACCCATCTTCTTGTCGTGTCTCCTTTTACAGTAAGTACAAGCAGAGATTGCTAACACACAGTTGCACAGGGAGGTGGTCCTCACCTTGTCTTTGTGACTCCCCATTGCCTTTCATTATATCCTTTGAGGAGTAGCCCTGTAATACATGACTGATGTTTTCTGAAGGGGACATCATCCCACTGATATAAGCATGCTACAAACCTTAACAGCTATGACTGCAGCTCTCCTAGGCCAATCTCTATAAAGCAACAGTTGGCTGAAACATTTTATTGAGCATGATACCATTTGATTGATAAGAACAATTGACTATGTCTCTATCGCCCCTTCCCAAAGTATTCTTTACATTATGTAGATAGTGTATTTAAACAATTTGCTTATTTTTAAGTCTCTTAATTAAAAACATTGATTTCAATATTTAAAATAAAAAAATAATAAAATATTCAACGTAATCATATGTTCACAGGTATATATTTAAACATTTCTAAGGCAATTTTACCCCAAGAAAATTTATTCAATCAACAAATACTTATTGACTACCCACTGTGTGCTCTTTTAATTGCTGGAAATACAGCGGGGAATATAACAAGGCTCTTGCTCTTACACAGCTTACATTTTAGTGGGAGGAGATAGATGAGAGGATCAATATGCAAAATGTATGTTAGAAGGTATTAAGTGTCATGAAGAAAAGTAAGGCAGAGAAGGGGAAAGAGGAGTGCTAGGATGAGGCATAGCAAAGGAGAGGGATGGCTGCAACATTTAATACGTTAGTCAGGGAAGGATTTATAGTAAAGGCAACATTTGAGCAAAGACTTGGTGGAAGTGAGGAAGGCAGCCATTCAAATATCTGGGGTGAAAATTCCAGGCCAAGGGAACAGCAACAGCAAAGTCTCTAACATGAGAGAATGCCTGGCATGTTTGAGGAAACATGAAGGGATTTCGGTGGCTGCAGCAGAGTAAGCAAGGGGAGGAGGGAAGAAGATAGGGCACCAAGGCAGCAGAGTGGCTAGATCACATGGAGCCTTATATGTCTTTAGCTTTCCTCCAAAGTGCCATGGGGAGGCAATGGAGGGTTTTGAGCAGAACAATGAAATCATATCACTTATGTTTTAGCAGGATCACTCTTGTTGACATATGGAAAATAGACTGTAAGGGGGCGAAGAAGACCAGTTAGGCTATTACAAGAGAGACCAGGCAAGAAATTATGGTAACTTGGCCCAGGGTGGTGGCAGTGGGAATGTTGAAAAATAACTGGATTCTGGGTATATTTTGAAGGTCGAAGTTGACAGAATTTGCCGATGGATTGGATATAGAGTATAGTAGAAAGGGAGGAGTCAAGGAGGCCCTAAGGCTTGGACTAAACATTTAGAAGAATGGAGCTCTCACTTTCTGGGATGAGGAAGAGTGTAGGAAGAACGGTTCGGGGTGGGAGGAGATCAGCATATGCTGAGTTTGAAATGGAGTTTAGAAAAAGTCTAGACAACTTCCCAATAAATTAAAGGACCTCTTAGGAATCAGGAAACCTGTCATGTCTCAAGAAGTATTATTGATGAGCTCGAGGACCATGAGTGATTACTTTATCTCTGTGAACCTCAGCTTCTTTCTCTATGATTAGACTGAACCTGTTAAAATCCCTTCAAACTCTATGATTCTATTTTGTTCTTCATCGGTTTTCAGAAGATGGCTGATCACAATCCCTTTTTAAATTACTATGCAACTACACTATAAAGTAAAATATTTTGAAATGATGATATTTGATATTGAATATACAATTAATGATTTATTGTAAACTTTGGTACTAAAATTTTCATTTGAAAATAGGTGGGGAAAAGCCAATAAACAGAGGGAACTGGATTGCTTGTGGTTCTGTCATCTGTTATTGGAAATAGTGGAGGATGTCATTTTTCCCTGAGGGATTCAATGCGCTTTAGAGGTATTATGCTAAAATTGCATGTTAGTCTAATTTAAACCTCGTTAGAAGTGCCTGATACATGGCAGGCACTCAGTATGTGTTTGTGGAATAAATAGATCAATTGGTAAGTGAAAATGCTATAATCACTTTTACATAAGGTACCTTTCAGGATGTA
>NW_012140302.1:4731599-4734388 GCF_000956105.1 Propithecus coquereli
TTTACTGGTCTTCTTTGTTTTCTTGGATGCTTTATGACTTTTGACTCATGGTTAAGAAAATGAAACAAAACCATCCAGAGAATTAAATGATTGATACTAGGGTGTACTACCTAATTAGTAGAAAAATAAACTTGAGTTCAAAATATAAAAACTAAGTTCAATAGTTGTACAATTCACAGTTGTATTCTTTTCTCACAGGTCAGACATCAGAAGTTCTTTGGCTGTTTACATCCTGTTCTTGGATTTCCATTTCATGAAGTTATCTAGATTTGAATTTCATGCCAATTGCAGACACTGTCCCTCTTGAGAGCTAAAAAACACACAGTTTATTATTTTGTTCAAAGCTGCTGCAGTTTTTCAGAGGGATTTATTGTGCAGATCTTTTCAAAGCAATACTGTTTACCCACCATTTGTATACAGGAGTACAACAGCACAGTGTAGTTGGGACTACAGAGAAAACATTGTGTTAAGTTAGGTAAGCCCAGTGATGTAAATATGGGGTAATTGACAAAGCTTTTAGAAAAACAAGATTTATTAATCCAATAGTGTTTGAAGGCTCAACCTTTAAATATTTACCATTTTCACATTGCAGATTTCAAAGGATTTTTGATCAGGAGGCAAACCAAGAGACCATTTTTGAAAACATTGCCAAACCAGTTGCTGAAAGGTAGGATTTCCCATATTTTGTGCAGTGGGTTAGTGGTTTTTCATCTTGTCTTCAATTCTCAGATAATTGTGGTAATGTACTTTAGTGTATCAATTATATACTGAGGCTGCGGGTCATGTAATGACGACAGCAGCACAGTACTTCAAGCGTGGTTAGATGGAGAAAGGGTAAGGTGTGAGTGGCACCTGGGACACCTAATGATGGTCGGTCCTTCTCTACCTCAGTCACATTTCAAAGCTTGACCCTTGGTTTCTAGGTCTCTTTGCTTCAGTATATCCACATAGTTCCAAGCTGCTGTTAGAACTAAACTCACATGAGAATACCGAACAAATAAGAATGCCAATTTATTAATATGTATTGGCAAAGTCTCCTAGGGACTAGCCACTCAAGCCCTTTGATAAGCACACTGTCCTCTTGTAGGGAATCTGTAGGGGAAACTACTACTAACAAGGTTGCTTTCTGATGTTGAAATCATTTGGACGATTTTATGACCTAATAATCCTAAGATATAGTCTAAACGAACCTAATTTTCAAGTCCACTAATCAGTATACCCTTTTTAATGGACATTTCTGGAAACACAGTGTCATATTTTGTCTCTCAAACTGGTGTTTTATGAATCCTACTTAAGCCAAACCTTTCTCTTTTAATACAGTCTTCTTTCATTAGGTGAATTACAATCAAGTAGGCCTAAACTATTTTAATTATAATCCAGTAACACCTCTTTGATTAAATTCAGGTCCCCTTGATTGGATGTTAAACATTTCTAAACCATCCTTCCTCTCAGTGATCATCTCGGTACACCATTTTTCAGATAGCCGATCTCATGTGTTTTATTTTGAAACTTCATGAAACCATTTGGAGAGGGAACCTTAGTTTCTATTTCATAAATGCCTGGGTTTTCTTGCCATTACTGAGTCTCTTTCTCTCATCTTGATCCTACTTTCTCCTCCAGCTACTGCCCCTTTCCTCAGCTTTTCTTTATAGAAAATTTATGTGAAACGGTTGTCTTTATTCACTACTTCGTGCCTCTCTTAAACCCTGTTCTTATCAGGTTTTGGTCTCCACTGCTCCATTAAAATTGTTTTTGTCAAAATCAGCTATGACTTCTATTTGGTAAATTTAATAATGGTCATTTGTCAGCCCTCATGTTATTTGGTATATCCACTATTTGACACAGTTAATTACTCCGTCCTCCTCCAGCCACTTTCTTCACTTGGCACCCTCTCCTGGTTTTCCACTTACCTTACTGGCCATTCCTTCTCAGTGAATTTACTTAGATTTCATTGTACACAGTGATCATTTGCTCTTGCTGTTCCCTCTGCCTGGAATTCTCTTCCCTCAGAAATCTGCATAGGTGCTTCTTCAGCAACTTGAAGTCTTTGCTCATATGCCGCTTTCTCCACGAAGCCTTTCTTTACTGCGCTATTCAGAATTGCATATTTGACCCTTCGCTATCTTGCTTTATTTCTTTTAGCACCTATTACCATCTGACATGCTGTATAGTTCGTAAGTTTTTGTGTCTGTCTTCATCCACAAGGACAAAAGCTCCATGAAGGCAGGGGCTTTGCTTTGTTCACTGACTTGACAAACACAGGCAACTCAATGAGACAAGATTTCAAAAGTGACAGGCAAGAGCATGTTTATCCAAGCAGCTCAAGCTGGTCCTAGTGGGTCCTATCTTTTATCAATAGGAAATATTCCTCTTTGTGCTTTTTATTACTTTTCTCCTTGTATCTGTGTTTTTTTCCCCCTCAAACTAGTTTTGCTATTTTTTCTTCTGTTACCCTTTGTCTGGTTTATCTTTCTCTGTCTCTTAGTTCAGATGCCTTGTGACATTTTCGTTTTAAGTGTGGGCCTGGTAAATAAAACATAGCTGCATTTACCTTTGTAGCCAAACCCAGAGTCACTTATCTTTAATTGGTTACTTTAAACCATTTATATTTGTTATGATTACCATACCAATATTTGGAGTTATTCCTCTTTTCTTATTTTATTTTTTCCATTTATTATACTTGCCATAATATTTTTTTCCTTTCTTGCTTTTCATTGGTTTATGCTCTTTACTGTTGTTCTTGCTGCTTCCATTTTATCTCTCAAGTTGGCCATTGTACTTCAACACCT
>NW_012140302.1:4736213-4739341 GCF_000956105.1 Propithecus coquereli
GTGATATTACACTGTATGACTGTGTAGGACTGCATGAATGGAGAGAAGTTATAAAGCTTTAATTTTATATTATTGAAAATTAAGTACAAGAACCTTTGCAATTATTTATTGTTTAGTAAATCTCCATTAGGAAATACTTCATCATGCTGCCTGTTCTGAACTCAGGTTTTTCTGAAATATATCCTGTGTTTATTAATAATATGTAAAAACTGCTTTTTATCACATGAATTTTGGACAAATTTTTATAAAGATAAAATTTAGTAATTCCACCATTTCTATGGTATTGCAGTATACAAAAGAGTAGTTTGTTGTTTTGTTATTTTACCCGGTGTTATGTGTTCCAAACTGGAGTACCTCAATCTCTAGACTATGTGGTGGTCTATCAGAGAATACCTGAAGCCATAAGCTAACATCGTACATCATCCTGGAGTGTCAATTTCACTTAAAGATTTAGGGAGGAAAACTTTGGAGTCCAGACTTTTATGAGGTTTTATCACACATCCACAAATGTGCATAATTTCAGTTTTCCAGTAGAGCCAATCCATGTTTTACCTAAAAGTTTGAGATATAGAAAATGTACTTTATGTGCAGTGAGTGATTTTGGAAAGATTTGGATATTTGGTATTTTGGAGGAATATGGTGGTTTGACCAAAATGAATAAGGTGCACACTGCCAGGAGGACTGGTTATGCCATGACTCAGTCTCCATAGCTGGTGTTGGACAGCTAAACAATCCATATATACTACAACAAGGCCAGTAAGGTTGGTTTTTGGAAAGCTATTAGTTGCCCTGTAAGCCATCACTTTTTAACCTTTGATTTCACCAATGGCGGACAAGAGCAGCCTTTCAATTTATACTAAGAAGAGAGTGAAGGAAAAAATAAAGCTCCCAGGGCTGCCATCTCAGACGAAGAGTAGGGTATGTTCAAATATCTGTGCACTTGTGCTCTGGCTGGGTAGGAGGCCAGGGCTTGACGGAGGGGATTTCACCTGTTGCTATTTAGGAAACAGGCTTTGCTGATGATGCTGCGGGTTGCATAGCATGCCCAGTCCTGCTAATCCAACCAAAGAAATCCTGTACCTTCAAGACAAGGAGGCCAGAATGGAGAAGAAAAGACCTACAAAAGAGTATTTTTTAAAAAACTTATTATTTATTCACCTCTGTGTACTCATGCTTTTACCTTGTGTGGCTCAAAATATTTGGTATAAAGTAGAATAATCCATTCTGGCTCTAGTCCTATGACTAACTCACTATGTGACTCTGGGTCAGATGTATCACTTCTGAATCATTTATCCCTTCTGAGAAAGGGGGATGCTCATAATACCAAGTTTACAAGGGTGTTTTGAGGATGAAAAGAAACAGTGCATAAGAATGTACTTTATGAACTTCAATGACCCATTCAATGTAAGAGGTGAAAAATTAGAAGTCTTTATTTTCTTTGCCACTTTTAAAATATGCCCCGTGGCTTCTGGTTCTAGACCAAGATGGAGCAGACACACTTCTCTGTATTCCTCTCACTAAGTACAGCTAAAAACTCTGTGCATTATATAAAAAGAAACATAGGAAGACTCTGAAAGATGAAGAGAAAAAGGAAGGGCCTCAGGACCTGAGACATGACATAGTGGTGAGTTCTCCAGGTTGTTTTTCCCCCTCATATATCTCAGATTGGATGCGGGAGAAACTGGCAACCCAGAAACACCCGTTGGCTCCAACAAAAGCTTCAAGAAGAGTCTGCTCTCTCTAGCCAGAGGGCCAGGGAAGGGGCAGCCTAGAAAGACAGAAAACTATTACATGCCAGCTGCCCCACTCCATCCAAAGACCATGGGAAAACCCATCCTCCCACCCCCATGGGTTTTAAAGAGAAAGTTACATAAAGGGAAGTAAAGTTTCTTCATTCAAATTGGCCAGATGTCAACACCAGTAGATCTCTGTAGTGATGGACTAGTTCTGTATTTTGATTGCAGTGGTGGTTACTCGACTCTACACATGTGATAAAATGGCATAGAAATATACACACACATTGTACCCATGTCAGTTTCCTGGTTTTGGCAATGAACTACAGTTATACAAGATGTAACCATAGGGAAAACTGGGTGAAGGGTATACAGAACCACTCCACGCTCTCTGTACAACTTCCTATAAGTTTATAATTATTTCAAAATAAAGTATTAAGAAATATTCACAGATATGAAAAGTTTAGTGTTATTTGTTCTATGATGTTCTTCTATTCAGTGAATTAGGTAATGTAAATTATTACAATAGAACTTCTCCCATGTGGGACTCAATAAAGCTAATTTCATTTGAAATTTAGAAAAATTTGCCTGCCAATGAAATTTTATTCTTTTGTAAGTTGACTTTTAAGCAGAGAACACTGGTCACCACTGAATTATACACAAACCCATTGATTCCCACAGATCTGTTTAACTTCTGGCCACAATTACAGTTCACCAGACCAGATGCATTGTTTATAAATATGTACCTATACTTGGCTTCACTTCCTACTACACTGAATTTCCTAATAACATTACATTACTGACTTTTTTTTTTTTTCTTTTAAGACAGAGTCTAGCTCTGTTGCCCGGACTAGAGTGCCGTGGCGTCAGCCTAGGTCACAGCAACCTGAAACTCCTGGGCTCAAGCGATCCTCCTGCCTCAGCCTCCTGAGTAGCTGCGACTACAGGCACGTGCCACCATGCCCGGCTAATTTTTTCTATATATTTTTAGTTGTCCAGCCAATTTCTTTCTATTTTTAGTAGAGATGGGGTCTCGGTCTTGCTCATGCTGGACATTACTGACTTTTGTGATTTTACTGTTATTCTTTAATTTAAACATTTAAGTATAACAATTTTTTTTTTAATAGATGTTGTCATGCTATGTTGCCCAGGCTGGTCTTGAATTCCTGGCCTTAAGCTGTCCTCCTGCCTCAGCCTCCCAAAGTTCTGGGATTACAGGCATGAGCCATTAGGCCTAGCCAAAGTTTTATATTTTTAAATGGGGAAAATGATACTATACTATCCACCTCATTTGCTGTGACAATTAAATGAACTGTACATGAAAATCACATGCCCCTGTACATAGTATGTGCTCAATAAGTGTTAGCTATCAACCATTTTGGGCTCTCCACCAAC
>NW_012140302.1:4743006-4744658 GCF_000956105.1 Propithecus coquereli
TTGCTAAAAATATAAATTTTGATGATCAAAATATTGGATATGTAGAAAAGTAAGCCAGAAAATTTATACGATCAATCACAATGTATAAATAAAGTATTTTTTTTTTTAGGTCACATGAAAAAATGACCAGTCTAATGTTAGTCTCCAGAACTTTCTCAGTGACAAGAGATAGAAACCCACCACAAAACAAAGGAAAAAAGGAATGTATTGGCTTACATAACTAGGAAGTCTAGAAATGTGTCGATTTCAGTCTCAGTTTCTTCCCTGTGGCTGACAGCTCTCAGTTTACAGGCTTGTAGGACCACGACCCTCAAGACAGGACATTGTCTTCCCTAATAGCTTCAGGAGAATGTCCATGTGAGAACTCTGTAGTCACATCTCTACCCCCAAACCAATCACTGTCACTAGAAGATAGGGTACTCTGATTACCTTGGCCTTCCCAACCTGATTGTCAGTTCTACCTACACCACTTGGCGACAGGGAGAGGTTCTACCAAAGGACAGTGTGTTGGTGAAGCCAGAGAAAGAGGGATAAGAAAACAAGCTGTGCAGTTAAACCTCTGCCTTGGAGGCACAGGCAAAACAAACAAAGCCAAATCAATTAGGAGATACCTAGACAATATTTCAGGGTTGAGGACAACTATAGAAATAAAGAACAAGAGCAAGGCTTGTTCACATTTTGGCTGTACCTTCCTGTGGTATCTAACAATTAGTCCTATCTAATCATGGGAGGTTTACAGACATCAGTATATTTTGGGTTGGTTGAAGTTATATCACACTAGATAATGAAGCACTAACATGCACTAGGTTCCTACTATGTGTCAGGCTGTAAGTAGTTTGAGATATTTTACATATATATTCATACATTTTAGTTGAATCAGTGATGTGTAGGTTCATCTGTGAGTAACAGAAAAGCTTAACACAATAATGGCTTAAAGACATAAACATTTATTATCTCACATAAAAGAAACCTGGAGGTGGGCAATCCAAGGCTATACTGGCAGCTCCTTGACCACCAAGGACCCAGGATCCTTCTCTTTTGCTGTTCTACCATGTCACCTTGTGGTACAAGATGGCTGCTTGAACTCCAGCCCAAAGTTGCAACTTCTGGGCAATATGAAGGAGAAAGTAGAAGAAGGCTGAGCCCTTCCTTTTTAGTGGGAATCATTAGCAGTCTTACACAACATTTCCACTTAGAACTCATTAGCCATAACTTAGTTACATGGCTACACCAAGCAGTAAGTGAATCAGGGAAATGGAATTCTTTTAGGTGGGTGACAACGTGCCTAGCTAAAATCTGGGGTTTGGTTACTAAGGAAGAAGGAGAGAATGACTATTGGAAGGCAACCTGCCTCACACTTTACGTACACCAGGCATCAGTTATGGAGCTAGAAAACCATGTGACCTGAGTTAGGAAAGTCTTAATATCTCTGGATTTGTGCTAGTTTGGTACCCTTATCAGCTCTCTTCCTTCCCCTGTCTGAGGCCTCAGATGTGCTGTAAAAAGTGGCTGCTAGAGAATATTTCCAGGTACTGACCCCCAGGGCACATGTGTACATTGATCTGCCCAGCACGACTCTAACACTAATTCCCTGTGTGACCACTGCTTCCTCATATGCCCTTCCATTACGACCTAAGCGAATCGATTCCTCC
>NW_012140302.1:4744708-4746918 GCF_000956105.1 Propithecus coquereli
CCTGGGCTCAAGTGATCCTCCTGCCTTAGCCTTCTGGGTAGCTGGGACTACAGGCGCATGCCACCATACCTCACTAACATTTTTTATAATTATTTTGGTAGAAACAGGGTCTCACTAGTTTGCCCAGGCTGATCTCAAACTCTTCCCATCTTGGCCTCCCAAAGTGCTGGGATTACAGGCGTGAGCCACCACACTCAGCCCTGCATGACTTTTTAGAAAGATTCAACAGTGTTAACTCTTTCCTCTTGGCCATTATAAATAGGCAAAATTGAGATGTTTGTTTTATCTTGGTCGGTGGGGAGTAGGTGTTGGTGAGAAATGAAAGGCAGCTTTCCCTTTTGCTACTCACCTCCTGAATTTTCTCCTCCTGTGCTCCAGATGTCCATGGTCTCTGTATGGTCCTTTAGCTATTGTATCCTCTCCCATACTCTGTCAAATGTTCATGTGCTCCAAATGACATTTCTTCCTCTTGTCCAGAAAATGTCTTCATTCAGGGTACCTATTCTCAGAGAAAAATAATTAGATTAGATATGTGGAAATGCATTCAGCTAATATTTCTGAATGCTAGCTATATATCAAGCACTGCAAGTAAGTCTTAGCTTTCTTAGAGGAATTTGTGTTATAAAAAGAGATCCTTGTTTACCAAAATTAGTCCAAGACTTATAGAATTTCAGGCACAGTTATGCACTGAGATGAAAGATATCAAGCTATGTGAGAAGACATTTTGGGTGAGAGTCCAGTTATGTTATTGCCAAGCCTACCATCGTCACAGCTTCTGATAAGGGAAAACTGACCCATCCACAGTTTCCAAGGGGAGCCATGTGTAGCCTTGTGACACTGTCCTCTGCAGCCATGGCTGAAGGAATCTGAGTCAAGGTCAGCAATGCAAAGTCTACCTATGACTTAGGAGGTCAGTCTGGGACTAGAAGCATTGCCCAAATAGAAATGAGCTGGGGCCATCAGACTCTGTCTTGGCAGTGTGAACTGGGAAAATCTCGACAAATCAGGCTGCTAGCAACAGGAGCAGAAGCTAAAAGGCTGTCAGGTAGAGACTGAGAATCTGGAGGATCACAGTGGACAAGGGGATGACAGTTACGAATCAGCAAAGGCTATAACCTAGAGAAAGATGAACAAGAAGGATCCTAAGAGATCTGGAGGCCTGGAGGAAATCCCTGTTCCTACATGCCCTCGTATTCTTACAATTACCTTCCTTCTTGTCATTTTTTGTTCATTACACCAAATGCATCTAATTAAATCAAGGCTGCATTTTATAAGTAGACTTGATCTACTTTGCTTGTACCAAATGTTAGCCTAAATAAAGATTTGGAAATGATTTTTGAGTTCATATTGAATGTCCAAAAGCAAAATGATAGTTGTATAAATCAAATTTAATGCTCAAATCAGAGGAGTTCATTGAGCCTAGTTCTCCAGGATGAAATGCAAAATCTATATTCGTCTTCACTAGTGACTGCAAGTGAAGCATAGGATGTTACTGCTCTGCTCAGAGCCCTTCACATTTCACTCGGAGAAAAGGCCAGCTTCTCATGATGGCCTAGAAGCAGCGCTGGCTGCCTGGTCCTGGGCCTGGCACAGTCGTACTTGGCTCTGCACTGAAAGGGGCCCTTGGTTTAATCCTCAGCTGTTGCTATCTTGAAATTCTTAACAATTTATCTTCGAAGGTGTGTTTTGTAAGTGAAGTCCGATGAGACAGTGGAGCATAAGCCTGAGAGAGGAGCCCCTTGGAGCAGCAGCGCACATGTGGTTGTGGGCCAGCAGCAGTTTGTGCCCACGCAGGCTCAGGCACAGCCCACACACTGACAGTGCCCACACACTGCCGTTTGGCCATGTGTACTTTGGAGCAGTCCAGGACGCCATAGGAACCCCAGAGGGTGGGAATGCTGGGACCTGGACCCAGACTGGTGATAGCAAATGTGGTAGCATGGGCCAAAGTAGCAATGTGGCCATGCCACGGAGTAGGGCTTCCCACGGGGGCAGCACCAGGACCTGCCTGGGAGGCTGCTGTCCTATAGGTCTCAGAGCACCTGGACCTCTTCTGCCTGAGCACCTGGACAGAAATTTCTGGTGCTCAGGCAGCAAACTTTATTAGTAAATTATTACAAAATTAAAGTGTGCATATTGACATTGCAATAGAATATATCAAGGAATTATTGGAATTCTTGAGAGTTTAGACTTTTTGATTTTGAAAACTG
>NW_012140302.1:4746968-4748188 GCF_000956105.1 Propithecus coquereli
TTAGGAACAGATATTTTTTCATGTGTTCTTTTCTCCCATTCAGCTATTTCAATCTGAAAACCCTCGTATTCAGGTTCAAGGGTCATGATGTTGATAAGATTTTTGATAATTAAAAAAAATAATTTCGTTATCTCCGACGTATCTATTCTTTCTTTCTGGAACTTTCAGTTCCAGAACTACCAGTTCTATCCTTCAAATACTATAACTGTCAATACATAGTTCCCATCTCTTTGCCCTTTGGTTTTGAGTTCTGGAAGAATTTTCAGCTCAAACTCCCAGCATGGTAATTCCCCTTTGAGTCATATGCATTCTGCTTTATTGTTTACCTCTAAATTTTTTTTGGAATTTTATTTTTCATTTCTAGGAAGTGAAAAGATTATTATTATCTTCTTTTGAAACATTGGGGTTTTTTCTATCCCGTTTTTCTTAATGTGCATATTTTTCTACTGATGAGTTTGGTGCCTTGCTTTCCTGGTGCAGATTTTTCTCATATGTTTGGTGATTCTTAGTGGTGGGCTCATCTCTGCCATTTGAGGGTGCCATTGTCTGTTTGAACATACCATTTCTATTTCTTTTGGCCCCCCCTCATGTCTATGGGGCAGGCCTGGCATGTACTGTGGGCATGGTGTGCTTATCCTGCTAGGTGTGAGGCCCTCTTTCCTCTGTTGTGTTAGGGGTTGGGGTACTGCCACTAATCCACGCTTCTACTCTGCAGAAATATGTACTGCAACAGTGAATAGAAGGATGGGGCAGATTTACATTTTCCTTTGACTCATCTCTGAAAGAGGTTATTAAGCAAATTAATTTATTAAGTTAAGAGCCTCAGGAGAGAATCACTTTTTCATTGACTTTAAATATGTAGTATATTCATATTTTATGCAAACTTGAGTTCTGTGACCTTTAAATAATGGTGAAACATAAAATAATAATCAAGTGTCACTTATACACAATATTTGAAATGATATTTATTCCCATAAATTGCAAATCAATTTTTAAAGAATTATATAATATAGCAGGTCTGTGAATGGAAACTGTAGCCTTCAGGAACACATTCTCAACATAAACAGTCCCTTTAAAGTTACTCTGCTGGGTTAACACATTATAGCTTAATTCTTGTTACTGTGTACAATTAAAGCTAAATAAAATTAATCACATTTCTTTCCAAAATTCTATAATTCAGAAATCTCACTAATTTAGACTTATCTTTTCCTACTTAGTCC
>NW_012140302.1:4748238-4750633 GCF_000956105.1 Propithecus coquereli
ACATTATATTTCTAAGTAATGAGCTAATAAAATAAGTTTCAGGTTGCTATTTCTAGGCTTTTTCTACAGTAAATATATTTCAGAATTAGATAGTCTTTATTCACAATAAATAAAAAGCTGGATTTTATACAGTCCTCTACTTCTTCCCCATGACTCTCCATTTGTTCTAGTGTAGAAGCCCAAGGCTCTGGGGAGTATATCTCAGACATGAACCTTACCACACTTCTCATTATGGGTTTGGCTTAGTTACAAAATACTGTAGCAGCTTCTTGGGAAACCTGAGAAAGGATACTACTGGCTCCTATAATACGTCTTTTCTCATGGGCCATAATAAATTGAATAAATAATGAGTTCCTGGTCTCTGGTCTATATCTATCAAAATGAAAATAGGGTTATATTAATTGTAAACTTCTGTCTAGCTGTGTTTATCTTCACAGTTGGTACTGATTGATATGATGTCATTGCAGTAATTACAATGATGTATATTTGTCAAAGGTAAGATGTTTAAAGTCATCAGATGGTTTCAGTACAGTGAAATGCTTGAGCTGGATCCCTTCATTTGCCCTGGTAGATTTCCTGTCTTCCCTTCTCCCACCTGCTCTCTGTCCTGCAACCTTACCCCTCCCTCTGGCTTCCCAGTGGGGTCAGCCAGTGGAAAACCACAGCAGGAGATCAGAGGGGAGGAGAGCCAGGTGAAGATATTTTTCCCCCTTTCTCCCTGCATGGTCACCTTGGATTGGCTATTTTTTTCAAACTGAAGATCAGTTCTTTATAAAGGAAGTCTATTCTCTATATGACTGCAGTCTCCAACTCCCAGGCCACGACCCAGTACTGGTCTGTGGCCTTTTAGGAACTGGGCTGCTCATCACTGCCTGAGCTCTTCTCCACCCCCACCCCCAGCCTTCCGTGAAAAATTATCTTCCACAAAACTTAGGTAGGAACTGGGCCACACAGCAGGAGGTGAGCAGCAGGTGAGCAAGCAAAGCTTCATGTATATTTACAGCTGCTCCCCATAGCTCACATCACCACCTGAGCTCTGTCTCCCCCCCAACCCTGCACCATGGAAAAATTGTCTTCCATGAAACCAGTCCCTGTTGCCAAAAGGTTGGGGACCGCTGCTGTATAACCTTCTCTGTCCATCTGGATTCTGGTAACCTTTCCTTCTTCTTGTACTTTCAAGCCTATGGTTAGTAACAAATCCACTACCACTACCCTCAGGTTCCAGCACTACTCCTTGTAGTTCCCCTGTATGCTCCCACATCTTTGCCACCGGGCCCTCCATGGATGGAGTGTACCACGTATTTGCTGTTGGGATCCTCATTGATACAGTGCTTTACAGGCAGTAACGGACTTAATCCCCTCAGTTAGAAATAGTATCCTCATTCTATGAAAAAGGAGAGTGAAGCACAGCTACACTGAGTGACCTGCAAAGGTTGCACGGCTACTGTGTGATACAGCCAGGATGTAGGCCCAGAAAGGCTGGCTCCAAGCTACATGATTTTAACCAAAATACGACATTATGTGTAGTATATTTGGGGGAATATTTACACTAACAAAATATACTAAATTAATCATGTTGATGACAGATAAGGTTGATCAACCAAATTATCATTTTTTACCACCTGGCACTTTCATCTGCATACTTCAAAAGATGCTTATTTTTTTATATTACCCAGAAAAGCATGAAAGAATGATATCCTTTGATGTTAAGAAATAAGAAGTTCAAATTTTACTTACTACCCTCAGCCCTTTTAGAGAACACTTCTTTGCCAACAACTAAGTTGTTAGTCACTAAGTAACTATGAACTCTCAAAGATTCAAATTTAGCTTCCTTCTTTTCTTAAGAGCCTTACATTAGGAGTTAGTATTCATTTCTCAGAGTGACCTAGTTTTTACATAATTTTGGTCCTGTCGATTCATTCCCAGAACTGACGTAGTCCTCATTTTGTTGTGTGCTTTGTGTTGGGGGACATGTCTTCTTCTGCCCTGCCCCCTGCATTCACCACTCATTATTCATTGTCCATTGTCCTGCATAGTCCTCTGTGCTGTAACCTGTCACATTTTCCATCCTCTTGGGCTTGTGTTGCGGTGCTGCTATTGAACGCAGCTGCAGTGTGTTGACTCTGGACTCTAGCTCCTCCTGGTTGCTACATTATACAGCGTGTGGATGATTATTTGGCAGTTGTAATTTTTTCCAACACGGCAGCTTCCTGAAGTGTAGCTTCATTTCTTCATGCTAAAATGCTGAAAATAAAGAACCAGCCCTGTTACAGTCCCTTTGGGATCTTTGTTTCATTAAAATGTCATAGAATGATAGCCTGTAATTATACTGGTCTCAGGTAAATGCTAACTTTAAAAATGCAGATGTTTTTTAGGAGCTCAGAGAAGAAAAACG
>NW_012140302.1:4750683-4752278 GCF_000956105.1 Propithecus coquereli
TTGTATCAATTGAAAATGAAGTTGCTAAAAATATAAATTTTGATGATCAAAATATTGGATATGTAGAAAAGTAAGCCAGAAAATTTATACGATCAATCACAATGTATAAATAAAGTGTTTTTTTTTTAGGTCACATGGAAAAATGACCCAGTCTAATGTTAGTCTCCAGAACTTTCTCAGTGACAAGAGATAGAAACCCACCACAAAACAAAGGAAAAAAGGAATGTATTAGCTTACATAACTAGGAAGTCTAGAAATGTATTGACTTCTGTCTCAGTTTCCTCCCTGTGGCTGACAGCTCTCAGTTTACAGGCTTGCAGGACCACGACCCTCAAGACAGGACATTGTCTTCCCTAATAGCTTCAGGAGAATGTCCATGCGAGAACTCTGTAGTCACATCTCTACCCTCAAACCAATCACTGTCACTAGAGGATAGGGTACTCTGATTACCTTGGCCTTCCCAACCTGATTGTCAGTTCTACCTACACCACTTGGAGACCGGGAGAGGTTCTACCAAAGGACAGTGTGTTGGTGAGGCCAGAGAAAGAGGGATAAGAAAACAAGCTGTGCAGTTAAACCTCTGCCTTGGAGGCACAGGCAAAACAAACAAAGCCAAATCAATTAGGAGACACCCAGGCGATATTTCAGGGTTGAGGACAACTATAGAAAATAAAGAACAAGAGCAAGGCTTGTTCACATTTTGGCTGTACCTTCCTGTGGTATCTAACAATTAGTCCTAACTAATCATGGGAGGTTTACAGACATCAGTATATTTTGGGTTGGTTGAAGTTATATCACACTAGATAAAGAAGCACTAACATGCACTAGGTTCCTACTATGTGTCAGGCTGTAAATACTTTGAGATATTTTACATATATATTCACACATTTTAGTTGAATCAGTGATGTGTAGGTTCATCTGTGAGTAACAGAAAAGCTTAACACAATAATGGCTTAAAGACATAAGCATTTATTATCTCACATAAAAGAAACCTGGAGGTGGGCAATCCAAGGCTATACTGGCAGCTCCTTGACCACCAAGGACCCAGGCTCCTTCTCTTTTGCTGTTCTACCATGTCACCTTGTGGTACAAGATGGCTGCTTGAACTCCAGCCCAAAGTTGCAACTTCTGGGCAACATGAAGGAGAAAGTAGAAGAAGGCTGAGCCCTTCCTTTTTAGTGGGAATCATTAGCAGTCTCACACAACATTTCCACTTAGAACTCATTAGCCATAACTTAGTTACATGGCTACACCAAGCAGTAAGTGAATCAGGGAAATGGAATTCTTTTAGGTGGGTGACAACGTGCCTAGCTAAAATCTGGGGTTTGGTTACTAAGGAAGAAGGAGAGAATGACTATTGGAAGGCAACCTGCCTCACACTTTACGTACACCAGGCATCAGTTATGGAGCTAGAAAACCATGTGACCTGAGTTAGGAAAGTCTTAGTATCTCTGGATTTGTGCTAGTTTGGTACCCTTATCAGCTCTCTTCCTTCCCCTGTCTGATGCCTCAGATGTGCTGTAAAAAGTGGCTGCTGGAGAATATTTCTAGGTACTGACCCCCAGGGCACATGTGTACATTGATCTGCCCAGCAC
>NW_012140302.1:4753498-4755376 GCF_000956105.1 Propithecus coquereli
AGGAGTTAGTTTCTGAATGTTGAGAAATTAATATTTTTATCTGGGGTAGTATCTTCCAAATGTTTTCCCTCATGTTGTTAACTAACACAGGTTAGCCTTAGTTCTGTTTGTTTCATTTTTGTTTTTTAATAGACATTTAGCCTGTTTTCTGTTAAGTTGGTCACAGTGTTACACGGCGACTGTTAGGAGTAGAAATCCCTGTCTCTCTTATTATCGCAGTCCTACGGGGACTGGATCAGTCCAGCAAGCTCGAGTTCCCAGGGCTTCCAGAATGAAGCACCAGAGCAAGTGAATAGTATTTTTTTCCCCCAAAGTGGCATGTTTTAAACTGTGACATGTTTTCAGTGTTCCATTTGATGCTAATATTCTCTTTAAGCAACAGCTTTTCTCTTAATGATGCATTTTACTCATGTAAACATTTTTTTGTCATAAAAACTTAAACAGTCATTTTTTATTAATGAAACTACCACCAAACAATCTAAGATTGTCTCTTATATGGCTGTATTAAATAACATAGTTATGTTGTCATACATAGAAATTCTAACAATATACAAAGTTGTGTAGCAAGAAACACTGAAATATTTATACAGGAAGATCTTGAATCACAGAAACCTGGGGTTGACAGGGACTTCAAGGGCTCTAGCCTTCCCCCAATGAATAGAATTTACAAAAGTGAACAGAAGTTTCTATATATTCACTTATATATAAGTTTCTATATATTCACTTCTATATATTCACTCTTAATTTCCTTCTACACTGAGCATTTTTGACACTGACTTCACTGAGAAAAGTTATCAGAAGGGAGCCCTCCCCTTTCTGCCACCATCTGTCCTTTCTCCTAGCCCCTCGTCCTTTCCTCTTCTCTCAAAAATATTTCCCTTTACTACCTTTGCCACCTGGGCCTTTGTCACCAGCTACATTTGCCTCGTTCAGAAATTTATCTCCTAATTTACTTCCAACTAGGGTTGCCAGATTTAGTAAATGAAAAAATAAGGCATCCAGTTAAATTTGAATTTCAGATAAACAACGAACAAATTTTTAGTGTAAATGCGTCCCAAATGTTGCAAGGGTCAATTTATGCTAAAAAATTATTTGTGGTTTATCTGAAATTCAAATTTAACTGGGCATCCTGTATTTTATCTGACATCCCCTACTTGCACCTCTTTTCCTATGATCCTGTCTGTATATTTTCTTCACTGAAGTTCGCATCTCTATCAGTGGATTGAACTGGGTAGAGGACCCTCTTCTGTGGCTGCATTTTCCTCAGCCTGTGGCCATTTCCATCTGGATACTGTCCTTTTCTCCCTTGTTGGTTTCTCAGCTTAACTTCAGCCCCCATCTGCCACTCCTGATCTCTCTCCTGTCAGTGGAACAGCAGTGTTATGCTTGACATGTTGAGGTTGCTTTGAGTCCTCCTCTACCCCTGTCCTCCACATCTAGCCAATAGCAAGTCTTGTTCATTCTTCCTTCACAGTCTGTTTTTCCCTCCCTTCCTCCTCCTCTTTCCCTCTTCCTCTCCGTTTCCCTCCTGTCTGTCCCTGCCTGTCCATTCCCCATCCTACCCTCATTCAGGTTCCTGCCCACCAGCTCTAGGTTCTCCCCACCCCAGGGCATTTCGCACTGCCTTGTTAATCATTCTAAAATATTGCACCAATTTTATTCCTTACCAGTTAACACCTTCAGTGACTTACCGTTGTTTACAGAGTGACGTGTACGTCCCTTAAAGTCACATGCAAGACTTTCCAGAATTGTCCCCTGCCTATCTCTCTAGTGTCATTACATAGTTATCTTGAGTCCGTGCTTATTGTCCTTGCAGATTCATTCACTCTTTCACTGTAATATAATATTGAAAACCCCTCTGGGGAAGTTTTAGGTTAT
>NW_012140302.1:4759411-4766140 GCF_000956105.1 Propithecus coquereli
GTCTCATGGTCAAGAAACACAATTAATCCTTCTACTTCTTTCCCTGTCATATGTTCAGCAAAATCTCTACTCTGGTTAAACCTCATAATCCACCTACTCCATGTCTACACCTGGGCTGCTGAATATTGCTGTAGAAAAACATTAACTGTGATGATTGAACTCATTATAAACTCATGCTTGCATATCTCAAATGGGCATTCAATATAGCCTTACAGTCCTAATATACCTCTCTGTATTTTTGCTTTCTCGCTCTCAGAGATGACTATTTCCCAATTGGATTCTTCTCAAACTTCCTACATTCCATTCCCTTTTCCTCACTCTCAGCTGCCTCATACTTCACTGAGTAAATAGACCCACTCAATCAAGTACTACCTCATTCTCCCACTACCAGATTTGCCAGCCTGCATGTGTACCTAATTCCTTGACTTCCTTCCTGTTACTGTAATGAGAGCTCTCCTGTCCCCACCAAAGGCCAATCCTCCGTTTGTTTCCTGAGGCCTTCTGTCTTGTCTTCTCAAGTTTATTGCACTTGGAATTTTCTTCTTTCTGCAACGTCACTGATTTTTCCAAATCTATGAGATCATTCTCGTCAGTACATTCTGGTATCTCCTATCTTAAAACAAAATATGCCTTCATTTTCTTACATCCTTTCCGGATATGTTCTGTTTCTACACTCCCTTTCTCCAGAAAAACTAACCGAAAAGAGTTGTCCGTCCTCTTGACTATACTTCATTTTGCATTCGTTTCTTGACCTTCTCCAACTGGGCTTTTGTCTTCTCTGCCCTCCTGAGACTGCTCCTGTTAATTAATGACCTTCATGTTGTTAGAAACAGTGGTCACACGCCCATTCTTGTCTTGACATTTAAGCAATATTTGACAGGGATAACTTCTTCCTCCTCCTCTTTGCAACGCTCTTTTACTCATGATTTTCATAGCATCACCCTGTGGTGGCTATGGAGGTGGCTGTCTTAGGTCTCCCTTCATGAGACTCTGCTATGGGGCAATAGCCAACTGATAGCCTTCAGCTACCCACACCCCTAGATCTAATACAGTAGAAACACAATCCAGCCTTCCTTGGAGTGTTCTCAGTCAATAACTGAGTATGATGGAGATACCAGAACTGGGACATTCTTTCACTATATGGGAATCCTCTGATGGGCAATGTCAGGTCCAAACTCCTTCCTCTTTGGCCAAGTCAAGTCTTTCTTAGAAGTGAGCTGTGGTCTGAGGCTCTTGCTGTTTAATCCTTCCATCCCTGTCCCCTTTCACAGATGTCAGACCTGCAACAGGTCCGAAGCTCTCTTTACATAATTCTGCACCCTCCTCCTTTGTATATCTCTTGCACATCTAATGCCACCTTGGTGTTAGCTTCCCAGAGGATGACTCAGACAGACTCACACACTGTTCTATTGCCTTACACACTTTGTTGATCCCTTCATGATCTCATTCAGCCTCATCATTTTCAATATAATCTTTGTGTCATTGACTCTCAAATCTGTATCTCTAGCTCTGATATCTCCACAGAACTCTGATTTCTATCTCTAATCACATCTTGACTTCTCCACTTGGATATTTATGATCATCTAAAAGGTAATGCATTTTAAGGAACTCTGGTCTTCTTTATCCCAATCCATCTTCCTGCAGTTGTCCTTATCTCACTAAATGGTTCCAGTTGTTCTGGTTTGCTCTCTTTTCCTCATCTCTCATAGCAGATCCTATCAGTGGAGCTCTAAACTATCTCCCAAATTAATCCACTTTTCTCCATCTTCATTATTGCCACTAGCATCAGTGTTGCAGCAACCTTCTAACCCATCACTCTCTTGGCAACTCTCTATAGCCCATTCACCACTAAGTAGCCAAAATGAGCTTTTAAAAATGCAGATAGGATCCAACCATCCCCCTGTTTAAAGTATGTAAAGATTCTTTGTCAAACTACATAAAACTCAGTTTTATTACTTTGTTTACAAAACCCTGTATGAGCTGGCCTCTATTAGCCCCTCAGACCTACCTCTTCCTCCACTTTGTCCCAGCCTCAGTAGCTTTGTTTTGGTTTCTAGAGTAAGCCAAGATTATTCTTACATTTGGGCCTATTATCTCATCCCTAGATGTTCTTCTTCCGTGTTACTCAGATCTCAGTTTAAATGTTACCTCCTCAGAGAGGCCTTCTCTGACCTCCCAATCTAAAATGATTAGAAACTATGTAGTCACTTTGCAGCACATCACTCTTCATTCTCTATGTAGTAGAGTCATGAGTGGCATAAAGATGTTTTGGTCAATGACAGACCACATATATGACAGTGATCTCATAAGGTTATATTTTTCTTGTACGTTTGCTGTGTTTAAGATATGCAAATACTTATTTATCATTGTGTTACAATTGCCTACAGTATTCAATACAGTAACACATGGTGCAGGTTTTTATCCTAGGAGCAATAGGCTATACCATATGGCGTTTGTGTGTAGTAGGTTATACCACCTGGGTTTGTGTAAGTATACTCTATGATGTTCACACAATGATGAAATCACCTAATCACGCATTTTGCAGAATGTATCCCTGTCGTTAAGCAATGCATGACTGTACTTAACACTTTCTGATCTTTTTCTTGTTTACATATTATCTGTGTCCCCAGCTGATACATAAGCTCCATGAGAACAAGGTCCTTTTTGGTCTTGTTATTACGGCATTCCTAGGACCTAAACCAGTACCTTATATGAGATATGTGGTAAGCATTCATAAATATCTGTGCAATGAGTGAGTTGACAGAATTCAATATTTCACCTTAGTGAACATATTTTTCTCTGAAGGAAAAAAATAGTGAATTTTCCACACTCTACATTTCTAAACTTTAAGCTCTTCCTATATTCGTCATTCCCCAAGATGTACTTTTCCTTGGATTTATACATAATGCCAATATAGTTAAAATCCCATTATAGTCAATTCCATGGGGCATGCTATTGGCTTTGTTATAGTGGAATTTGTCCCAGGGCCAGAAATTGCTTTTCCAGTCCACAGAAACTGGGGAGGAAACTGCTGATTGTCCATTTCTCTGTGGAATTGGGAAGGGGAGAGCTCTGACTCTGAAATGAGGAGTGATATTTAGTGAATCTCCTGCCTCCCTTTTCCAGGCCCCCTGATACTTTACATGCAATGTTGGCTTTGAGATTTTTGTTTCTGGCCAAATGATTTGAGTATTGGGAGAAGAAGGGGTAGTTGAGGAAGAAAGAAAGAGAAAAAGAAAAAACTAAAAGGCCATTACTATTTGTTGACAAGAAAAGATTCTAGAGTTTTTAAAAGTTAAGCTAAATGGTGTTCTCTCCTACTTTTTATAGCGTAAAAAGGTACATGATCAGGTGCTGTTTACATACGTAAGAATACACATGAACAAGGGCCATAAAATGAAACAAAGCAAAACAGAACACAATTCCTATAATGAAGTATTTGGTGCTGACAATTTGTTGTAAACAGAGCAGTAAAGTTTCTTTTTGTTTTGTTTTTAGTTGGATGTTTTTCTGAAATGTTGAAACAGCTTTGTTATATCATGAAGATCTTTCTTGCATTATAATGGTAACTGTGTTCAAATCAGATCATCAAATTTTTGTTTTAATGGTTCAAATGTTATAGAGTAAAAATGTCTTGAGTTAATTTTTAAGTCATGTATTAAGAATTTTCTTGGCTCTCGCAGATAGAAGTATTTATACCCTCTTCCTTGTGCCCCAAATACTTGATACATGGCCCTTATCATATTGTAATTGCATTTATCTTTCTGTCTATATCCTGTACACCGATTGTACTGAGGGCTGTGTTTTATTCACTTTCGCATTTCCCACCTGCAGTCTCCCTTCTACTCCACATTTTACCTAATGCAATAGCAGCTGGGACAAAAAGGGTTTTAAATACATGTTTATGGAATGTTAGCACCTGCTTCTATAGCTACCTTAGTTTATTACTGTACTTATGCCATCCACTATATCTTATCCTCCCCTTGTTAGCAAAGCTGCTTGCTTAATGGCTACTATTTCTAGACTTTGTCAAGCTGTCAAAGCAGGGCAGGATATTCGCTTGTCCCTGCCTGTTACTTTGCATTCTCCCTCATTTAGCTCTTAGGTTAAGATCTTCATTGACAAGCCCATCTTGTCGTCTTCTACCAATAAGCACTATCTGTCTGTAAAAAAATAACTAACCCATTTCCCTTCTACAGTTTTATATATGCTTTAGTGGATTTTGTGTTGTTGTTGTCCTATTTGTCTTACTAAACTATAAGTTGTTTGAAGGAAAACCTAAACCAGTCAGTGCATACTCAGTGGAAGCTGGGGCTGTGATAGGTACAGTGGGAATTACTGACAAATGTTAAGGTGCTATGTCTGCCCTTAAGAAGCTGATAGTTTGCTTGGAGAAGTAAAAAGCTAGCTGTGTTTGCTTTATTTGAGGTTCCAGAACATTTAAGATATACCATTAAGTTATTAATAGTTTTCCTGTAAGAAAAGAAACCCTTTCTTGTGTTATCTATGCATTGATTGTAAGACTGATCTCAAATTCAGAAACATGGGCTTTCTGGATGATGTTCCAGGGAAATGGAATGACACGTGCAAAAGCCCGAAGGAATTTGAGAAAATGCCAAAAGATATAAAAGCTCACTGGACAGATGACTCTTCTGTTAATTTTCTTCCATCCTCCTTGCTTTCTCTCTACCATTCCATTCCTAGGCACCCCGCCCCTTGTGGTAAGGAAGCATCAATGAAGATAATACCTCCCTAATGTTTCCCTTAAAAATGATATGATGTAAACAAATTAACTGGACCCTTTCAAAAGGGACACTGAGATATCATAAATTTGCTCATGTAAATTCGTATGTGAGTACACACAGCACTGTTTTCCACACAAATAGGTACTGTACGTACCAATTAAATGATGACTCCCATTTTGTCCTTATCTGTTTTTATAACAGAACTTTAATTGTATATTCAAACTGATGTTTGGGCCAAGTCTATCTTTACAAAGATGTTAGTTGTAAATTTAGCCCAATATATTGTTTCAACTTGTGCTTTGTAACTTATTTTTCCTTTTAAAATGCTGCTGTCATTTGTTTGTTGAACATCAACATGTAAATTCTTTTTTCCTGCTGTGGCGAATGACTGGGAGGAAATATTGCTGCCTGGCAGAGGGTGCTAGGGACTTGTTTGATTTATTTCTTCAATAATTTTATTCTATGGTAAAGACTCCAAAATATTCTAGTAAAGACTCCAAAATGTTATAGAAACTTGAATAGTTTCAAGTTAATTCTTTTAAAATCTAGCCTTTTGCTCATCTTTCAAACTTAACAGTGCCCTGACATGTCTGAGGTTTAGGAAAATTTGGCTCAAGTTGATGAGGGGGTCTAAGATAGGTCTTTGTTGCTGAGTGAAATTCAGTGGTTTTGGCTCATGGGAATTTGTGCAAAATTGTTGGTTTGTTTGATTTGGTTCCCTTTGGACTACACCCATGAAGTTTTCTTTGGGTTTAGCTTGGTGATCCCCACCCCACACCAAACTCAAAGTGGAACACAGTGGGAATGTTGAGGTTTATACCTCAAGCTATAACTTATCCTAGAGCTTTAGCCACTTTTGAAAAAAATAAAAACTCAGACTAGATTTTAAATCTTTAAGTGAAATATTTATTGAAACTAGACTAAACAATCCCAGAGTTAGTTGAGGTCTTAGAGGTTATTTGACCAAACTCTCCACCTGATGCATGATTCCAAGAGTCAATTTAAAATTGTTTCAAGTCTTTTAATAACTAATTAACTTCCTGCAGAATTCCATATTTATCCTTTGGATCAAGCTTATTGACTTTCTGGTCTAAATTTGCTATATCTGTATGAATTGTTTTTCTACTTGATCTATCAAAAACAAAGGGACATGTGTTAAAACCTCCAGATACATATATTTCTATTTATGATTCTGTCAATTAATAGCTTATATATTTGAAGGTTATGTTTAGAATTGTTTCATCTTTCTGAGACTCTTTCCTATTACCCTATGTAGTAACTAATTTTACCTCTAACAATTCTTTATATATTGTAGTCTTATTTGTCTAATTAAAAAATATATATTTTGTCTGCTTTGTCAAAGATCAGATGGCAATATAAGGATGGTTTTATATGCGTGTTCGCAGTTCTGATCCATTGTTTTATGTCTCTGTTCTTGTGCCAGTACTGTGTTGTTTTGGTTACTATAGTCTTGTAGCGTAGATTGAAGTCTGGTAAAGTAATGCCTCAAGATTTGTTCTTTTTGCTTAAGGTTGCTTTGGCTATTCAGAGTCTTTTCTGGTTCCATACGAGATGTAGAATTATTTTTTCTAGATGTGGGAAAAATAACATTGGTATTTTAATGGAAATTGCATTGAATCTGTAAATCACTTTGGGTAGTATAGACATTTTAACAATGTTGATTCTGCTGATCCGTGAGCATGAGTTGTTTTTCCATTTGTTTACATTCTCTGCAATTTCCTTCCTCAACGTTTTGTAGTTCTCCCAGTAGAGGTCCTTCACCTCCTTGGCTAAATATATTCCTAGGTATTATATTTTCTTTGTTGCTGTTATGAAAGGTATTGAGTCTTTGATTTGATTCTCAGCTTGACTGTTGTTGGTGTATGGGAATGTTACTGCTTTGTGTACATTGATTTTGTAATCTGAGATTTTGCTGAATTTATTTGTCAATTCCAGGATTCTCTTGGCAGAATCTTTGGGGTTT
>NW_012140302.1:4776051-4777110 GCF_000956105.1 Propithecus coquereli
CATTTCAGCATATTATGGGGGTACAAATGTTTAGGTTACGTATGTTGCCCTTGCCCCCCTCTCCCCTGGCAAGTCTGAGCTTCAAGCATGTCCATCCCCTGGATAGTGCGCATCTCACTCTTTGTGTAAGCATATACCCATCCCCTCCTCCCCTTTCCTCCCTCCCTCCTGCCCGACATCTAATAAATGTTATTCTTATGTGTACACTTATGTGTTGATCAGTTAATACCAATTTGATGGTGAGTACATGTGGTGCTTGTTTTTTCATTCTTGGGATATTTCACTTAGTAGAATGCATTCCAGCTCTTTCCAGGAGAATACAAGAGGTGCTATATCACCATTGTTTCTTAAAGCTGCATAGTACTCCATGGTATACATATACCATATTTTATATTGAGTTTTAAAAATTTCATTGACTATATCTTCATTTTTGGAAGTTCTGCTTGGTCATTTTTTTTCTATCTGTCCTTTTTTTTTCATAGTGTCTTGCTATTTTATTATTTTTTATTACTTATTTTAGGTATTTAACAATTTTAAACACATCTATTATATAGTCTTATCTGTTAGCTTTGTAAGTCTAGACCTGCCACTTGTTATACCTGCTGACTCTTTTATGGTGGGTTGTGTTCTCGTGGATCTTGTTGTTTGTGACTGTGAGCTCATCCTTGGTGGGACTCTGTCTATTGGAATCCTATACTGCTGGTTTATGGGCATGTCACTATAGAATGATTTATTTTTGCTTCTGCCTGCTGCTCTAGGGTTACAACCATCCTCAAACCACTTTTTATATTACTTTCAGTGATTGAGATTTGCAGAACTGTTGGGTAGTATAAATTTATACCTCAGTATGTACATGGACAGGATCAATGATTACAAATGGTGAAGGAAAACTTTCTCCTCCCATCCATAGTTTATACAGACAGGTAAGTTTGCTTGTCATTTCTCTGATGATAGGTAGATATGCCTTTTTTTCTTGTTCTTTGTTTTAGTGATAGCCTCAGGTTTATAAAGGTATCTCAGTTCCAACTATCCACTTCATATTGGCCCAAGCCCCTGGTT
>NW_012140302.1:4779630-4782875 GCF_000956105.1 Propithecus coquereli
CAAATGATTGTTATTATTATTACTATATATTAAGTTCTTACTTTTAATGTTATTGATAGATTCTTGGAAACTGTGACTTTTAAGTGGAACAATATGTAATGAAGCCAGTTTTACCGAAGGCTAATTGATATAAACAAGAGTTGAGTTCCCACAGCATATTTCCGGTCACTATCACCAAACATCTAAAACAAGACCAAAACACTTCTAATATTAAACATTGAAATAAATATAAGCTATATATTCATTTAAGAAAGATTAATAAAAGCAAGTAAGATAATTATTTACCCACTTAGTTCTAGTTCAGGGTTGGCAGCAGCTCAGGGTGCGAGGCGGGAGCCAGCGCTGGACAGAATGCCGTTCCTTCGCAGGGTGTGCTCACTCATGCCCACACTCGCTCAGACGAGGACCATTTAGACATGCCAGTGAACCTAACGTGCACAACTTTGGGATGTGGGAGGAAACCAGAGTACCCAGAAACAACCCATGCAGACATGGGGAGAGTGTGCCAACTCCAAAAGACAGTGGCCCTGGCTGGTCATTGACTTTTTTTTCTCGTCAGTGTTACGACAAAACAACGTTGAACAAAATGACATAATTTGAGGACCTGCTATATTGTTATTAGGGACAAAGGAGGGTAGAGTTTTAGAAAGACAGAAAAAACATGTGGAGTCACCAGGTCCAGAGTAGTGTCACTGAGGGAAGTCAGCTTGAGATGTCTGGGACAGTGTAAGAAGCACAGCAACAAGGAGTGCCTGGAGAATGAGCTGGACAGGAATGACATCAGAGTGGAGGCCTCGGCTGACCATCGGGGACATAGAGCAGGGCTTCTTTCCTCTGCCAGCCTTAGCCTCAGGTACCAATGCCTAGGGTAGAAGGAGGCCAGACCCTCACTCCAATACCCCCACCGAGACAACTAGGAAGCTGCCGTTGGATATGACCACTCCAGTCTAGAGAAGTCTGCGGATCTCTCCAGGCATTGCAGTCCTTTGGCAAAGAATAGCAAAAACCAACGTTTGTCTCCAGGGAGGGTTGAGACAACTGAAAATAGGGTGTTGTTATAAATGTTGAGTATATAAGTCCTAGAAATCTTTTCAGGCCCTGCTCAAAGGACATTTCCTTATTGAAACCTCCAGTGTTCCCTAGTGAAGCAATTACTCCTTCTTTCGTACTCTCTCAACATTTAGTTTGCACCTTTATCATAGCTTGTCTTGTATATATGATGCATCATTTCTTTTAGCCCCACAAGATTATAAATTTCTTAAAGACAAGGATTTTGTCTTGATCCATTGGTATATTCCCACAGAATTAGAAAAGTGCTTTGTACATGGTAGATGCACAATACATGTGGAATTAAAACTCAAATTAGGGACTTTATAGATAAATGGTATCATAATTACAGTTGATTATCTATTTCCTAAAGCCGATTAACTGTGAACCAGATGTAAATTATAGGTGGCAACTACAAGCGCCCTCATATGGTTGGTTTGGGGAGGGTGCCAGAGGCTTAACCTTAATCAAAAAGCCAGAGCCGGAAGGTTTGCTTATTGATATATTATTTCTAGGCAAAGAAGACCCATTAAAAGTAACACGCAATGCACTTTGTGAGTGAGCCAGACCCCAAAATCAATAAACCAAAGTACAGTTGACCCTTGAACAGAACAAGTTTGAATTGTGTAGGTCTGCGTGTACTCAGATTTTCTTCCCTTCTGCCACCCCTGAAACAGTAAGACTAATTCCTCCTCTTGTACCTCCTCCTCCTCCTCAGCCTACTCAGTGTGAAGAGGAGGATGAAGGCCTTTAACATGATCCACTTCCACTTAATGAATAGTAAATATATTTTCTCTTTCTTATGATTTTCTTAACAACATTTTCTTTTCTCTAGCTTACTTTATTGTAAGAATATAGTATATAATAGACATAATGTACAAAATATATGTTAATTGACTGTTTATGTTATTGGTAAGGCTTCCAGTCAACAATAGACTATTTAGTAGTTATGTTTTTGCGGAGTCAAAAGTTATATGCATATTTTTCACTGCATAGGGGTCAATGCCCCTAACCCCTGTATTGTTCAAGGGCCAACTAACTGTACTTTGTGAAAACACCTTGCCTTAATATCTGTAATCCAAAATGACATTGTGATTAGATGTAATCGTGTTAATATCAGCAGATTTTTACTGTTGAGGCCCAGATACTCTCTTAGATGTTCCCCAAATCCTCTTTGGGGCTGAGATCTCTGTTCCTTCTCCCTCCTCCAGAGTAGCTACACACTGTCATGGAGAGAGCAAGGCGGGGCCTCGTAGACTCCTCAGAATGTCACCATGGAGTGGGGACTTTCTCCCCTAGCTGAGCTGAAGCCTGGGGTAGCTTTTTCCACTAAAGGACCCTTTCCCAGTGACTTTCAGGAGAATGGGCCATCTGTTTTTCATTCACTTTTGCCTGGGCTACTAAGAAAGGTAGTTAGAAAGAAAGAGAAGCAAACAACATGTGGTTTGCGTCACTGGCAATGTTTCCACGGGTCTGAGTACGCTGGCGTCCAGGCCCAAACACCCGGGAGCCGGCTCCGTCAGCACCTGCTTACCTCTGTCCTGGCCCAGCCACACCAGTGACTGCGGTCTCCATGCTGTGTCACCAAAGAAGCTGTACACCTCCTGTTGCCCTGCAGAAGGTCTAAATACATGCATTCTATTCCCAGGAACTGTACTTCTTAACATCTTGTTTTAGATACAAAGCCTAAGTACCGTCATGACAGAAATCAGTCAAGCTATAAAAAAAAAAACCTGAGAGTTTATTATTACAATTAAAGCTTCTAAAGTAGCTGGCTATGAATGAACAGTAACATTTTCAAAAGAAAATAAACTGAGAATGGACCTGTGTGAGCTGTGGAAAATATTTTAAAGCAAAGGAAATGATTCACCACCTCAAAGACGTGAAACTTAGATGAATTATGCAGGTCAGTTTTTAACTTCTGTGGAGAGCCTCTATGTTTTGGATAAATCCATATGTGTGTGCTTTGCATAACACTCATGGAAGATTATTTAACAGAACCCCTTTGAGTGATTTTAGCCATTTCCTCTAAGAATCACAGTGGTGGTGGTACAGGGGGAGGTAGCATGACTTGTGGAATAGAGCTTTGTTTACATAATGGACCCTTTGTAAAATAATTAAAAAGTGACCTTTGAAATATTTGACTTGGTTTGTTTTGTTAGATTTTCTTATTATTTTTTTCCCCTGGAATTTGTTTT
>NW_012140302.1:4782925-4784336 GCF_000956105.1 Propithecus coquereli
GTTTTGTTTGTTGTTATTATTGAGCTACAAGACTAGCTATTGATCCTTGTTACATTTTTTATTATTATTGTTAGGTTTGGTCCCTCATTCTAGCTTTTTTTATTTTTAATCCTGATTCAATTATCTAGTATGTTAGCTTTACCTCCCAGCCCTGAGTCATTTGCAAATTTGATGTGCATATCATCTGGGTCTTCCATAATTGTTTGGTAAAATATTAAACAGGAGCAGTTCATGTACATAGCCTAGGGACATGCCACTAAAGATCTGTCAGTGAACATTGATCAGAACTCTCTGGAACTGTTACACATGTGTTCACCTCAGCTTACGTTTCCACATTTTGCCCAAAAGACTCCCTGAATTTGCTCAGCTCAGTCCAATTATGTTCAGCCAATATTTGTTAAGTATACACTATGTGTGCCATTGTATGTACTGTATGCACCAGAGATATAAAGAAGAAGAAGGCATAGCTCCTTCCTTCATGATGCTCATAACATATTAGAGGAAAAATTCAGGCAAGGGAAAAAGCTATCCATGTGATAATCTCTTCCTGCATTTTGCTCAGGATTAACTTCTACTTGATGGATCTACAGTTTATGGCATCTTTCCTTTCTTGCTAAGTCATAGATATATCGGTTGAATTTATACAATTCATTTGTGGGAAAAATTTTACAAGGCTAATTTCCATATCTCTTCTCTTTATAATCTGTTCTTAATGAATTCATTTTATATTCCTAAAATTTCAGAGTATTTTTACATCATTAGAGAGAACGAAAAGTATTGAACATATATTAAGTTTCAGATTTTCTTTTCTTCTCTTTTTATTTCTATTCTAACTGTTTCCCCCTTTGGTTAATTTTTTCCTCAAAACTCCCTCTTTCTTCTCTAAACTTTCTTTTTCCCAAAAAGGCAGTACAATATAGATGTCTGATATCAATTTGATCTTTTTTGGCCTGGTTCCCTGGGTTGACTTTCTTGTCCAAAATTTCCTACTCATTCCAAGAATTCATCTCAGTTTTTATTATTGGTCTTTGAAAATGTTTTAGGCAAACAATTTTTAGTGAAAGAGCTTAATTTAGTTAAGCGTTAAGTTTTTATCTGGGCTAGAAATTTTGCATTTGATCTTTATTCTTTTCTCTCTGTAACCCTAACATTCATTCATTAATCTGGAAGTCCTGTCAATATTTCTTCTTTGAAGTATTTCATGTCTATTCCTGATGCTTCATTCTCACATTTAGTGCCCTAGTCCATGTCCTTATCCTTTCTTATTTAATAATGGGATAACCTCCTCAATGTTTGCCATTTCTCCCGACTTTAATCTTAGTCCTGTCTTTTTCAAACTATAATCCATGATCTATTAGGTCATAAAATCAGTTTATCTTGTTCATGATCATAATTTTTTAATGCTATAAAA
>NW_012140302.1:4788436-4790341 GCF_000956105.1 Propithecus coquereli
AAATTATAATGGAGGAGGGTTTGAATTATATTTGTGTTTCTTATTGGAAGGATAATTAATAATTAATTTAATTTGGAGGACCTGATGAGGCAGAACAGAAGCAATCAGGGAACGTTACCAGTAGGGGGTCAGGGGTTCTAGGTGTGGAAGGCCTGTGCAACAATTAAACTTGACCAATAGTGAAATGGCTGTTTTGCAGGGTAATGAGCTTCTTATCACACAAAGTATTCAAGCTGAATGACCTTATACCACAGATCCTGGAGTGTAGTGGGTTTCTGCATTCTGTGCGGAAATGTTCAGTAGGGAAGTACTTAGGAGGGCTCTTTGAATTCTAGAACAAAAGTTCTAAGTAGTTTAGTTTGTTGTGGTTGTATACTTTTTGTTGAACTGAGTCAATGTTTGAACTCATCCTATGATCATTCTTCCCTTGAAAAGAAAACCAGTAAAAGAAATTGCTCTTATTTATTTGAGCTATAATTGAACACTTAGCTTTTCTAATTTTCGGAGCCTAAAATAAATGGGTTTGGATGATAATCACAAAGGACACAATCCTGATCACCATAATCCCAAATGTTGAAATCCTGAAAGATCAAAATCCCTGAAATCTAAATCCCTGAAGTCTAAAATCCCCAACATCTAAAATCCCCAAAATTACAATCACAGGATAGTGCCTCATGTTAGGCAGAACTATTCCTCTGTTATTGTCTTTATTTGTAAGTTAATATGGCTTAAGGAAATGTGTCAATATATGGGTGCCAAGTTGACAAGGAGTAGACCTGTATACCTGATTTTAGGTGTCAGTTTGACTGAATTAAAGAATACCTAGAAACCTGGTACAGCATTATTTTGGGTGTGGTTCCAGAGAAGATGAGTGGGTGAATCTGAGTGGACTAGGCGGGGAAGATCTGTCCTCAGTGTTGGCAGGCACCGCCCAATAGGCTGAGGGCCAGAAAGAACAAATACAGAAGGCGAGTTGGTCTCTGTGAGAGCTGAGACAGACTTTTCTTCTGCTGCCTTGGACATCAGAGCTCCAGGCTCACTGGCCTTTGGATTCTAGGACTTAAATGAGTGGCAGTTTTAAGACTTTTGGCCTGAGCCCTGCTACTGGTATCTCAAAGTCTTCAGCTCACAGATGCCCTATCATAGGACTTCTCAGCCACCATAATAGCTAACAGCCTGAGCCAATGCCCCTAATAAATCCTCTCTCATGCATCTATACACATATTTTATTGCTTCTGTCTTTCTGGAGAACTCTGACTAATACAGATTTGCTATTGGGAAGCACAATATCTTTCCTTCTTACCGTATTTCATCCAACACAGTGGAGGAGATCTGTGAAGTTATTTTTTGGAAAAAAGTCTGTGATAAGTGTATGAGGCTACTTGATGGTGAGAGATAAAAGTTTAAAAGCTAAGTATTATTGGTGCTGTGAAAGCAGAAAATTGCTTGATTTCGACAGCCAAGAAATAACCAGACTTTCAAATGGACAGCATATACTTACAAAATTTGTAGACCACTACCACTCTCCAAATATTAACATAAGTGCAGTTAGAATTGAAAACATAAGCAAAAAATACAAGAAATCTCCCCTGCCAAATTATTCAATTGTGTATGACTTCTGCCCCCGCACACATGGCACCATGCTTGTCTTAAAAAAATGCCTTTTGTAAAAGAATAAAAAGAATTCAACAAGGTCAGCAACCTTCTGAATCAGACGTTTGCTAGTATTTAGGTTCTGCTAGTGTCATAAAACACATTAAATGTTGAACTATTTTTGATTAGGTATTTGACTGTCAAAGAAGACAGACTTCTTATATTTGCCATTAAATCTAACACGGAAAAACTAGCGTGTGCTTCACTTTGGCTAATGGAATGGCATTTTCAAAACTGTCCCCACTGTTTTTT
>NW_012140302.1:4790667-4791044 GCF_000956105.1 Propithecus coquereli
TACCTGTAGACAGCCACCTTCTCGTTGTGTCCTCATAGCCAAACCCTGTCAAACCATGAACTTGGACTTTCCAGCCTTTGGAAGTATAAGAAATAAATTTCTGTTGTGTAAGCCGCCCAGTCTTTGTTATTTTGTTATGGCAGTCCAAGCTGAGTAGTACACTAATTAAATCAAGTAGTGTTGATTCTGTTACATGCCTCTAAGAATTTTGAAAATTTCATAGGGTTGTTGTAAAGATTAACTAAAATCATGTATATTATCTGTCCCATGGGAAGTTTTCAACAAATGATTGTTATTATTATTACTATATATTAAGTTCTTACTTTTAATGTTATTGATAGATTCTTGGAAACTGTGACTTTTAAGTGGAACAATAT
>NW_012140302.1:4803424-4804870 GCF_000956105.1 Propithecus coquereli
TGGAAAAAATGAAGCACTTTATAAACACTTATTTGAAGATTTGGTGTACTTCGTAGAAGAAAATGGATTTCAACTGAATTGCCAAACCATAATGACAGATTTGGAATTAGGTGTGATCAAGGCTTCTAAAAATGATTTTCAAGGTGTTACCAATAAAGTTTGTTTTTTCCATTCAGCCAAATGCATTTGGTGGAAAATTCAGATGAGTGGGTTGGCTGTGCTATATGGCAATGATGAAAACTTCAGTTTAAAAATGTGTCATTTGCCTGCATGGCATTCCTTCCAGCTGATGACATTCCAGGAGCTTTTAATGAATTAAAGCCACATTTGCCTGAAGAAGCCAGTGAAGTTAATGACTGGTTTAAAAATAATTAAGTGCATGATAGGATAAGAAGACATGCAATGATGTTGCTGTTTGATCATAAGTATTGTTCCCACCAAATTTGTGGTCTGTATATGATTGCATGTGGAATGGATGTCTGCATACCCAAAACAGCATAGAAGCATGACCCAGAAAATGGAAAAATTTAATAGGAAATGCTTAGTCAGTGTACATCAAATCATAGAAGAATTTCAAAAAGAGAAGTGCCATGTAGAAAATGAATGTCACTATATTCTCCAGGAAGAGCCATGTCCTAAAAGAAAAAAAGCAGTTTTCATTGCGATGCAAGACTTCAAAATACAGTTAGATTGTTAAAGTTAGCCAGCTTTTATGGACAGATCCATGCAATTGCCTGTAATCTATCCTTGTAATACACTTTTTCATATGTCAAATTTTCTCTTTAGTTTTTCTTGTTTTTTTTTTAGTTTTATTTCACTATTTTAAATTGTCAGCATTATTTTTTACAATTCATTATGTATTTTGTCTTTGCATCATTTCCAGTACTGGAGGTATAAATTATGTAGGAACTTTTAGAGAGTTTTAATTTGTTTTATGCACTTTGTAAATTTGACTCCATGAAGGTGTGTTAACGCAAAGTTGACTTTGTGTGTAAGCACTGCGCTTGTATGTGAAAACTTTGAAACTTTTTCAGTAAATAAAGAGATATCCTTTTTGTACATTTGCATTTGCGAAAGATAAAATTTCTCAAGATGTTGGCTCTTTGGGTGACTGCATATGCAGTGGTGACCCATCAAGGTTTTTGATTGATCTTACTAAAAGACTTAGGTTGTTCATCATATTTCAGATGACCGCAGTTATAGAACTGGGTGCACACAATTACCAACCATGATGGCATGCATTTATACATTTCCTTTTTTGACCTATTTTTTTATGAATATAGTTCATATGCTCATAACTGCTATACATGTGTTATTTTAGTTAGTAAACCTGAGCATTTATGCTTGCAAAAATTATTACCTGTTTTATTATGTAAAGTGGCCTATGAAGTATTCTATCATGTGTTTATGTTTGTTAAATAAATTCCCTTTTAAAATATAATTAAA
>NW_012140302.1:4805240-4806801 GCF_000956105.1 Propithecus coquereli
GACATATAATCCCAGCTCCTTCCACAAGCAGCCATCTGTCAGTGAGATGTTGAGGGGTAAAAGAGTCTAATAGTTTTCAGTCTCAGAATCAAGGCTGCCATCATGTGGGGAAATTAGAGGTAATTGTCATGCCATTGTCTAAGACTGATTGATATTACCAGAAATGGTGACTCTCAGGGTACCCTAGTTTCTCTTTTCTCTTCGCGATCTGTACTACCCCACTCTAAAAACACCGAGCGTGAACTCTCTGACCTGCTCCTGCATTGTCCTGATAATCCTATACAATCTTTCATTCTCTCCTTTCCCTAGTTTCTTATTAGTTATAGCAGTTGTCACCACATGAAATTATATTACATACAACATTTATTTTACTTTTTAAAATTGTTGTTACATCCAATCTTAATTAGCTCCACTAGAATGTAAGCCCCGTGAGGACAGGGAACATGTCTGCCTCGGCCACTGCTGTGTCCCCAGTTCCTGGAGTAGTGCCTAGTGTTATACATACAGGTACAGGAATAAATCTTTCAACATGCTTATTGGTCCATTTATCTGCTTAAGTGTCTAGTAGTATTGATTAAATTGCTTTAGATTTCTTTCTTAAAACTATACTCTCTCATCTGATGTGGTTACTTGCCTCTCCATTATCCTCTCTTTTACTGTCATTATAAAATCTTTTCTTCAGTCTACACCTTTAAGGGAAGCCAAATCTCACAACCAGTTAAAGAAAAAACCAGGCAATTACTTCTTCAGACCCGTCCATCTTTTTACTTTCTCTTCCTTGGCATTCCTTTCCCTCATAGCTCACGTCTTAGAAGTGACATCCACGCTGCTACTTTGGCCCCGTTCCCTCCAAAATCCTCTGCTGTTTGATTTGTGCCCTGTTCGTACTTCATAAGTTCCCCTCATCAACATGCTTTTTTGTAAAGTTTCTCATAACCATGTCTAAAAGTGCCTACATATGCTTATTCTGACCTTTCCCAGTTCATCACCATGCTGTTGGATTTGGTTCCGTAGCATGTGAGACATCTTCCTGGGGGAACCCTGGGGCTGGTGAGTTGTATTTCTGACTGCAATTTATGGCCTAACTCCCTACTTCTTCTCTTCCTATGATCTATCTACAATCACCAGCCAAGAAACAAATCCTTATAGTCCCATACTTACAGTTCTTGTTGTCCTCAGTGTCCCTTGGAAATCTTGTTTCAAAATTTAAATTTTCTTATATCTACAAATATTCTAGAGCACAGATTTTTTCCATTAGTGTTGGTGTGACTGGTTGCTCTCATTTGATCTTCAGAAAGATATCAAGTTGAAGTTGAAAAAACTCTCCAAATGGATTCCCAGATCAAAGCCTTACATGCACATATTCATTTGACAAGTTTTTTTGTTTGTTTGTGTTACAGCCTGCTATGTGCAGACATTGTTTGAGGGTTTGAGGACACAAGGGTAAAGCAGGCAGAGAAAGTCCCGGCTTTCATGGAGTTTACTTTCAGTTTGAGTATTTTATCTTTCAAAAGAATTTTTAAAAGGGCTTCTTACATTTAATTGGGTTTTAAATTAATAT
>NW_012140302.1:4808683-4809074 GCF_000956105.1 Propithecus coquereli
ATTCCATAAAAGTATTAAGAGTATATGGGTTTTGTTTACTTTGTCTCTATTCTTAATTATTTAAACTTTCCTGGGTTGGCAAAGTATCCAACACAATTAAGGTAAATAGTTTTACCACCCTTAGATGGCTGAGGTTACTAGGTTGAAAAATTGAAATATCACTATAGTGAATTATTGTCAGAGACTGGCCTGATTTGTATTTTTCAAAGATGGTTCCTGGCTGCTGAGTGGAGAAGGATTGAGGGGGGTCAGAGGATATCAGTCTGCTAGTGACTCCTTGGTTCTGTGTAAGTCTTCATCAGCTTTGGATGGGAGGAGACTTTATTTGGCTCTCTTAAGTTATTCCTTATCAGCTCCCAAGGCTCTGCTCATTGCACCCCTCTGTTCTTTT
>NW_012140302.1:4809297-4810198 GCF_000956105.1 Propithecus coquereli
GTGGCTCACTCCTGTAATCCCAGCTCTTTGGGAGGCCAAGTTGGGAGGATCACCTGAGGCCAGGAGTTTGAGATCAGACTGGGCAACAGCATGAGACCCCATCTCTAAAAAAGTGAAAAAATTAGCTGGTCCCAGCTACTTGGAAGGCTGAGGTGGGAAGATCCCTTGAGCCCAAGAGTTCAAGGCAACAGTAAGCTATGTGGCTATATCATGCACTTCAGCCTAGGTGACAGAACCAGACCCGGTCTAAAAAAAAAGGACACTTACTTCAACCTACAATCTTATGATTCAATTTTTATAGCTAGTCATTAATAAAAATAAGAACAGTCTCTTTCATTTATTATCATATAACATTTGGTTAGTTCAAGTCTAAGAGTTGAAATTTCCCTAAACACTTAGTGCCAATCCTAATTTAGGTAATTAAATTCCATTAAATGTCTTAAGCCTCATTTACACATTTAATATATCTTTCTTATACGCCTCAAATGTCTGGTGGGGCAGACTTACACACCTAATAAACAAATCATTCTAAGCACATGAGTAACTTAAAAAATAATAATAATCAAACATATATATGTAGTAAATCAATCTCTCAATATTTGTTTCAAAAGTTAAATCAAATGTACTAACACCTTTTAATTTAATACCTCAGATCTGAAACAAATTACATTTTCAAATTCAAATCATAATCTCTTTAAGAATTGCAAATTCTTTAAATAAAATAGCCTAATAATATAAAAGGACTCTTATGAACATTGGCCTAGGGAAAGAATTTATGAAGAAGACCCCAAAGGCAATCACAGCAACAACAAAAATAAATAAATAGGACCTGATCACATTAAAAAGCTTCTGCACAGCCAAGGAAATTATCACGAGAGCAAGCAGACAACCTACAGAATGG
>NW_012140302.1:4811983-4835444 GCF_000956105.1 Propithecus coquereli
TAATTTTAGAATAAAAATAACTTTTGATATAGCAGAATTTGATGTGTCTTTTCAGCCTGATTGTGAGGGATAGCCACTGTGAGTCAGGTTCCCATGTGGATCAGCCTTTTTGGAGTGATTGACTCCATAGTGCAATAATTGCAGTGGAGGTAAAACCAACTTGGACTTTGCAGCTTTCACAGAGAAAGCAGCAGTACGATAAATGAATGTGTAAACACCAGATTTCTGCATGAAGCACTACCAGGTGCTTTCATAGGGATTTACAGGAAGTGGAAAGGAAACTATTACTTACCTTAGAAAATTTGATATAATTAGGAATCATGCATAATGGCTATGTTGACCGGAATAATTGTATATTAACTATTTATTTAGAAAGAAAATGGTGGCGTCTGGATCATATTAATTTATTTAGACAATGTTATTATCTCACGTTGTTAGTATTTTGAAGTTGCTGTAAAGGTTTTTTTTTTTTATGAGGGGCTTTATTTTAGTTATTAGTGAATGTGTTTAGACTAATGACATTCATATCGCTGAGTTGAATAAACTGAATATTGGGGCTCCTTAGCTCAAAAAAAAATTGAGCTGTTTGAGATGGCCTGGAAAAAAATGTACAAGATTTCTGCTGTTGAAGGAAAGCTTCATAGACAAAATTGTGTGAGCATTTTACATATCTGAATTTAGCGATCTGTACTTCAAAGCCTCCAGGACATTGACAACACAAGACAGCTTATACCCTCATAAGTGGCTACTCACCCACTATCCTAATCTGATTTGATGATACCCCAAGTGGCTGGACAAAATCCTGTGGTTAACACTTCCCATTCAAGTATAGACTAGGCAGTGTACACTCCAAATACACTGGCACAGCATACGTATTTTACTTACTTGCATTATATTGTGCCTAGAACAGTGCTACAGAATAAGGGACACCATAAATGTCTGTTGGAATGAGTGCATGAAGAAATGGATGAATGAAGGAATAAATAATAAGCCTTCAGCACATTTTTGATTGGGGAGTTTAATAAAATGCATTATATACTACATACATGAATTTATGGGTAGATATGATACAGCTAGGTTGGCCAGTTTTCAGCATGACCAAATTTAAGCCCTCTCTTTGAGGCTAAGTAAATCATTGAAAATACAACTTTATCGATTCAGATTATTGTGTAGTTATACTAATCAACCATAACTTATTCATCCACTAATATGGTGAAAAAACCAGTTTGACTGCCTACCGGCCAGTGTAGTGGCAATATATGGCACTAGAATTTTTCTGTAATCTGCTGCTTTGCTGGCCTTAGAATTGTGGCCACATTTAAAGAAAGAAAACCAGATTAATGAGATGATATTCCAAATACTATAACAAAATGGACATATATTTTCTATATGTAGCACTTTCTTGGCCCAGATACTCTTAAGTAACTGTTGGGAAATTGCTATAAGAACCATAGAGAATTGGTCCTATTGTATGCATCTTTATGGTGCAGTATACCCTTCAGGTTAGGAGACCACATGTTCACGTTACATTGGGGCCGGTTTTCCGGTTTAAATTTCAGCACAAAGGATTTACTGGAGATATCGGGAAGATTTCTTGAGAGAGCTATTTAATAGCAGAATGAATTATTAGGAGCAATTGTGGATTCTCTTGGCAGGCTCTAAATATAGTTCAATTTCCCCTCTGTCTAGGATAGTTTGGGTGGGCCTACCTGAAAGCAGAAGGACAAGTCAGACCGGTTCTTCTAGCCCAAAGTTTGCATGATTCATTATAACCTAAAAGAAAGCCTTGGTACTTAAAGCGATTTAGTAGTTCTTTTTTGTGTATTCAAATAAGAGCCACACACCATGCTGGACTTTTAAGCTCTAGCTTGGCTGACTGCCCCCTGCGTGAAGACCTTCATTATTGAGTTTTATTTTCATTCACTCTAAACTTTTTCCCTTGGGTGGAAATATATGTGCTTGGCCTCGGCTCACAGGGAAATTATTTAATGTATAACTCTGAACTTAATATGCTGAGCTAAGTACTGGTAGAATAAAATAAGCTTTTTTTTTCTTATTTGTGAAGCAAATTAAGTTCTTCAAGAGAGGTGAGTGCTTATTTCCAAGCTGACAGAATGCCTTGGAAAATTTCTGCATAATGAGACTTTAGGAAAAAAACAAAATAATAAATGGAAGTGAAAAGATATTGTAAAAGTGTTATGTATAATATTTTTGCTCTTTTAACTATTACAGAATTTTTGAGATACCTAAAAAGATCATGTACTTCTCTTACTTTGGAAATAGGTGCTTTTTCTATTTTCGTTTTAATTTTCTGAACAAAAAATGTCCCGAAAATGCATAGCAATTTTTAATGCAGTATAGAAATGTTTTTAATGCAGTGTGAATATTCAACTTTAAACTATCTAAATATTTAAATGAAATAGTCTCAGTTCCAGCTCACCTTCTGTCTCCCTTATGTGTGTAGAAAACAGATCATATTAGTGTGCATAGTTCTTTTACAATAAAGGTAGACATTCTAAGCAAGATGAGAGTTTGGACTATTTATGTATGAGTCCTTTTTGAGTTCCAGCTCAATGCTTAAGCTCTTAGTATTTAAACTTAACACATATAGGATATATAAAGTGGGCAAATTAAAGTTATTATGAGGGCCATAACTTCTCAGTTTCCTGTATGTTTAAATTTGAAGCTTTAATGTTGTACTAATGGAATTTTGGTTTTTATGTATATGCACAAGTCTGCTAGACAGATGCTAAAAATGCCAAGATGGGACCAATCAGATCTAAGAATGTTCTATAAAAGTGACTATAGGGTTTAGGCATCTTGTTGAGATCACTTTTCTGATTTTTGACAAAGCTGGCATAGCCGAGTAGTCTGCAGTATGTGAGAAGAATGTTCCTATCTGCTAAAGAGCATCCTTCAGTCCTATTTGAGTACAGGTTGTCTTGACTACAGATGGCTGAAAAACTGTGTGAAAAACAAATATTTTGTATGTTTTATCCCTTATTGCCATCAAATTCCTTTATTATTTTGGAAATGAACATGAAAAATATATTGGCTGTCAGGCAAAATAGCCTTAAAAACCGTAACTTTCAATTCAGAGAGAATTTTTCTGTGGTATTGACTTTCCTTGTACAACTCGTATAAGTTTGTCAGGGAAACGCTTATGTAACTTTGTCCACATCATCTGTTAAAATACAGCACAAAGTTAACTTCATTCTCTCCCTGGGGACTTAGTTGTGTGGTCATGCTGGCTATGGTATTATTTTAAATAGTGATCAGATTTCTATATGGCTGTAAACTCCCCTTGAGTGGAGGCAATGATTGATTTAATAACACCTCCCTCCCTTTGTCCCTCTCTCTAAACTTCTCTTCCTTCGTTCGGTAGGTTTTCTTGAATGCCTACAGGCTTCTAGTTACCCTGACCTAGGGTTAGGAGATATTGAATTGATTAGTGCAGAATTTCTGTCTACAAGGAGAACATAGTCTTATGGGTCAGATAAACAAGAAAATCAGTCACTTACTGATTCTGTGGAAGGTATAATGAGTGGAAGAGGGACACAGAAGAAGAGCCTCCATCCTTTCTTAGTATGGTGATGGGAAGGTGGGAGTGATGAGGAAGTGGTCAGAAAGAGCTTTAAAAGGCAGGTGGCAATGGAATTGCACCTGAGATGTGGAGATGTAGGAGATACCCAAGCAAATGAATGTGAAGAAAAGAGAAATTTGGATGCAACAGAGGGCTGGAGGATAAGATTTGTGATGGGAGGGGGTGACTTGACCTTTCACATAGAGATAGAATGAACAACTCAAATTGGAGTATGGATGAATATGTTGGAAATCTATTGGGAACTGTAGACAGGTCAAATGGCTAGAGAAAAGATAATGTGGAGATAATGGGAAATGACATGTGAAAAATATTCCAGGTTATGAAAGGCCTCATGTGGCCTACGTAGAAAATTGGATCTTATCCTAAAAGCAATTGGAAGTTGCCAAATAATTTAAATCTGAGCAATGTCCCAGTTATACATGTACAGAAAAATCATTCTGGTGGCAGTGTATTAATAGATGATGAATTTGAGGGATTATAGGATGGTATAATAATGCAGGGTTCTCAGAGGCAAAAGCTGTCTAGAGTCTAGGTAGGTAGCACAAATGATCGAAATGTGCCAATTTCAGAAACTGGAGAGCTTGGACTTAGGGCCTATGTTAATAAAGGGAGCAGTCACCACTTGGCTTCAGCCAGTAGTTGCCATCTGGGAAGGCAAAGACACCCTACCACACATATACACACACCCTGTTGCACATTCATTATCTACTTTTGATTCTCAGGTGGGTGTCAGATGTTTTTAAAAACATCAATGAGTCAACACTATACTGACCAAACAAAATAAATCTTTGGGCCACATACAACCTAAGTCAATGTATCACTGAAGTGTGTTCTTTTGAACATTGAGCTTTGAAAAATGAGTTCTGTGGTCAAATAAATTAGAAGCAATTGGAACTTGACAAAACTGATTTTTAAAATTCACAAGGAAAAGAAAATATACAAGAATAGCCAAAACAATTTATAGAAGAACAAAGATAGGTAACCTGCCCTACCAGATATCAAACCATATTATAAATCTATGATAATTAAAATAGTGTGGTATTGGCACAGGAATGGACAAGTAAATTATTGGGATAAAATGGATAGTTCAGAAACAAATTCATGTATATATGAAAATTTAGCTTATGATATAGGTGGCATTTAAAACTAATCAACACATAAATGCACATATCAGAACAACATCTATTGGATGCTGGGGAAGGGGGAGGGCGGCGGGAGGAGGGGGGAGGAGGGAGGAGGGGAGGAGTATTTGTATACACAAGGAGTGCAATGCGCACTACCAGAAGGGTGGACATATTTGAAACACGGACTTCGGGGGGGGGGAACCAAGGGCAACACACGTAACCTAAACATCTGTACCCCATAATTTGATGAAATAAAAAAAAAATATTTCAGGGAATAATATATCATTTAATAAACGGTGCTTGAGAAATTAGCTATCAGCTGAGCAAAAACAGTTAAATCCTAACTCATGTTATTAACAAAATCAGATGAATTAAATAATTAATTGTAAAAAATAAAGCAATAAGTAGGGGGAAAAAGAAAAAACACATTTATGATGTAGGAGAACTGAAGGCCTCTTAAGATATAAAATGCAAAAACATAAAGATAAAAACAAAATTTGACTTAAAATAAAATTTTTGGTCAATGAAAGTCACCATAAACTATATTAAAAGGTTGGCTGCTATCTAGGAGAAAATGCACAACATAGATAGAGAATTAATATGAATGGAAATAACTCCTCCTCCTTATTTCTTACCAATGAGTAAGAAAGAAACAATTCACTACAAAATTAGTCAAAGGAGCAGGCACAGTGTCTCATGTCTGTAATTGTAGCACTTTTGAGGTTGCAGTGAGCTATCATGATGACATTATACTCTAGCTGGGGCAACAGAGCAAGCCCTTGTCTCAAAAAAAAACAATTAGTCAAAGGATATGAACAGTCAGTTCTCTCAAGAGGAAATACAATTAGTCAATAAATATACAAAAGTATGTTTAATGTGAATATAAAATATGAATATTAAAATATGTTTGTTTAATCACATTGCAATCAGATAAATGAAAATTTAAAATATGAGATATTTCTTGCACTCTTTAAATTGTCAAAATAAAAATTTGATAATATCAAGAGCCAGTGAGTATGAAAAACAGGAACTTTTCCATTACAGGTCTGAATATATTAATACATTGATAGAGCTGCTTTAGAGGACATGACTGTCAATATCTATCAAAACTGAACCTATGCCTGTGCCATGCTCCAGAAATTCCACTTTGAAGCATCTACTGTAGAGAAATGGTAAAGACTTTTGTCCCTTCCAGCGTTGTTTGAAATGACAAGAAATTGGAAAGAATGCAGTTGTTCATCAGTAGAGGACTGGTTAAATAGACTGTACATTTATACTGTGAAATACTATACAGACTTAGAGTATAAAAGAATGAGGTGGATCTACTGATATGAGAAGCATTGTTGAGTGAACAAAACAAATTGCCCAATACTACATAGAGTAATAAACCAATTATTTAAAAAGGGAAAAAGACACAAAACAATACTATATATAAAAAAAGTCTAGAAGTATGCATACAAAAGGGATAACAGTGATTGCAGTGAAAATTTGAGGATGAGGAGGGCAATTATGTTCAAGGGGAACTTAAATGTAATGTAAAACTTTTTAACAAGAATGGATTCATGCATTTATGAATTACCTATATAATCAAAAATAAATAAAAGTATTTTCAGTTATGGTTGAAACTTGAACCTGCTTGTTTTCTTAGGAGGAACAAATAATAGAAAGGGAGCAGTGGAAAATATAAAAGAGGAGTTAATGGCTGGAGAAATGTCCTTGGGAGGTAGAAAAGAGTGAATACAATCTAGAAGTCAGTTGGAAAATATTAGCTTTGGATAGGAGGAGGGCCAATCTCTAGGACCAGAGGAGAGGAGGAATAGAGATTAATGGAGATAAACTTCTGTATGTGGGGTAGAGGTTGGGAGTAGAGAGAGGAGCTGAGAAATTTCCTATATGATGATGTCCATTTTCTCTTCAGAGTGACAGTTTGTCTCACACCACCCTGGTATCCTGTTCTCCTTACTGTAGATATCAGTAAATATGACTGACTGGCTTTGTCACCTGTTTACCTTGAGCACATTGAATGCCGCTAGTATCTTGTTACTATTGGGCTCTTTCCTCTTGTCATCTTTGTGAAGAATAGCTTGTTACTGCCATTGCATATGCTCCCACAAGTCCTGAACTGCTGGCCTGAAGACAACAAGGTCGTAACAATGGGCTCTACTGAAGAACCAGTCCCTATTGTTTAAAAGAACCTGGGTAATTGCTTTCATTTAAATGGCTTGCCTTGGAGATAGGATCAAGATAGACAACTACATGCAGATAGTATGTTCCATGTAGAGGAACAAGAATAGTAAGTAGATACTCACATTTTGAGCAGATCATCTAGGAGAGAACACTAAGATTCACCAGAGAAGTGATGGGAAATACCAAAAGTAAGTAAAGAGAATTGAAAACAGCTTGCCCAGCCAGAGACTGGCTGAGAGCTGAAAGAAGCTCCTGGATGCAGAGAAACACTAAGAGAGAAATCCCCAGGGCTTCTTACTCTGAAACAGGCTTTTACAATTTTGACTACAGGAGAACCCCTCGAATCACACAGGCCTCCATTCTAACATAGGGAACTGCCTAGAGATTGCACGGAGACATTGTTCCAGAAAGTGAACCCACAGCCATCTGAGCCTAGAGCACCTCTAGCTGGGCACCATCTGAGATCCTCAATACTGGGGATCTGCAAATGCAGCTACTGCCACTGTGCTGCTCTGAGGAGGGGGAGGGAAGACAGGGAGCTCCCATACAACCCTGAGAAGGTCCCCACCAGCCTGTTGCAGGTTGCTGTTGAGACTGAGATGTAATTGGATCACACTCCTCACAGCTTCTTGCCCACATTGCTTGCCTGGAAGGATCCCCTCCCTGTCTGATTGCAGGCCCAAGACACCATTTTGAAAGTTTAATGCTGGGCTTCACCCCACCCTTGGGCCAAGTTTGTGCTGATGTGGTTGCAACTCTGCCCAGCCAAGGAGGGAAAGAGAAACCAGGCTCTTGGACACATACCTCGGGCAATACCCAACACCCTGCTACTGTGAAACTGAAATGTGAGTGGACTGCATGCCCACAGCTTCTTGCCTGTGTTGCTTGCCTGGGAGGAGCCTCACCCTCTCTGGTTGCAGGCCTATGGCACCATTTTGAGAGTTTAACACTGGGCAATCTCCCATCTTTGGGCCAAGTTTGAGGCAAGTCGATGTAGCTACCATCACCCAGCCAGGGAGGAACAGGGAAGACCAATCTCTTCTAACTGTGCCTAGGACCATACTCATCACCCTGCTACAGGTGGCTGTGGGACTGGAGATTAGCCAGCCCAACCCATTACAGCTACCAGCAATACCAACACAGACTCTTTGGGTACCAATGGGTTATTCTACCACTGCTACTGCCATCACCCACATCACACCAGCAGCCCAGGGGCCCAAGATCACACCCACACTCTTGGCCTGCTATTCCCACTGTTAGCTTCTGAGAAAACCACCTAGAGGCCCAAGAACTGGCCCTCCAGGATCCACTAGCACCAGTGTTAGTAGTGTAAGCTGCTCTGGGGCCCAGAAACAGGCACACTCAGCCAACTGCTGCACCACTGGGCCAGAAGACTGGCTCAGTTGACATCCCAGCAAAACTTCACCACAACTTCCACTAATAACTGTACCCCAAGCCACCAAGGGAATCACAGATATCACTGACCTTGTGTACTACTGAAGAAATAATATAAAGATCACTCTACCACAGGCACCCCAAATCAAAGCCAAAGTGTCCTACTCAAGCAACAAAATATTTACATCTTCAGGAAAAAATTCTCCCTGACAAAAGCACTTTTAAAAAGTTGAAAGAAGCAACTGCTATACCAGATGCACAGATATCAATGGAATATACAGGAAACATGAAAAAGAAAAGAAATATAATACCACCAAAGGACCACAACAGTTGTCCACAAGAGATCCCAATCAAAAAGAATTCCTTGAAATGCCAGACAAATAATTCAAAATCTTGATTTTAAAGAAGCCCAAGGAGATGCAAGAGAAATCTGAAAACTATTACAAAAAAATCAGACAATTTAGGGTATGAAAGAGAAATTTACTAAGGAGGTAAATATCTTTAAGGAAACCAAATAGAAATTCTGGAAATGAAAAATTCAGTAAAGGAAATAGAGAATACTTTTGAGAACTTTATTAATAGACTAGACCAAGCAGAAGAACAAAGACAGAACTTGAAGACAGGTCTTTTGAAATAATCCAGTCAGACAAAAATAAAGGAAAAATAAAAATAAAAAAGAATTAACAGAGACGTCTAGACATCTGGGACTACATAAAGCAGGCAAACTTATGAATTAATGGTATTCCTGAGGGGGAAGAGAGATTGAAAGCTTAGAAAACCTATATAAGGAAATAATCAATGAAAACTTCCCAACTCTAGCAAGAAAGTTGGGTGTCTAGATACAACAGGCCCAGCAATCCCCAGGAAAATACATTGCAAAAAGAACTTTGTCACTACATCTCATATTCAGAATGTCTAAAGTCAATGTCAAAGAAAGAATTTTAAAATTAGCAAGAGAAAAGTATCTAGTTACCTATAAAATTAACCCCATTAAACCAACAGCAGCAGACTTCTCATCAGAAACCTTAAAGTCCAGAAGAGAATGGAATGGCATTTTCAAACTGCTGAAAGAAAAAAAAAAACTATGAGCCAAGAATTTTATATTCTGCCAGAATAAGCTTGATAAATGATGGAGAAATAGTCTTTCCCAGACAAGCAAATGCTGGGGGAATTTGTCACCACTAGAGTGGTCCTACAGGGAATGCTCAAAGGGGTCTTAAACATGGAAACAAAAGGTTGATAGTCACCATCATGAAAACTCACAAAAATATAACTCCTAGTTCTTATAAAACAATCACACAAAGGAGGAAGAGAAAGGAATCAAATGATAACATGACAGAATATCATCAAACAAAGACAAAAAGAGAAAAAGGAAAGAAACAAAGAATTAATAAAACAACTAGAAAATAACAATGACAGGAATAAAGCCTTACATATCAATATTAACCTTGAATGTAAATGGATTAAATGTTCCACTCAAAAGATATAGATTAGAAGAATGGATTAAAAAACATGATCCAAATATATGCTACTTATGAGAAATTCACCTTACCTGTAAAGACACATATAGACTGAAAGTAAAGGGATGGAAAAAGAAATTCCATGAAAACAGAAATGAAAAATCAGGAGGAGTATTTGTATTTTTTTTATATCAGATAAAACAGACTTTAAGTCACAAACAGTAAAAAAAGACAAAGAGGGCCATTAGATATAAAGAGATCAATTCAGAAAGAGGATATAATAATCCTAAATATATATGCACCCAACACTGGAGTCCAAAGATTCACAAAACAAATATTACTAGGCCTAAAGAAAGAGATGGATAACAATACAATTATAGTGAGGGACTTTAACACTCCACTGAAGCACTAGACAGATCATCAAGACAGAAAATCAAAAATGAAACATTGGACTCAAATTGAACTTTAGACTAAATGGACTTAATAGGCATTTACAGAACATTCTACCCAACAACTAAAGAATATACATTCTTTTCACCAGCACATGGAACATTCTCCAAGACAAACCACATGTTAGGCCACAAAACAAGTCTTAACAAATTTTTAAAAATCAAAATTATATCAAATATCTTCTTAGATCACAGTGGAATAATGCTAGAAATCAACATGAAAAGGATCTTCAGAAACTACACAAACAAATGGAAATTTTTAAAAAACGTGCTTCTCAACAATCACTGGGTCAATGAAAAAATTAAGATGGGAATTTTAAAAAGTTTTGAAATGAATGAAAATGAAAACACAATATACCAAAACCGGTGGGATCTAATAAGAGCAGTGCAAAGAGAGAAGCTTATAGCATTAAATAACTGCATCAAAAAAGTAGAAAGATCACAAATTAAAAACCTAACATCACAACTCAAGAAACCAGAAAAACAAGAACAAACCAAACATAAAGTAAGCAAAAGAAAAGAAATGACAATGACAAAGAGCAGAACTAAATAAAATAGAGACAAAAAAAAGGTTAATGCAATGCTTTGAAAAGATAAATAAAGTTAATATACCACAAGCTATAGTAACCAAGAAGAGCGTAGGTCCAAATAAACACAATCAGAAATGAAAAAAGGCATTCACCTGATACCACAGAAATACAAGGGATCATCAGAGGCTATTATGAACAACTATACACTGAAAAACTAGAAAACCTAGAGAAAATGGATAAATTACTGGAAACATACAATCCCCCCAAGATTTAATGAGGAAGAAATAGAACTTATAGTGAGCAGTGGGATTGAATCAGTGATAAAAAAGTCTTCCAACAAAAATAAAAGCACAGGACCAGATGAATTCACAGCTGAATTCTACCAAGTATACAAAGAAGAATACCAATCCTCCTGAAAATGTTTTAAAAAATCAAGGAGGAGAGAATTTTCCCTAAACTATTGTATTAGACCAGTATCACCCTGATACCAAAATCAGACAAGGACACACACACAAAAAAGAAAACTACAGACCAATATCCCTGATGAACATAGATGCAAACATCCTTAACAAAATACTAGCAAATAGCATCCAACAGCACATCAAGAATGTAATACACCACGATCCAGTGGGATGCAAGAATGGTTCAATATATGCAAATCAATAAATGTGATACATCACATAAGTAGACTTAAGGACAAAAAACATTTGATCATCTCAATGGATACAGAACAAATATTCAATAAAATTCAGTATCCCTTTATAATAAAAATCCTCAAAAAACTAGGTATTGAAGGAACATCCTTCAAAATAACAAGGGCCAGATACAACAAGCCTGCAGCCAAAATCATACTTAATGGGGAAAAGCTGAAAGCATTCCCCCAAAGAACTAGAACAAGATAAGGATACCCACTTTCAGCACTCTTATTCGATATAGTACTGAAAGTCCTCACCAGAGCAATCAGGCAAGAGAAAAAAAATAAAAAGCATCCAAATAGAAAAACAGGAAGTCAAGTTGTCCCTATTCACTTATGATATGATCTTATACCTAGAAAACCCTAAAGACTTCACCAGAAAACTCTTAAATTTGATAAATGAATTCAGTAAAGTTTCAGGATACAAAATCAACATATAGAAATCAGTAGCATTTCTATACACCAATAACAATCTAGCTGAAAATTAAAGCAAGAGGGCAGTCTTATTTACAATAGCTGCAAAAACAAAACAAAACAAAACAAACAAACAAACAAAAACCCCAGCAATGTGTTTAACCAAGGAGGTGAATAATCTCTAAAGGATAACTACAAAACCCTGATGAAAGAAATTGTAGATGACACAAACAAACAGAAAAAACATCCCATGCTCATGGATTAGAAGAAATAATATTGTTAAAATGACCATACTGCCTAAAGCAACGTATAGGTTCAATGCAATTCCTATCAAAATACCAACATCATTTTTCATAGAATTAAAAAAGCAATTCTAAAGTTCACATGGAACCAAAAACCAGCCCAACTAGCCAAAGCAATCTTGAGCAAAGAGAACAAAGCTGGCCCCAGCACATTGCCTGACTTCAAAGTATACTACAAGACTAGTAATTAAAACAGCATGGTACTAATATAAAAACAGACACATAGATCGATGGAATAGAATAAATAACCCAGAAATAAAGCCACATTCTTACAGCCAACTCATCTTCAACAAAGTCAATAAGAACATACAATGGGGAAAGGGCTCCCTTTTCAGTAAATGGTGCTGGGAATTGGATGGCCATACGCAGAAGAATGAAACCGGACCCTTATCTCTCACTGAATACAAAAATCAACTCAAGATGGATTGATGACTTGAATGTAAGACCTCAAATTATAAAAACACTAGAATAAAGCCTTGGGAAAACTCTTCTAGACATTGGTCTAGGCAAAAAAAATTCATGACTAAGACCTTAAAAGTACAAGCAACAAAAAGAAAAATAAACAAATGGGACTTAATTAAACTACAAAGCTTCTGCACAGCAAAAGAAATAATCAACAGAGTGAAGAGACAACCTGCAGAATGGGAGAAAATATTTGCAAACCATATATCTAACCAAGGACTAATATCCAGAATTTTCAAGGAACTCAAACACTTCAACAAAAAAATACCTCAATTAACCCCATTAAAAAATAGGCTAAGGGCATGAATAGACATTTTTCAAAAGAAGACAAACAAATGTCCAACAAACATTTGAAAAAATCTTCCAATCACTAATTGTCAGAGACATGCAAATTAAAACCACAGTGAAATATCATGGTATACCAATCAGAATGGCTATTTTTAAAAAGACAAAAAATAACAGATGTTGGCAAGGATGCGGAGAAAAGGGGACTCTTATATGTTGTTGGTGGGAATGTAAATTAATGCAACTTCTATGGAAAACAGTATGGAGATTTCTCAAAAAACTAAAAACAGACTATCATATGATCTAGCAATCCCACTTCTTGGTATCTACCCAAAGAAAAAGAAATCAATATATAAAAAAGATACCTGCACTCGTATGTTTATTGCAGCACTATTCACAACAGCAAAAATATGGAATCAAACTAAGTGTCCATCAATGAGGATTGGATAAAGAAGATGTGGTATATATATGCAACATAATGCTATTCAGGTATAAAAAAAGAATGAATCATGTCTTTTGCAGCAACATACATGAACCTGGAGGCCATTCTCTTAAGTGAAACAACTCAGTGAAACCTCATGTTTTCACTTATAAGTGGGAGCTAAATAACGTGGTTACATGAAAGCAGAGTGTAGAGAACGTTGCACAATGGAGACTCAGTGAGGTGGGGAGCTAGGAAGGGGTTGGATGATGGGAGGTTGCTTACTGGGTACAATGTGTGTTGCTTCAGTGATGTATGCACTGAAGGCCCTGACTTCACCAGGATGCAATATACCGATGTAGCAAAACTATACTTGTATCTCTTGAAAATATACACATAAGAAATAAACGGAGGGGAAAAGAGGCTTACCTTAGTTCTGGTGTATTCCATTCTGTACTCAAGAGTTTTTCTGTTTTCTTTGCATTCAGAGGACCGCATTCCCCTCTTTCTGCTGAGAGAAGTCTACAAAACCACCCCCATTGGCATTCTATGGAATTTCTTTTCTTTTCTTTTTTTTTTTGCAGCCTCACAAAGCCCTCTGTTGTTGTTCTTTAACAGTCAGCTAACTGTGAATTTACAGAGAAGTGGTGGAGAGCACTTCTGCCCTTTCCCTCTCCTTTAGATTTTAAGAGCCTTCCAGCAGCCTGACCTTACCTTTTATGTAAAATATATTTAGCTACTCATTACAAGTTGTAATCCCTTTGTGGTCTTTGTGCTCCACATAGGGACTTGAAAAGAGTTTTTAGATGCTAGGCATCAAAGGCAATTGAGGAAAATATCTTCATTCTTTCTTCCTCTGCTCTGAATCTTCTGACTTTCCTAGAGGCTGTCCCCCAGTCCCTGGTGCTTTCTCCATTTGATATCTGCCTTCAGGAGGAAAGCCCTAAAAAGATTAGTAATTATTTTCTGTTTTCTTTGCTATTAATCCTATTATAATAACATGCTGGTGATAAAGGCACATCCTTTGCTTCTCCCTGAATAGAAAACACAGATATTTTTAGGTTAAATTTCTGTCCTGCATTTAACTATCCTAGATAGTGGTGTTATAAAACAGGACTTTGCAGGATTTTACTACGTAATTAATGAAAATCAATGTACCCCAGATAAAAGTATTATAAATCTGTACTACAGTCATATCTGTAAGATGTTCACTACATGCCATGTCAGTAACAAAGGAGTGGTTTTAAGATGAGAACAAATGAAAAATATCAGATTGTGTAATTTAATTGTGTATAACTTAATCGGTTATATTAATCTTAATCTGTTTATTCTAATTAGCCCTCACATTTAAAAAAATGAAGCCAGCAAACTTAATCTCTAAGACTTTTATGTTATTTTTTTCCTATGAAATTCTGGGGAGAGCAACTTTAGGATGACTATTTAACTGTATATAATTCTAATGAACAACTTGGTTATTAGCTTTTAAAAAAAAGATAGTAGGTTCACTCCATAACTTAATTAGGTAGTAGAAAGAATATTATATTTAGAATCAGATGGAGTTCGATTTTAGTCTAATCACTTACTATGAGTGACCTTTATGTAGTTAACTTCTCTAAGACTAAACTTTCTCATATGTAAAGTGAGGGATAATAGAAGTCTCAGAAGAGATTTCCTAGAGAATGAAGGAGGAAGAATGTGTTTATGAGAAAAAATTATGAGTTCAGTTTTGATCAAACTGAGTTTCAAGTGCTGCAGAAAAATTTAGATATATACATTTTGATTGGCCACTTTAAGACTAGAGATATTTTAGTTTATTGAGACCATATTGTTAATAGTACTTGGTAAGATGATACTTCACCTCTACTATCTATAAACTAATAGGATATATCTCTCACAAAATTTTGTGAACACCATTCCCTCTTGTTCTCCCATGTCTCTTCTCATAATTGTTCATGGAAAATTCCTCATATGATAACTGCCCAGCCAAGACTGGCCTCCTCACCTCTGGTCTCATGCCCCTCTAGTAACCAGTAGTCAACACTTAACTACACCGAACCTGTATAAACCCATCAGTGGCTCCCCTGGCCTGCAGGGTGACCTTGATATTACTCAGCTGAGCAGTCAGCTAAGTCATAGGTCAGTCTGTACACTCTGTCTTCCATGCTGCTCCTTTCCCCTCATTCCATATGAGTGATCCCAGTCAGGCCACAACTCTCTGCTTCAGACTCTCAGCTCCTAAATCTCATTAGATCATTATGTATCCATGTTGTAAATAAAGCCACAACGAAGAATGATTAGCAACTTTATGAGATGTATTTTTATTTATCATACTATTCCAAAGGACAATTTTCCTCCTTGCTTATTGTCCATTGAAATCAAAGTATCTTTGAATTTTTCTAAGAATGTGCAAAATTCATTTCACACAAAATTGAAATCAAGTTAGAAGGTCTTATTTAGCAAGTAATTTTGAGACTAGAAGTATAGAGAAAAAAGCTTTATAACTCAAATATAAACTAGAGCCCCATATGGTCCGTTCTGTGTACAATGTCACTTTTGAAAGTATGCAAAGCTCAGATTGTATTTAGGCTCTCAGGCACTGCAAGGAGTAAGAGAATGTATTTTTTAAAATCATTTTTTCATTTCAAAATATTGAGGGGATACAAATGTTTTTGTTACACGGATAGCTTTATCATGCATTAGTCAGGGCTATAAGTGTGCCTATCATCTAAATATAGTTCATTGTACCTGTTAGGTAGGTTTTTACACCTCCTCTCCTCCCCTGCCCCACTTCCTGATTTCCAGAGATATTTATTAATATTTCTTTTTGTGCCCATATGTGCCCATCAATTAATTCCAAATTATTAGGGAATACATGCAGTGGTTTTTTTTTTTTTTTCTATTCTTGAGATACTCCGCTTAGGATAATGGTCTCCAGTTCCATCGAAATTGCTGCAAAAGACATTAATTCATTCCTTTTTATGGTTGAGTAGTATTCCATCGTAAATTTATACCACATTTTTTGTTAATCTACTCGTGAATTGATGGGCACTTGGCTTGGTTACACATCTTTGAAATTGTGAATTGTGCTGCAATAAACATTCAAGGGCATGCGAAAGAGAGTGCATTTTTAATGTGATGCAAACATCTTAGATATCCTTTCTCCATTGCTGCTTCTCTCAGCATCCTCCACACTTATGGCAACTATCTGCTGCCCTTCCCCACCATCCTGCAGTTCTCAATTTTCCATTCTCCATTCTCCTTCAAAACTCTTCAGACAATTCCTCCCAATAAAGCAGTCCCTTTTGTCTTTTCATTCCAGTCCCTGTCTTCCCCACTTCTTCGCTTGGATTCTTGGATCTCTGTTTTATCTACTCACATGGCTGGAGGACCCAGAGCTCCATTCACATTTGCAAGGAAAAGGATGGAGTCTCCAGGAAAATACAATTTTCTCACTTAACCTTTTGTAATGAGAAATCTTCGTAGAGGACTTTCTATAAAATCTTTATCACTCTCCTAAAACATTTATAAATAAGCCATTTGGGGATTTTTTTTTTGTTCTAGATTAATGTGTAAATTAGAAGATTATATAGGCGTAATATAGGCACATGCTCATATATTTAAAGGTGCTTATCTTGCTAATTATTTTGTTTGACTTTGCATTGCAAGTTTCTTGAGAATTTTTTTTTTTCCTATAAATTCACATAGCACACAGTACTAGGCTTTTTGTATAATATAATGGATGCTTTAAGAAATGTGGTTGATTGATTTACTGACAAGAGATCTCAGTGTTACAATTTTAGGAAAAAGTATTTTCTATTTTCTTTTGTACCCCTACAAAAGAAAGCTAAAATAACCAGTTTAGATTTTATGCAAGATTCTGTCCAAATAAATTTCTATAGACAATGGATTTTCCCACATTATTCTATAAAACTTTGTTGCTTCGTTTTAGTTGTCTCCTTAGATTGTCATCTGAAAATGATTATGTATTTAATTAGTCTAAGTGTTTATTCTCAAGAGTCATGGAAAATATATATGTCAGAAATGCTACAGTAAATGTATTTTTCATAATATAAATAAGATAAAAATGTAGCCTTTGCTTTTTAATAGTATGTGCTGGATTTCGAACTGAAAAGTATTTCAGAACTGAATTATATTCAGAAGGGGTCATTTTCTCCTATTGAAGTTTCATGCATTTGTTATGTTTCCAGATTTTAAGCTGCTTATTATTAATACTAGACAAAACGGTTTCTGTAGAAACTTGGGGAATAATAAACAACCTCACTTAGAGAGCACTTTGGCCTGGATTTGGTCCATGAACTTATGGACGTGAAGCCATTTAGTATGCTTAAGATCTTGAAGATCCTTTCACAAGAGACAGTTTGGATTATGTACCCCATGATGTGTTTGCCTCTTGCAAAGTTTGGTTTGAAGTAATTGGGACAAGACTGTGAACAAAGCTCTGAGAATCATGGAGCTGGAAGGAATCTCAAGAGGTCTCCTTTCTTAGCCCCTGTATCCGAGGAGAAGAATTTGAAAATCATTCAAGACAGGCAGCCGCTGCTGATCCTGTTTTGTGAGACATCCAAGAGTGAGAGTCCTGATTGTGCCAAAGTGACTGTTTTAGTAGAAGGAACCAACATTCTTGTTTTTCTATCACAATTTAAAATTTATGAAATGTGAACAATGATGGGAGAGATATCCATCCTCTTTCTTGGGTGGTTGATGAGATGAGTGGACTGCTTATAGTATCTCAAAACCTGGAAGATGCTTATATTTACTTTAGTTTTTTGTTGATATGTATTTTTTTAAATCAAAGTGTTACTCCCTTAGCATTTACTGAGTCACTTTATACCATGGGTTGCAAAACTTAACATTCTGCAGAGGGCAATTGATCTGAAGTAAACCAATGAGGGCCGTAGGGAGTAGTAGTATCTGTGCTTAAACTGGGGAGCACAGGTCCTGTGGGCTAAGCATTCAGATTGAGGTGAGTTTTTTTAAAAAGACAGTGCCGACCAAACAATATGCTCTGCTAACTGTATTTTGCCTGTGGGCTCTTCTTTATAACTCTAGTCCAATAACCAATATGCTCACAGGTTTATAAATTACCATTTAGTCCTCATTTGCAGTTTTATTTTTCTCACAAAAATTTTGGATGTGTAGGTTAACTCTTTCTAATCTGGATATTCTTGCCTTGGATATTCTTTTCCAAAAACGAGCCAATGATTTGATTTAGTTTGACTAAAGTAAGTCATGTAACCCATTTTATCAGGATTTACAACTAGATCAATGTATCACAGAAGTGAAGCTGTAAATGACCTTAGGAGGATCTTGCCAGAACGTGCTTTCAGAAGGGGCAGAATCTATACCAGGGGAGCTAAACTCAAATGCCTTTAAGCAGGACCTCCATGTTGCACACGTCCAGAGAGCGTGATTTGCAGTAGTCTCCCTGAACGGCTGTGCACCGTGCAGCTCTGCAGCAGCGCTGGCATTCACGTGGACTGCACTGTGACTAGCGCTGTGTTACTGTGCAGTGATATGGCCCTCCTTCAGGTGGTGGCAGGTCACATGCATTTGGGAAGCAGCTGAGTCTAAGACATTAGGGAGTGTTGGGGACCATGGAAAACTGGAGAACTCATGCCCTATAAAAAGGCATTCAAATTTAGATAAGTTTAAATGTTCTATATGCTAGATTCACTGCTGGCTTCAGATCCCTGGCTTAAATCAATGGACAAGAGAGGTCTTTCAGATTACTCTAGAAACTTTGTGTTAGAAATAACTCTTGGTTGCATATAACTGAATCCCAACTCAAGAAAAGAGGACTTCTTGGCTCACATAACTGGGTTAGCTCCAAGAATTGAAGGGAGTGATGTAAAAATCAGGGCCTTCACTACTTGAACTGTGCCTGACACAGCTGCATTCCTTTGCCCATCTGACCCTTGCTTGAGCCTGCTTCCTTGTGCAGAAGGGAATTGGATGTGGCCTCTAGCAGCCATGGTTCAGGGATCCCAGCAAAAGGAAAGCTTTTTTCCTTCTCAAAATCTATACAGGGACACTCTTATTTGCCCTTTCTTGAGGCATGTCATCAGCCTCTTAGAACATTAGCTGTTACAGACAGGGCAGGGGTTGGGGGGGATGGTGATGGAATGAGGTGGTACGATTGACCAGGCCTGAGTCATGCACCCCACACACCTGCCTGCTCCTCCTGAGCATGTGGAAGCGGGTGGGGAGCCTATTATCAGAAGAATAGGGACTAAGAAAGCTTTCCGGGCAGAAAAATATACTTCTCAAAGTCTACTACTCTCTCAGATTCCCCAGAAGGGTAGGCTCCCCACTTTATTTTTCCTCCCTTCTCTTTTACAGCATAGAGAATGCCCCATGACCAAAGCTTGCTAGAAATTTTGCAAGTTCCATGTTCATTTGCCTTAGCAGATGAGAGGATTATTTTTATATATAGCAAAACTGAGTTGTTTTAATTGTGTTAATTATGGGTTGCTATTGTTTTTGGTTCAAATGCCTCTTCAAAATTTATGCACTCTGAGATATTCTGAAAGTGAAACAGTTAAGAGTCACTTGCCATGTTCCTCTGTAGAAGACAATGGGCTGCACTGTATCGCCGCTTGGGGCTGCTTATGAGGACTGAAGGACTTTATTCTAGAAAGGGGGCTATAGTGGACACAAATGAACTGTGCTGAGGATTTCAAAATAATGGCATTTCTCCTACTTGGACTTTCAGAACTGTATGAAAGGCAAGTTGGGGTAAGGTAGTAGCTATATATTTAAAATAGGAGAACTTAATTTTTATTCTGTTCCAGATTAGTCTTGTTGACATTAAGCAAATATTTTTACTCAAGTTAAACATACAGATAACATTTCTGTTAGCTTAAACAATTCTATTTTTAGCTTATTTTATTTGTGTTTTCTGCATAAATTAATTTGCTTTTTTAAAAATATAAATATGTGTTTTCCTTTGATTCTTAATTTTTCTAAGGCTAAACCATTAAACTAAGACTAATCTTTTTAGGTATCACCTCACCTGATCTCTCCTCTCAAAAATGAAGTCATCTCTACCTGATTCTCTAATTTCAGCCTGGTCCTAAATTAACCAGCAGTGTATGCATAGTTTATATAACTATTTTTCAGAAATACCTGAAAAACCTCCTTGGAGGAGATTCTTCTGTTGGACAAAAAGTAGTTAGAAGACCTCTCATGACATCAATTATAAAATCCATGATCCTATTATTGGACTTTCTTTTTTTTCAATCCTGCTGTCTCTTCAAATTTGAGGGACTATAATTAATATCTTTTTTGACTTAGTGAACTAGATCATTATTACAATAATAATTTGTTATTGGTTACTTTTGTTTAGATATTGTATAAGGAGATTCTTAAAGCCTTCACATCTGGGGGTAAATAAAATGTGCGGATAGTCCATTCAGTCTTCTACTTGGAGTCTAGTTAAAGAAATAAGGAGTAATAAAAGTGAAAAATGAAACTTTAAAATGATTTGTATTTTTTCTAGCATGTAATTTTGATGTGTATGGAGTAATACTTCAGCTTATGATCTCCAAGAGGATAGAAGCTTTATTTTTATTTTATTCATGCAAATATTAAAAGATAAAAAATGACAAAATATCTTAGCTTTATAATTTAAACTTCTTGGGAATATACATTTTGCAAAAGGAAGGAGAGGATTTCTACAATGGAAATTTCATCGGATCATCAAACTCTGGGTTTGTAAAGGTTGATTTATTTACGTATCAGGACTGTCTCTAGCTGAGATGGATTAAGCAGCAGCCTGCACTGTTAATTTTGGGAAGTTCAAAACATTTCTGAACAAAAATGTCCATCTCTTGGTGTGTTGCTGAATTTTGTCATTAGATTTTTCACTCCTTGGTTTAATTACTATTCCCTCTTTCTGACTTTAAAAATACTACTGAAAAGATGGTAAACACATCTAGTTACTAAGAATTTAGTATAGTTTCTTCTTTACCATTTTATTATTATTATAGCTTTGTTGAGATGTAATTCACATACAAAAAATTTATCCCTCAAAGTAGATAATTCAATAGCTTTTTAGTACAAATGTGCTACCATCAATCACTATTATTTAATTTTGGAACATTTTCATTACCCCGAAAAGAAGCCCCATACCATTCCCATTAGCCATCGCTCCTTATTTCCCCTTTCTCCCAGCCCCTGTCAACCACTAATCATCTTATCTCTATGGGATTTGCTTATTCTAGACATTTTCTATAAATGAAAGCACAGTATATGGCCTTTTGTGATTGGCTTCTTTCCTTTAACATAATGTTTTCAAGTTTTATCCACATTGTAGCATGCATCAATACTTTATTTCTTTTCATTGCCAACTATCCCATGGAATGGACATGACACATTTTGTTTATCTATTCATCAGCTGGTGGTCATTTGGTTGTTTCCACTTTTTGGCGATTATGAACAATGCTGCTGTGAACATTCATTATAAATTTTCATGTGGACACTGTTTTAATACTGCTGGGTATATACCTGGCTGGGTCATATGGTAACACTACATTTACATTTTAAGGAGCTACAAAACTGTTTTTCAAAGAAACTATACCATTTTACATTTCTAGCAACAATGTATGAGGGTTCCAATTTGTCCACATTCTCACCGACACTTCTTTTTTTAGTATTTTCATCAATGCTTCTTATTATCTGTCTTTTTTATTTTAACCATACTTGTGAGTGTGAAGTGGTATCTCATTATGGTTTTGATTTGCATTTCCCTAACGGCTAATGATGGCTAACATCTTTTCATGTGCTCTTGGCCCTTTGTTTATCTTTTCAGAGAAATGTCTATTCAAATCCTTTGCCTACTTTTTAACTGGGTTATTTGTCTTTTTATTATTCAGTTGTAAGAGTTCTTTATATGTTACGGATTATGGATATGATGACAAGTCCCTTGCCAGATAGATGATTTACGAATACAAACATTATCTCCATTCTGTGGGTTGTCTTTTCACTTTCTTGATTGTGTCCTTTGAAACAACAAAAGTTTTTTATTTTAATGAAATCCAGTTTATTTTTTTTTCTTTGGCTATTTGTGTCTTTGATGTCATACTTAAGAAACCATTGCCTAATTCAAGGTCACAAAGATTTACTCATAAGACTTTTTTTAGTTTTATGTCTTATATTAGGTCCATGGTTTATTTCGAGTTATTTTTTATATATGGTATGAAGTAGGGGTTCAGCTCCATTCTTTTATAAGTGGATATCCAGTTGTCTAAGTGTCATTTATTAAAAAGACTATTCTCTCAGTTTGTTATTGTAGTTGCTGTTGCTGCTTATTTATTTAGTGATTTTTCTGGACTAATTCTGTAAAGTCTGTATCTTTGTCATGTGCAGCCTCTGAAATCTCTGCTCAATTTGCTTTGTGCTCAGCTAATGATTGGACAGAGATTTCCTTAAGTGTCTTGAACCCATCAGTTCCCAGACCCCCACACGAGGGGCTCTGCATGTGTGTCGAGGCATACCTTCAATGCTCTGAAAGTTTGTGACTCTGTCTTTTCGCTTTCTGTTTGTGCAGAGTCTCAAGGCCAGAGGTGAGATATAACGCCCTTCTCAAGTCTTTTCTGGGTATACACACAGCATTGCGCATGTGTGTGGCCTTCCAGAGGCCCAGGAATATGTCAGAGCTCTACAAAGAAATACCTGAAAAACCTCCTTGGAGGAGATTCTTCTGTTGGACAAAAAGTAGTTAGAAGACCTCTCATGACATCAATTATAAAATCCATGATCCTATTATTGGACTTTCTTTTTTTTCAATCCTGCTGTCTCTTCAAATTTGAGGGACTATAATTAATATCTTTTTTGACTTAGTGAACTAGATCATTATTACAATAATAATTTGTTATTGGTTACTTTTGTTTAGATATTGTATAAGGAGATTCTTAAAGCCTTCACATCTGGGGGTAAATAAAATGTACGGATAGTCCATTCAGTCTTCTACTTGGAGTCTAGTTAAAGAAATAAGGAGTAATAACAGTGAAAAATGAAACTTTAAAATGATTTGTATTTTTTCTAGCATGTAATTTTGATGTGCATGGAGTAATACTTCAGCTTATGATCTCCAAGAGGATAGAAGCTTTATTT
>NW_012140302.1:4837284-4840993 GCF_000956105.1 Propithecus coquereli
TTTTTTATATATGGTATGAAGTAGGGGTTCAGCTCCATTCTTTTATAAGTGGATATCCAGTTGTCTAAGTGTCATTTATTAAAAAGACTATTCTCTCAGTTTGTTATTGTAGTTGCTGTTGCTGCTTATTTATTTAGTGATTTTTCTGGACTAATTCTGTAAAGTCTGTATCTTTGTCATGTGCAGCCTCTGAAATCTCTGCTCAATTTGCTTTGTGCTCAGCTAATGATTGGACAGAGATTTCCTTAAGTGTCTTGAACCCATCAGTTCCCAGACCCACACACGAGGGGCTCTGCATGTGTGTTGAGGCATACCTTCAATGCTCTGAAAGTTTGTGACTCTGTCTTTTCGCTTTCTGTTTGTGCAGAGTCTCAAGGCCAGAGGTGAGATATAACGCCCTTCTCAAGTCTTTTCTGGGTATACACACAGCATTGCACATGTGTGTGGCCTTCCAGAGGCCCAGGAATATGTCAGAGCTCTACAAAGCTTCTTGTAGACATCTTAGTCCACAGATTTTCCGTTTTAAGTTTTTGGTCACCCTCTTGTTTACCTCACTGGTATCGCAGCCTTGGACAGCTGTGATGTTAAACACTTGCCACTGATTGTTTTCCATAAACACCATGGGGACACGGCTGCTCTCGCTGAGTGAGCTCTGAGTCAGGTCAAACATAGACAGGTACTATCAGTGGGGCTTTTCCAGGGAGCTGCTAGACAGGTCAGAGAGTGACAAGTCTTTGAACATGGGGCTTTTTGAAGAGCTCCAAACCTGTACTGGTCCCTTCGGTGGTTGCTAAGCTGCTGGTTTTCACAGCTCCTGTGTTTCAAGGCTATTGTTTTTCAAGGCTACCATGGAGCTGGGGAGGGGGACTGAGAATGTTCACGTTAAAATCCCACAAAGCTCACTGTTCCTACTGAGTTTCAGCTGTTTTTCTTGAATAAACACTCCTTGGATTGTTGTAAGCCTTTGGATAATTTCCAGAGTTCTGAAAAAGTTGATTTTGACAATTTTTGCCACTGATATCATTGTTCTTGTGGAGGAATGGATTTTCGAAGATCCTTACACCACTATTTCTCTTTGTTTATTTTTAATTAGTGTTATCCCTTAGGACAGATGAGACTAGAAGCATATGAAAAGGCCTAGTGCTCAATGAAGAGTGTACACAAGGTTAAGTTGGAATGGGGGCTTTACAGAAGGAACTGGAAATAAATTTTGCCTGTTTACATTTCTTTATTTAAATTTTTAATTGTGGCAGTGTAATAAATAAATATCCATGGGAGTATACATAGGTGGAGCCTATATTCTTTTTATTTTATACAGTGTTGTGTGAAGATATGCCATTTGGTTTTCCATCCCACAGCAGATGGGGGTAGGGGGTAGCACATGTTAGAACTAGATATACTAAGACAACTTGAAGTGGGAAAGAAGATTTAAGTATGAAAAAAGAAGACATAACAATCAGTGGGTGCCAAGGTAGTGTGCTACAGAAGTGGTCCCCACCCTTTTTGGCACCAGAGACCAGTTTCATGGAAGACAATTTTTCTACAGATGGGGTTAGGGGGGAGGTGGTGCAAGAAATGGGGAGCAGCTGTAAATACAGATGAAGCTTTGCTTACTTGCCTGCCGCCCACCTCCTGCTGCCACTCACCTCCTGCTGTGTGGCCTCCAGGTTCCTAAGTTTCATGGAAGACAATTTTTCCATGGATAGAGGTGGCGGAGGGTGGAGCTCTGCAGCCCGGTCCCTAACATTCTGTGGCCCAGGGGGTGGGGATCGCAGTGCTACAGTATTCACTTTGCACAGGCTATATCTATATCAAGATAAAAATATTAATTTGTGCTCTGTACTCTTTGCTTTTCAAGACAGATAATGTCTAATATATTTTAGAAAGTTTTCTATCAAAAATCCATAAAATGTTTAAAATATGATAGTTAAAGTTATAGACCTCATTTACCTAGATCATTTATGGCTGAGTAATGCCATACATCCAAATGATATTGCTATTGGGACATTGCTATTTCATTGGTAACAAATTCTGTTGAGGAAAAAGATTCTATAATCATCCACCTTAATTCATCATGGTAGTTCCAACATCTTAAAAGCTGAGAATTTCAACAGCATATTGTCTCCATATGACGATACATGAAGAAAAGTGATTAAGCTTCTCAAAAGTAGAAAGGTGAATCACACAATACTAATACTTTTTAGCACACTCCCTGTACTAATTCCTTTAAGTTTATAAACACTAATAACGACTTACACCTACATAGAAAAATGCATTGATTTGTTGCTGAAGGTATTGTTGTTAGTTTAGTAACTGCGTAAGGTGCTAATGACTTAACTGGCTACTTCGGAATAAGCTCTAGCCAAACCTGTGTGTTTTAAAGGGACATCGTAATGATTGATCACTCAATATGTGGGCATGGAAGCATACAAAACATAGAACTGTAGACAGGATCTCAGCAGAAGTAGTAGAGCAGGAATCCTAGTGTGAATAGTGAGTGGTAATCTCAGAGGGACCATCTGTTGAAAAACCCACTCTCAATGTGGATACCATTAGCTGACATCATCATAGCTAGTTTGATGAAAACATCTCAGAAATCAAGGAGCCACTTATAACAGAAAAAAGTGAAGCTGCAGAAGTTTACTGTTCCATGTAGCATAGATAAAAGAACCACTTTTAAATGTCTGCATCGTGTCATGCAAATTATTAAAAAACCTACATTACAGGTGGTAGTCTACAAAGGCTGAGAAGATTTAGGGTTCTTAAGACGACCATCAAATCAAGGGCTATTGTGCAGGGCTGAAGAACACATATGGATTAGCATCTTCTACAAAAAGTCTTTCCGAGAAAAGAGTGGAGGAGAATTTCTAGAGGATTTTCAGCTGGTTCTGAGTATTAAGTAGGGAATACATTACAAGGTATGTAGCTGCAAACAGAGTATGTATCTGCGTTCTAGGGAATGGCTACCGTGTGAGTATTTACAGATGTTTTTTTCCGAAAAACTTTTTTTCAACATATTCTTTGAGTCAAGTCCAGTATACTAAAGATGAAGAAAATATTTAAGATGACTGGACTCCATTTGAGTCCATTACATGTCCTTTCTTAGAGAAGGATTGATGTGGTGATGTCCTGGATAAAAATGTAAATTCTATCTATGACTTTCACATACATAGATATTTCTATAAATTTCCTATAAGAACTTTTCAATAGTGTTTAAAAAGGTAGTTATTATAATACAGGGTCTAATACATATGTAATTAGGCATCTTGATATTAAAAATGTGTCGTTTCTTTATTGCAGTGTCCTGGCAGGTTACAATGGCACCATCTTTGCATATGGGCAAACCAGCAGTGGTAAGACATTCACTATCACAGGTGGGGCAGAGCGTTACAGCGACAGAGGCATTATCCCAAGGACACTGTCGTACATTTTTGAGCAGTTACAAAAGGTATGAAACTAAGTCCATTTTGTATTTGATATATTCAGCAAAAATTTACTGTGGGCAGAAAATTTATTGTGACATTTTATTATATTGTATCTAAATGAGAAAGTATTATTGTGTAATAACTCTGGCCTTTGCCTTTAAAGAAAGGCTAGGGTTTTGCTGGAGAAGTGGAAATTAAGAAGGTACTTCTCATTAAAGGGCTGCAATTTCAACAAAGACTCAAAGAGAGTTCCTTCTGATACCCCTACGGAGGTTCAAAGAGCA
>NW_012140302.1:4853598-4854682 GCF_000956105.1 Propithecus coquereli
AGAATTAAGAGAAAGGAAAGATTACCGATTCTATGGAAGGAAGTGACCTTAAAAAAACCATTAGAATTAAAGTTTACAAAAAAGGTAAGACTCTTTACATAGAAGGATAAGAACAACATTAAAGGCACGAAGGTGTGCTTGGAAAGGCAGTATGTTGAGGAGTGCTATGGTCTGAATGTTTGTGAGCACCAAAACACATATGTTGAACCTTAACCACCAATATGGTGGTAATAGGAAGTGGGGCCTTTTGGGAGGTGATTAGGTCAGGAGTGGAGCCCTCATGAATAGTAGAATTAGTATCCTTATAATATAGGCCCAAAAGACTTTGTTCACGTTTCTTCTACCATGTTGAGGACACAGCCAGAAGTTGGCAGTCTGAAACCTGGAAGAGGGCCCTCACCAGAACCCAACAATGCTGGCAACCTGATCTTGGACTTTCCAGCTTCCAGAATGTGAGCAATAAATTTCTGTTGTTTATAAGACATCCATTCTATGGCATTTTTTAATGGTGGAATGGACTAAGACAAGGAGTCATTGGAAATAAAAGCGGAAAGGCCAACTGAAACCAGTTTTTGGAGGGACTTGAAAAACAGGCTTTTAGTGTGAGATTGGTCTTTATTTTAATAAGTTTTTATTAATTATTAGTGTTCTAGCCTCCAGTCTAACCTATATATCTTCAGGCTAAGTCTTTCTTGAAATTGATTCCAACAAGCCACATCTACACATAAGAGCTTGAAGGCTATTAATAGTAATCCAGGAATGAAGGGCTTCTTGGCTATGATGAACATGGAGGAGGAGAGATAAATTCAACAAATATGCAAAAAAAAAAAAATGAAATAACATAAATTGATTTTACCTAGCACCTTGAATTTGAAAAGAAATTATACATCATACAATGCTCTCCTCATTTTACTGATTAAAGAGATTAGGCTCAGAGAGGTATGACTTGCCCAGAGTTAATGGTACAGCAAGGATTAAAAAACAGATACTCTCATTTTCATGCCAAAGCAGCAAAAAGAGCTTCAAGATTTTTATACTGGGGCCTAGAGAATTAAGGAGTCATTGACCTAAAAAGGAGATTTCC